>NC_064615.1:853540941-853850741 GCF_023898315.1 Schistocerca nitens
CCTTCTCCAGGTCCCCCCCCCTTCTGCCTTGGATCGGGAGTTCCATCTTTGTGCCGCCATTTTCGTGCAGTGTTTTATGGTGTGGTTTTCCAGTGAGTGCTCCGTGTTGTGTCTTTTGGGAAGAGTAGCGAACAGCCATCATACTGTTGCTGGGTGTGCTCTTTTTATCTCTTGCGAACAGAAACCAGACTGTCGCCATGTTTTTTTTTTTGTGTGTCTACTATGTTACTTGTCTGATTCCTGTGTATTTTAATAACATTGCCAACCCCTTTTGCTTTCTGTTTTAACTTTCCGCATTTTTACGCCATTTTACACTTTAAGTCACCATTTTATCGCCTGTTTTTTCTTGTTTCTTTCTTCTTCCTTTTTTTAAAAAAAAGTCTGTAGGCTGTAGAGCAGCGTAGTAAGCTGCTGCCAGCCCGCCCCCTTCGGGGGAACTGAAAATCACTAAAGAAAAAAAAAAGCAGTCCACGACAGTCAGTTTCACCCCTGACGAAGATGACGGGGGTTGTCGTCGAAAGCTTGGGATTTTATTCAAATTTGTCGCGGCAAGTAAACCGAGAACTTTTTATGCAAGGACTCCGTCGCGAAAGACTTCGTAGTCAATGTACGAGGATGTTTATTTCAACATTCTCTGAGACCAATTGTCATTTCGTCGTTATGGGTGTGCTGTGGGCACAAGTGTCTTCCAAGGTGACAAAAGCGGTACTCATAGGGCTGCATGATCCATGCCCGGTTTGACGAACGCTCAGGCACTCTACAGCACGTCATTTGATCCTCTAAATCAGGCTTCCGTAAACACTGCAGCACAGCATCTGCCTTAAAAAAGGTAACAGATGACCTGAATTTTGTCATGGATGCACAAGAGATAACTATTATGTGCTTCGTAGATTTCAGCAAAGCCATTGACACCGTCGACTATGCCAAACTTAGCAGCTTAAATTTCTCGCCAAGTGCAGTGCAATGATTTCACTCATGTGTGACGTCTCACCAGCAATGTGTCATGTCCAGCATCATGCAGTGGTAATTGAGACAGGTAGATTAGACTCTCCAGAGGTTCGGTAATAGGTCCTAAATCTTTTCACTGTACATAAACGATACGTCATCAGTTTTGATCATAGCAAATACCACATGTACTCTGATAACTTCCAGTTGTATCTAAGTGCAAAACCAATAAACCTGATTAAAGCTATCGAGAATCTCAATAGTGACCCGTTCGCACTATCAAAACGGCCGCAGGATATAGAGTTAAAGCTCAACCCATCCAAAACCCAAGCGGTACTGGTTGGTCATTCTAGGCTCATGAGACCGAAATATCGGGAATTCCTATCTTCTTTAGCCCTAAATGGGACAAATACAACTTCTCTCCTATGGAAAAAGATCCAATAGTAATAATAGATGAAAATCTAAACTGCTCTGAGCACATAACAGCAGTGAGCATGAAGGCGTCAGGATCTATCCATGCCCTAAAAAAATACAAAAAGCTCTTGCCTCTTGACCTGAAACAGAAACTTGTACAAAAACGTAGGGCCTACACTTTCAGTTATTAATTACGGCTATATCATCCTGCAAGGTCTCCCCATGCTCACGGCGCCTAGAACTGGTAATGAATGCCTGTGTTCGTTATGTGATGTTCGTTTCTTTGATCACATTTCACCAACATGCGCACAGCAATCCGGGTTATGCGCAAACAAGTGCAGAGATTTCCACACCCTCTGCCTCCTCTATAGTCTAATCAATGGGCACTGCGCGTCGTATCTCTCGTCGACCGTAACGCTCTTGTCTGAACAACGTGGCAGAATCAGAGCAACCTCCTTTCTGTCCCACTCCATCGTTCAGCCAGCTTCTCTAAGATTTTCTCTGTAGCAGGAACCCGATTCTGGAACAACCTCCCGCATTATAATAAACTAAACTCCATCCGAAGAGGCATCAAAAGACATGACAGTATCGACCGACCGCCATGTCATCCTCAACAATAGGCATCACTGGATGTGTGTGTGGAGGGGCATACGGTCAACGCACAACATTGCTAGCCGTTGTCAGCTTTCGCCACCAAGGCAGCTACTTCTCAGTCAAGTAGCTCCTTATTTGGCCTCGCAGGGGCCAAGTGCACCCCACATGCGAACAACGCTCGCCAGAACCCAGACGGTCACCCATCCAACTGATGTCCAAGTCCGACAAGGCTTAACTTCGGTCATGTGGCGGGAACCGGTTTTATCACCGCTCCATGGCTGTAGAGCAGTATCCTCACCATTTTACTATCTCTAACCATTACTTTATCCTAAAAAGTTGTTTCATCTTAGGGAATGCAGTCTACGCATTTATTTTCATGGCCTCACCATTCGTTGCCATTTACAGTCGCTGGTAATCCCGATCGGGGGAAACACGATATGTTATTAACGTCTTGTCCAATGAGCGTGTACAAAACAACTGTAAAGCCGACTGAACATTCACTGTTTGGAGTATGATCATTTCGAATGACACTTCCTTTCCTCTGTTCAGTACAAAGCACCAGAGTTTCGCTATTCACGCCCATCTCGAAAATAAATGAGAAGCGTGCTTATAGTTTACGCTGCTAGCACAACGACTCGGGAAATTAAGCGGCCTAGCATTTCAATTATAGAGACGAGTTTTCATTACCTGTGTTTGATTGTACGGTGGAAATTGGATATTTCGTCCGGCAGACTGTATTCAGCATTAGCGGAGAGGAAATCTTTATCTAAAGTCAGCACTGGGACGTAATTAGTATCCGATTGATAATTATGATGTTCAAATGAAAAAGAAGTACACATGCCACACGTCTGCTACAGGGCAGCGTTTCGACTACCGGAAATATGACTGCAGAGATGGAAATTTCTCGGTACATTAAACTGAATTGGTGATATCCGTTACTCATTTACGTTGTCTATATATAATATCGACAATGAACGAAGGTATGATCACTACCTTTATAATTGATTTCCTCGCGGTATGAGTCCCTTTGCCTCAGACGTTGCAAACAGAAAGACAGTTTAATGAAATGAATTATATTTAGGACAACGAAGTAGGTAACTGGAAATATCTCAGGGATGCTAAAAATTAAAAAGTAAAACGGCTCCGAATTTCCACAGTGTATCTTTGGAGCATAAGGCATCTTACTGCAAAATTGTGTAGTCAAGATCTTTCAGATCTCATCATCTTCTTTATGGAGGGACGGTGTCTCACATTTTCAGACAGATAGAAACTTAAATTAAAAAGCTTCTAAAAAGGAAAAAAAGTATTGCCCCTTTACTTTTAATATAAGTAGTAATATTTTGATCAAGGTGTCGTCGCGTCGTGGTACTGCTAAGTAAATAAAAAATAAGAGGAGCTATGCTTTCTACAACAGCGTACTTTCATTTTTGGTGCCACCCGTCGGGGGATCGAGTCCTCGCTCGAGCATGGGTGTGTGTTGTCCTTAGCGTAAGTTAGGTTAAGTTAGATTAATTAGTGTGTAAACCTAGGCTCCGATGACCTCCGCAGTTTTGTCCCATAGTCCCTACCATTCATTTCCAATTTCCATTACTGTTGGATCTAAGCCTGTTCTGTTTGGCCTCAGCTGTTCCAGTCTATATCTACATCTACATTTATACCCCGCAAGCCACCCAACGGTGTGTGGCGGAGGGCACTTTACGTGCCACTGTCATTACCTCCCTTTCCTGTTCCAGTCGCGTATGGTTCGCGGGAAGAACGACTGTCTGAAAGCCTCCGTGCGCGCTCTAATCTCTCTAATTTTACATTCGTGATCTCCTCGGGAGGTATAAGTAGGGGGAAGCAATATATTCGATACCTCATCCAGAAACGCACCCTCTCGAAACCTGGCGAGCAAGCTACACCGCGATGCAGAGTGCCTCTCTTGCAGAGTCTGCCACTTGAGTTTATTAAACATCTCCGTAACGCTATCACGGTTACCAAATAACCCTGTGATGAAACGCGCCGCTCTTCTTTGGATCTTCTCTATCTCCTCCGTCAACCCTATCTGGTACGGATCCCACACTGATGAGCAATACTCAAGTATAGGTCGAACGAGTGTTTTGTAAGCCAGCTCCTTTGTTGATGGACTACATTTTCTAAGCACTCTCCCAATGAATCTCAACCTGGTACCCGCCTTACCAACAATTAATTTTATATGATCATTCCACTTCAAATCGTTCCGCACGCATACTCCCAGATATTTTACAGAAGTAACTGCTACCAGTGTTTGTTCCGCTATAATATAATCATACAATAAAGGATCCTTCTTTCTATGTATTCGCAATACATTACATTTGTCTATGGTAAGGGACAGTTGCCACTCCCTGCACCAAGTGCCTATCCGCTGCAGATCTTCCTGCATTTCGCTACAATTTTATAATGCTGCAACTTCTCTGTATACTACAGTATCATCCGCGAAAAGCCGCATGGAACTTCCGACACTATCTACTAGGTCATTTATATATATTGTGAAAAGCAATGGTCCCATAACACTCCCCTGTGGCACGCCAGAGGTTACTTTAACGTCTGTAGACGTCTCTCCATTGATAACAACATGCTGTGTTCTGTTTGCTAAAAACTCTTCAATCCAGCCACACAGCTGGTCTGATATTCCGTAGGCTCTTACTTTGTTTATCAGGCGACAGTGCGGAACTGTATCGAACGCCTTCCGGAAGTCAAGAAAAATAGCATCTACCTGGGAGCCTGTATCTAATATTTTCTGGGTCTCATAAACAAGTAACGCGAGTTGGGTCTCACACGATCGCTGTTTCCAGAATCCATGTTGATTCCTACATAGTAGATTCTGGGTTTCCAAAAACGACATGATACTCGAGCAAAAAACATGTTCTAAAATTCTACAACAGATCGACGTCAGAGATATAGGTCTATAGTTTTGCGCATCTGCTCGACGACCCTTCTTGAAGACTGGGACTACCTGTGCTCTTTTCCAATCATTTGGAACCCTCCGTTCCTCTAGCGACTTGCGGTACACGGCTGTTAGAAGGGGGGCAAGTTCTTTCGCGTACTCTGTGTAGAATCGAATTGGTATCCCGTCAGGTCCAGTGGATTTTCCTCTGTTGAGTGATTCCAGTTGCTTTTCTATTCCTTGGACACTTATTTCGATGTCAGCCATTTTTTCGTTTGTGCGAGGATTTAGAGAAGGAACTGCAGTGCGGTCTTCCTCTGTGAAACAGCTTTGGAAAAAGGTGTTTAGTATTTCAGCTTTACGCGTGTCATCCTCTGTTTCAATGCCATCATCATCCCGGAGTGTCTGGATATGCTGTTTCGAGCCACTTACTGATTTAACGTAAGACCAGAACTTCCTAGGATTTTCTGTCAAGTCGGTACATAGAATTTTACTTTCGAATTCACTGAACGCTTCTCGCATAGCCCTCCTTACGCTAACTTTGACATCGCTTAGCTTCTGTTTGTCTGAGAGGGTTTGGCTGCGTTTAAACTTGGAGTGAAGCTCTCTTTGCTTTCGCAGTAGTTTCCTAACTTTGTTGTTGTACCACGGTGGGTTTTTCCCGTCCCTCACAGTTTTACTCGGCACGTGCCTGTCTAAAACGCATTTTACGATTGCCTTGAACTTTTTCCATAAACACTCAACATTGTCAGTGTCGGAACAGAAATTTCCGTTTTGATCTGTTAGGTAGTCTGAAATCTGCCTTCTATTACTCTTGCTAAACAGATAAACCTTCCTCCCCTTTTTTATATTCCTATTAACTTCCATATTCAGGGATGCTGCAACGGCCTTATGATCACTGATTCCCTGTTCTGCACTTACAGAGTCGAAAAGTTCGGGTCTGTTTGCTATCAGTAGGTCCAAGATGTTATCTCCACGAGTCGGTTCTCTGTTTAATTGCTCGAGGTAATTTTCGGATAGTGCACTCAGTATAATGTCACTCGATGCTCTGTCCCTACCACCCGTCCTAAACATCTGAGTGTCCCAGTCTATATCTGGTAACTTGAAATCTCCACCTAAGACTATAACATGCTGAGGAAATTTATGTGAAATGTATTCCAAATTTTCTCTCCGTTGTTCTGCCACTAACGCTGCTGAGTCGGGAGGTCAGTAAAAGGAGCCAATTATTAACCTAGCTCGGTTGTTGAGTGTAACCTCCACCCATAATAATTCACAGGAACTATCCACTTCTACTTCACTACAGGATAAACTACTACTAACAGCGAGGAACACTCCACCACCGGTTGCATGCAATCTATCCTTCCTAAACACCGTCTGTACCTTTGTAAAAATTTCGGCAGAATTTATCTCTGGCTTAAGCCAGCTTTCTGTACCTATAACGATTTCAGCTTCGGTGCTTTCTATCAGCGCTTGAAGTTCCGGTACTTTACCAACGCAGCTTCGACAGTTGACAATTACAATACCGATTGCTGCTTGGTCCGCGCATGTCCTGACTTTGCCCCGCACCCGTTGAGGCTGTTGCCCTTTCTGTACTTGCCCAAGGCCATCTAACCTAAAAAACCGCCCAGCCCACGCCACACAACCCCTGCTACCCGTGTAGCCGCTTGTTGCGTGTAGTGGACTCCTGACCTATCCAGCGGAACCCGAAACCCCACCACCCTATGGCGCAAGTCGAGGAATCTGCAGCCCACATGGTCGCAGAACCGTCTCAGCCTCTGATTCAGACCCTCCACTCGGCTCTGTACCAAAGGTCCGCAGTCAGTCCTGTCGACGATGCTGCAGATGGTGAGCTCTGCTTTCATCCCGCTAGCGAGACTGGCAGTCTTCTTCACCAAATCAGATAGCCGCCGGAAGCCAGAGAGGATTTCCTCCGATCCATAGCGACACACATCATTGGTGCCGACATGAGCGACCACCTGCAGATGGGTGCACCCTGTACCCTTCATGGCACCCGGAAGGACCCTTTCCACATCTGGAATGACTCCCCCCGGTATGCACACGGAGTGCACATTGGTTTTCTTCCCATCTCTTGCTGCCATTTCCCTAAGGGGCCCCATTACGCGCCTGACGTTGGAGCTCCCAACTACCAGTAAGCCCACCCTCTGCGACCGCCCGGATCTTGCAGACTGAGGGGCAACCTCTGGAACAGGACAAGCAGCCATGTCAGGCCGAAGATCAGTATCAGCCTGAGACAGAGCCTGAAACCGGTTCGTCAGACAAACTGGAGAGGCCTTCCGTTCAGCCCTCCGGAATGTCTTTCGCCCCCTGCCACACCTTGAGGCGACCTCCCACTCTACCACAGGTGAGGGATCAGCCGCAATGCGGGCAGTATCCCGGGCAACCACAGTCTTAGTCCGATCGGGGGATGCGTGGGACGAGCTGGCCGTCCCCGACAAACCCCCATCCGGACCCCCACAGTGATGCCCATTGGCAACAGCCTCAAGCTGTGTGAGCGAAGCCAACACTGCCTGAAGCTGGGAGCGAAGGGATGCCAACTCAGCCTGCATCCGAACACAGCAGTTGTAGTCCCTATCCATGCTAAAAACTGTTTTGCAAAGAACGTCTGAACTAATCAACAGAGAGCGCAAACAAATCGACAAAATTTAAACGGTTATTAAAATACAAGATTGCCTAGTAAATGCAGTAATGCTGCTACTTGCGCACTGCTGACACACTGCTCGACAGCGGAAGGAGACTACGCGATTTTACACTATTCAGGTACTAAAACGCGATGCTACAACTCTCAAATACTATAATACGCCCGAAATTTATGTATCAAACAATGAAAGTACCAAAAGCACGCAAAGAAATTAAGAATTAAACTATGTAACAAATGAGTGAGCTAGGAGTATACGACTTGCTGCTGCAGCTGCTTATCCAACGGCGGCAGGGAGCACCTGTGTGTCCCGCATCCACAGCTCAAAATAGCTAGTGAACTTACAATTACTTATTATATAAAACATGAAAACCACTCCGTCTCTAACTAGCCAAACATTGTTAAAGAATAGAGTTACCTATTTATTCTATAACATAATAGCTGAGAAGCCCGGTGTTACCGGCATCAGAATATATATTTCGTGGGAGAATACGTGAGTGTCATAGATATGAGGTGCATAGAGACTCAAATCTCACTAAGGATATTATAAATGCGGTTATCTTGTCGGTGAAATAGTGTGGTTGCGGTGCATGGCAGTGGGTGAGTGTGGTGGTAAAAAAATCCCGCGAAATTTGGAGCAATAAATGGTTCAAATGGCTCTGAGCACTATGGGACTTAACGTCTGAGGTCATTAGTCCCCTAGAACTTATAACTACTTAAACCCAACTAACCTAAGGACATCACACACATGCATGCCCGAGGCAGGATTCGAACCTGCGACCGTAGCGGTCGAGCGGTTCCAGACTGAAGCTCCTACAACCGCTCGGCCACACCGGCCGGCAGCAATAAATACTTTTCGGTAAAGCTAAATAATATAAAAAATAGTTTAGGATTTTTATTCGTTATCAGCCGTTTTTGGCCTTTTCCTCAGAGCATTTTCAGGCTTTTCCCCGCCATTCTGCTGGTTGTGGCAGACGAAGCGAGATCCGTACATCCCAGGGATGTCGCATACTATGACTTACGAACTTTAGCATACATGATAAAATGTTTTTATTGTTTCATTCACGATGCAATGCAAAGATAATAGAGTCCTCAACATGTTTCATCCATACTGTAGTGGGTCGAAGCGACTGCTTTCGGTTGGCAGGTATCTAACTATAATGCACGATGTGGCACACTTAGTTGTCTTAGCAAAAAACTACATTATCTATGACTTTTGAACTGCCTCGTATTAGTGACTATACTCGTTTATAGAATCTTCATCCTGTTCCATCCATACTAACATTAATATTACGTTATGTAGTCATATTTAACCGCGGGTTGCATGAAGGGGCCAGTCCTAGTCTCGTAATATTGTCTTAACATAGAAGGAATGGAAGTTACCTTATTTCATGAGGCCAAATGAGAGACGAATAACCGCTAAATTGTGAAAAGGATAATACCCGCGAAGAATAAGCGAAATATTTACCCTAAATGACTGCAGAGCACCGTTCTAGTATTCATTTGTTAGTTACGAGCACTTTTATCTTCGAGTCTATTTGGATTTTTTTCTTTGTGTCTCTGTTGATCGTCTGTAAAGCGTGACTGACGAAAACACGCTGAGAGATTAAAAACTGATCTATTTGATATTACAGGTCGTCACTGAAGTCTGAATGACGAAACAGCGCAAGCATCGTATTATGTCGCACGAATTTTCACATCTATGGTCAAATTCTTGAGACACAGACTATACAGCTTTCCCTCAAAGTACTTACTGCTCCAATTGTCGCGGACTTTTGCACGCCACACTCACGCACTGCAACGCACCGCCATCAAACACCAACAATTTGAGACGATATCCACAATTGCGTGGCACTGTGTGGCCACGTAGAAACGTCGGTCAGTACGTACACACTCAAGCGTTGTATATGAAGATTTTTTACGTAAACGTACAAACTTACTTTCATGCGTTTATCTATCTCACGATGTCTACGTTCTGCAGTAGTTCGATGACAGCGGACTAAGTCACGCTTAATTAAACAGAGAGAGCGAGTCGTGCCTACGCAGTGTGCAGTTCGCGGTGTGTGATCAAGTGCGGCGACCCGAACAGGCAGTCGGCGTTGACGGTTGTATCAATATTGCGAATTTTTCGGAATAAATTAAAATGTTCAAATGTGTGTGAATTCTTAATGAAGCAAGCTGCTGAGGTCATCGGTCCCTAGACGTAGGCACTACTGAAACTAACTTATGCTGAGAACAACAAACACACCCATGCCGGAGGCAGGGGGGGCCGCGCAATCCGTGACATGGTGCATCAAACCTCGCGGCCACTCCGCGCGGACGGAGTAAATTAAGACTTAGACTCAACGATTTGATATTTTTGTTTTGATGTTTACCTAGGTTGCCTAGATAGCTTACACGTATTTAAATTTCACACTTTATCATTTTTAGACGCATTTTGTTTTTATTTCATTTACTTAGTGGTGCTTGGGTCAAAATATTACTATTCATAACAAACTTAAAGGTGCAATACATATTTTCTTTTTTCGTTCTACAATTTTTTAGACTAGCCTTTTTAAAAATATTTTAACTTTTCTTTCACGCCTTTAAAAATTGATTTTGTTACAAGTAGACACGATACGATCGATACCCTGTCCCCACATTCACTCAAATACTTTCCGGGAGGGAAAACGAAATTGTAACGCGAGATCTTTTCCACTTATGCTGTTTACGTGTTCCGTTTTTTAGTTCATATGTACGTTCATTGTGTTGTGTACATAGTTCCGCGTAGTCAGTGCGTACACAACTTTCCCACTAGAGCGCGCCCCGCTAAGCACAACAGCGCAGGCGCAGCGCTCGTCCGTGTCCGCACTACGAGATGGCGCTGCCATAGAGACGGACCAAATTCTGCTTCCGCCGATCCGCGTATTAATATGTAACGCAGCCAATGAGATTACTGCTAACGTAGAACCTTTTCTCCTCGCGGATCACACTCGCGCAGTGATACCTGAACGCGCGAGGTATTATAAAAAGTGTACAGACCTCCGATCAGCATCAGTCTGCATTTGTCTGCACCAGTCTCTACCAGTCTGCATTAATCTGCCTCAGTCTGTACGAGTTCTACATTTGTCTGTACCAGTCTATAGCCAAGTTTCAGTCTACACCTAATAAGATTACCATATTCCAGGACATAGCTATGAAGATAAATGTATAGACACTTTTGTTAAGTATCAGAGATATATGTGAGAATAAGATTAATGTACCAATACCAAAGGAACTTCAGATTGTCACTTGTAAATAGCATCCAGAAACAAGTTAAGTAATTTTTATGCTTGTTATTATTTTAATAAATGTGTGTGAAAATTAATCAAGTTCTGTTTAAAGTTGGTCACCGTCAATCTGCTACTCTAAGCCTACAAGTGGCATTTCTATCGTCTGACCTAACAGCAGAAGATAAACATGCCACGATAAGACCACGAGACATATTGCTGACACTCGCCTACTTCGTTAGAGTGGCAGGTCAAATAATCTGATGGTGTGTGTACTGAAGGTCTTACAGTACGCACACCACACATTGACTAGGTTTCAGTACACTACTGGCCATTAAAATTGCTACACCACGAAATGACGTGCTACAGACGCGAAATTTAACCGACAGGAAGAAGATGCTGTGATATGCATATGATCAGCTTTTCAGAGCATTCACACAAGCTGGCGCCGGTGGCGACACCTACAACGTGCTGACATGAGGAAAGTTTTCAACCGATTTCTCATACACAAACATCAGTTGACCGGCGTTGCCTGGTGCAACGTTGTTGTGATTCCTCGTGTATGGAGGAGAAATGCGAACCATCAGGTTTCCGACTTTGATAAAGGTCGGATTGTAGCCTATCGCGATTGTGGTTTATCGTATCGCGACATGGCTGCTCGCGTTGGTCGAGATCCAATAACTATTAGCAGATTATGGAATCGGTTCAGGAGGGTAATACGAAACGCCGTGCTGGATCCCCACGGCCTCGTATCACTAGCAGTCGAGATGACAGACATCTTATCCACATGGCTGTAACGGATCGTGCAGCCACGTCTCGATCCTTGAGTCAACAGATGGGGACGTTTGCAAGACGTCAACAATTTGCGCGAACAGTTCGACGACGTTTGCAGCAGCATGGACTATCAGCTCGGAGACCATGGCTGCGGTTACCCTTGACGCTGCATTACAGACAGGAGCGCCTGCGATGGTGTACTCAACGACGAACCTGGGTGAACGAATGGCAAAAAGTCATTTTTTAGGATGAATCCAGGTTCTGTTTAAAGCATCATGATAGTCGCATCCATGTTTGGCGACATCGCGGTGAACGCACTTTGGAAGCGTGTATTCGTCATCGCCATACTGGCGTATCACCTGGCTTGATGGTATGAGATGCCATTGGTTACACATCTCGGTCACCTCTTTTTCGCACTGACGGACAGTGGACGCTACATTTAAGATGTGTTACTACCCGTTGCTCTACTCTTCATTCGATACCTGCGAAACTCTACATTTCAGCAGGATAATGCACGACCGCATGTTGCAGGTCCTGTACGGGCCTTTCTGTATACATAAAATGTTCGACTGCTGCCCTGGCTAGCACATTCTCCAGATCTCTCACCAATTGAAAACGTCTGGTGAAGGGTGGTCGAGCAACTGGCTCGTCACAATACGCCGGTCACTACTCTTGAGGAACGGTTGTATCGTGTTGAAGCTGCATGGGCAGCTGAACCTGAACATGCCATCCAAGCTCTGTTTGACTCAATGCTCAGGCGTATCAAGGCCGTTATTACAACCAGAGGTTGTTGTTCTGATTTCTCAGGATCTATTCACCCAAATAGGGTGAAAATGTAATCACATGTCAGTTCTAGTATAATATATTTGTCCTATGAATACCCGTTTATCGTCTGCATTTCTTCTTGGTGTAGCAATTTTATTGGCCAGTAATGTATATGCTTAGCTAATTTAGGCAACATAAGCAATAACCAGCATTGATAATTCTAATACAAGTTGGAAGAAAGTGGGCTGACATTGCGATGTCTTGCAACAGGCTGCCTAAACTATTAGGACAAAATCTATAACTACATCTACATACAGGGTGACAACTATTGAACTATATGAATTAGTTACAATCTACGACATTGGATTACCAGAAAGAATTGATTTGAACATCAAGACAATTTTTTAAGGACTTTCAAACTTGAATTAATAAAAAACTGAACTTTGAATTACATATACTCCAATCTTTACAGAAGCACAGATAGCACTTTATGAAGGTTATGAGCAAGTTTTTGGGATAATTTTTAATATATTATTGTACAAAAGGAAATCGTCTCTTTGAGAGACAGGTTAATGGGAGAAACTGATCTTTAACCTACTCAGCTCAGTCAGACTAGCTATGAGCATTTCACGCAATTGTATGAAAGTCACCAAAAGTTATACAGAATAAGATTTATGCCCATCGCTCATAAAAACATTTAATAATCATATTAGATGATCTCTTAAATACCTGAAAATAGCGGAAAAGAGATGTTATAAAGTTGACTATCCTACCAACTACACTTTCTGGACATTAATGTAATCTTAATTATCTGAAATGATCAGACGTATATATTACATCTTTCACTGGAAAACTGACTTACACATCACAGTGCAAAAATGAACAGGGTAATTTGCCAGCCAGTGAATATTACATTATATCAGATACAATCTTTTGGTTTTAACCAATCGATAAAGACATTTCCATAAAACCGTCAACTTTCATATTTATGCTATAAAACAATAATGCTGCTTCAATGTTTTGTGTTTTGACACTATCAGACACACAACGTTACTGTCATTTAAGTTCCGTACATTAGCTTATAAAATTAAAAAACTGGTTTCTAAAGTACAAAAAGCACACACCAAAAATTTATAGTAAAGATTTATATAATATCCTTAAGGCAACTACAATATATCACTGTCAACACAGTCTTTTTTTTTAAATTAACCAATGCCCATTCTTTCAAATATAATTTTGAACCTATTACCGAACTTTTCCTTGTGGTTTCAATACCTTCTAATTTTGTGGTATTCACATAGCATGTGTACCTTGAAGTCTATGGTGCTGCCGAATCCTATGTTGTTAATGACGCAATTAACAAAATTTCCCAGCAACCAATACACGCCGTTATTTTTTGCCTCTGGGAGATATCGTGCTTCCGGCCTGTGAATCAACTACAGCGATATACTCTCAGGAGATGTTCTTGTAATCAGAGATAGCTCTCGGATCCACTTTCAACACTTCATATAACCACTGCAAGTGTATCTATAAATTATTGTGTCAACTAGATGGCATTGTTGACATAAATTTGTTTCTCAGAGTCCGATTGCGTACAGCCCTTCATTGGTGCTAACTATATTGTTAACTGCCTTGTACCGTGACGTTTTATTAGACGTGAGAACATTAGAACTAATATTTCCAAATCTCAGTCCAATCAATGTTTGGAAACTATCAATCTATTTTGTTCCTTCCTTCGCTTTTCTGTCGTTCCCTGCATTATGGCTCTTGATGTTAAATGTATGATTTCGGCACTTACATAGCTGAGCTCATCATAGAAAACCCTCACATGCTGTAAACGACTGTTGATGTTTTGCACGTCAATGGGGGGAAGCAGGCTTCGAGGTTTACTGATCTTCAAAAGTTGGCTGGTTATGCTTTCTCGAAAGTCTCTTATTAGATTAACTTGCCTCTTGACAAAAAGTGCAGAGGCTTTATCCGTTATGTCACTTCATACTAGTCCACCATTTTTAGGATCTAAAGTGGCTACTTTAGCAGGTACTCTGAACACTTCACCTTTCCACAAAAGGTTTGTGATTTTGTACGTTGTTCTCCTCATTATCATTCTCGGTATTGGAAACAGCTGGGCAGTATAATATGCTTTAGCAAGGATGTATGAGTTGATGTACTTTGTTCTTTGAACTTGGTTCATATACCGAGTTAAATTCTCTATAATGGCTCCTTGCACTTTATCTACTGAAAGTTTCCAATTTAAAGCCGTCATTTGTATGGGGCATACTGTCAGGGTCATCCCAAAGTGTTCTATGTTGTCGGACTAATTTTTCCCACGCGACGTTGATATTATCAAAACCTCTGACATTTAACATCTTACTTTTCTTTCGTTTGCAGTGGCTCCAGATGCTCTACAGTATGTATCAATTGCTCTTGTTAGTGTGGTCACCTAGTCATTCATCTACATCAATACTCTGCAAATCACATTTAACTGCCTGGCAGAGGGTTCATAGAACCACCTTCACAATTCTTTATTATTCCAATCTCGTATAGTGCGCGGAAAGAATGAACACTTATATCTTTCCGTACGAGTTCTGATTTCCCTTATTTTATCGTGGTGATCGTTCCTCCCTATGTAGGTCGGTGTCAAAAAAAATATTTTCGCATTCGGAGGAGAAAGCTGGTTCCTTATAATGACCCCTACATCGTCAGCATAGGCTCTTATAACTTTTTTAATTTCCTGATAATGCTAAGCCTTCTAATCTAGAATGGACATGCCGGAGAAAAGGTTCGAGTGAAATGGAGAAGAGTGACAGGGACAGAGGACTTCCTTGAGGAACACCTCGTTTTATTTGTATTGGCCTGGATTGTTAACAATTCACTGTTATTTTTGCATTTATTCCAGTTGCTATGTTCTTTATCAACTGTATGGCCCTATCATTGAAACCTATTTTTTTCAACGTCTGTAGAATATATTCATGATTTACTACATTGAAGATTTTATAAAAATCTAAAAAAAATGCACACTTTATGTTAGTTACAGATTATTGCAGTGATATCCCTGAATTCTGCTAGATTTTGAGAAATGGTTCTGACGTGCGCGCAGTTATGATGTTTACAAATGATTTCATACGCAAGGCATGAAATTTACTTTTGTACTATTCTAGCTATTAATTTATAATCAGAATTCAGCAGTGAAATTGGATAAAAATTATTTAAATCTTTGTTTCCATTATTTTTTGACACAAGAACAATTTTCCTCTCCTTAAACTCAGCCGGAATCATTTTACATTGAATAACCTCATTTACAATGTCCGCGACTTTCGCACCCACTATTGGTCAGTAACGGATGTAAAACTCTGCTGGAAGGCCATCCGGTCCCGCGGATTTTTTTTCGCGGTGAGGCGCACAGTCTCATACATGTGCTATTCACTGACTACCTCGAGAAAATTTTCGGTGTCATCTTCTGTCAGCTGTGGTGCTAGGATGTCCGCTGTGGCAGAATGGTTCTAGGCGCTTCAGTCCGGACCCGCGCTGCTGCTACGGTCGCTGGTTCGAATCCTGCCTTGGGCATGGTTGTGTGTGTTGTCCTTAGGTTAGTTAGGTTTAAGTAGTTCTAAGTCTAGAGGACTGATGACCTCAGATGTTAAGTCCCATATGCTTAGAGCCATTTGAACCATTTGTTAAGGAATTCTTCAAAGGATGTCACTACTTTGATTTACAGAATATAGCTCGCAATAATAGCGATAAATCTGGTCCATGATATTCTGCTGGTTTCTGAGAATCTTGCCGTTTTTTGTTCGAATTTCATCAACAAATGTCCGTCTTACGTTTTTCGTATGCTTCACTAAATGGTACAGGCAAGTAGTTTCGTCATCTGACACCGATGTAACCTTCCATTTGATTTCTCTTGATATTAAGTAACTTGGTTTTGACGTTTTTGATGTCCGCTATCCGAAGTCAGGAACCTGCTGAGACCTGATCATATAGATCTCTCAAAATGGAATAGTTCATTTCTCTTGCGCTCTGAGCACTGTATTGAATAAGAACCTTCCTTAACTTTGGCTTCGCCATTTTAAACCACCAGTCGATAGCAGTCGGGTATCTACTACGAGCACGCAGGCATATTGCCCATGCTTCTTTAATCAGGTCTTCTAAATCATGATTTACTAACAAGGAAATGTTCAAATTCCACTGATTCTTGAATCGGCGGACAAGCTGTCTTGTTAGATTCATGCAAGCTAAGACACTTGAATGGCCTGAAAAGTATGTAGGAATTGTTTCTTCTTTTGTCACGGAAGTTTCAAGATTTTTAGAAATACTCGTATATAATCTATCAATTCGGCTACGAGATGTTGCCGTGACATAAGTGAACTCAACAATGGAGGGGTATTTGAATTTCACACATATCCTTTAATTCTAAGCCAGTAACTAGTTGTTTTAGTTCACTTGAGAAATTAAAATTAGATAACTGATCTTTTCGATTTAAAACGCAATTAAAATCACCTACAAGTAATAACTGTCTTGGAATTTTCCTTAAAAGTATATCAGTTCAACGTGCCCTGTCAGCTCGGTGAGAACTTCCTGAAGGGGCATACAAGTTGATGATGGTCACATCATAGATATTTTGCCCTATTCCCTTCCGGATTTCAGTCGTTCCACCTCACTTATTGGAATCCCTTCCTTCATCAAAACAGTTGTTCCAAGACTTGTTTCGTGACACACATTTATGTAACTAATATAGCCGGGAATTACTAAACCCGGCATTAGAACTTCTTGTAACAGGGCAATATCAGTCGCGGATTCGTACAAAAATTCCGTAAGTGCCGATGATTTCAAACCGGACGTAGTTTTAGATTAACTAATTTAGTTTCCTGTGGTTCAAGGTTCAGTTAAACTATTAACAGATTTGTTGGAAGGCTGAACATGGAATAACACTTCAATCAGTTTTTAGTTACTGTCCCCCTTTTTTTTCTACTTCTGAGGTTTTCTGATGTACCTCTAGCAGGCTGATTTCCTTGTAAACTGCCTGGGTTTTCAAAATGGTTCAAATGGCTCTGAGCACTATGGGACTTAACATCTGTGGTCATCAGTCCCCTAGAACTTAGAACTACTTAAACCTAACTAACCTAAGGACATCACACACATCCATGCCCGAGGCAGGATTCGAACCTGCGACCGTAGCGGTCACGCGGTTCCAGACTGAAGCGCCTACAACCGCACGACCACACCGACCGGTCCTGGGTTTTCCTCCAGTGATTCGTGTAGTACCGTTTCCTACCGAACATTCTTTGGGCTTGGGTCGTCCTTTCTGGATTTTCCTTCCCCTTGGTTACGAGCTACGTTCACATTTGGTTGCGTTTTTATTTTAGTTTATGGCTCATCTGGAGCAGCAGCAGACGCTTTCGCAGTTTCTGTTGCTGGCGCCTGCCCTGCGGTGTTGACCGTGATTTCATTTTTGGCCACCACTTCCCTGTTCTTTATTAATATCACTTACTTCCTGACGGAGGGAAACAAATGGAGACGGCAGTTTTGCAACCTTTCCATGAATTTGTTTACTAACAGATAGCTGCTGATCTTTTCAATCACCTGTTGTTTCTTGCAAATTAATACTGACCACACTCCCTTCATTTTCTGGTGCCGTATGTTTATTATCTTTCTGTTCATCGGCTTCCATTCGCATTCTGCCTTCCGGTTCCTCTGCCCCCTCATCGCACTGTTTTTGCTTGCGAACTGAGGGAGTTGTACAGGACAGCTCGTCCTCTGAACAACTATTAGTTGTCTCCAGAGGTCATTTTTTCGGTTGCAATTCAGATTCACAAGTAGTGGTAACAGGGTTTCCCTTTGTTGTTAACGGAGGAATTGGCTGTTATCATGAAGGGGGACATCAGCTTGGACCGCTGCGTTAACATCCTCAACCAGCTGATCACGGCTATTCTTCGGTAAAAGATAATTTAAGATAAGTTTCTGACGCTGTATAAACTTACTTTTAAGAACAACAGTTCGCCGCGGACATTCCTGTCTGAAGCGGCCAGTTTCGTTACATACATGACATGTAGCTTCCCGACCTGTATAAACAGTTTGTGCCTTATACCCACAAACAGTTATGTGAGACGGAATATTTGTCTTAACGCCCATCTCTACACAGCGGACCCCGTTGAAACACTACAGTTTAAAGCGAGGCGACCATCTTTCATTTGCAATTGATTTAACGTCTTAGTTTGAAAATGGCTGGCTCTGAGCACAATGGAACTTAACATCTGAGGTCATCAGTCCCCTAGACTTAGAACTACTTAAACCTAACTAACCTACGGACATCATACGCATCATAACCGAGGCAGGATTCGAACCTGCGACCGTAGCAGCAGCGCGGTTCCGGACTGAAGCGCCTAGGACCGCTCGGCCACAGCGGCTGGCCCGTAGTTTGAAACAGTTTCCTTAACCTTATCATTTTCAATTTCAAGGGAGTATTCAAGACACCAACGGTTTGTAATGAATATCAGCTCTATAGATGGAGACCTTAATTTTATAACCGTTTCTATGCACAAAATCTACTTCATAGCCCCACTTTCGTAACACTTTATCAACACTCGCAGCACTGAATAACTTGACAAAAATCCAGTATTTTTCCTTATCCAGTTGCTAGGTATGGACGGTTTCAGAGTTGAGACCAATTACCTGTGTAGTCCAGTCATCTATTGCCACGGATGCAGGCTGAACAGAACGGGATTCCTTGTCAAAACATATACCAAGAATATTCTTCCTGAGGTTTGTAGCCACGGTTAATCAAGAGACGAAATTTCTGTTAAACAACTGAAATTCCAATTAGAAACAGCACGACCAGAAGAAGCGATCAGATCACAAGGAATATGAACAAACACGGAGATTAAGGGCCGGACAGCACTCGGCGAAGCCCAAGTACTGCGATGTAAACACGAAAGAGTAGCGCAGCAGTAAATAACGTCCACGCGCATCAACAACAGCAAGACGAGGATAATGGAATGTAGTCGAATTAAGACGGGTGATGCTGAGGGAATTAGATTATGAAATGAGACACTTAAAGTAGTGAAGGAGTTTTGCTATTTGGGGAGCAAAATAACTGATGATGATCGAAGTAGAGAGGGTATAAAGTGTAGACTGGCAATGGCAAGGAAAGCGTTTCTGAAGAAGAGAAATTTGTTAACATCGAGTATAGATTTAAGTGTCAGACAGTCGTTTCTAAAAGTATTTGTTCGGAGTGTAGCCATGTATGGAAGTGAAACATGGACGATTAACAGTTTGGACAAGAAGAGAATAGAAGCTTTCGAAATGTGGTGCTATAGAAGAATGGTGAAGATTAGATGAGTAGATCACATAACTAATGAGGAGGTATTGAATAGAATTGGGGAGAAGAGGGGTTTGTGGCACAATTTGATAAGAAGAAGGGACCGGGTGGTAGGACATGTTCTGAGGCATCAAGGGATCACAAATTTAGCGTTGGAGGGCAGCGTGGAGGGTAAAAATCGTAGAGGGAGACCAAGAGATGAATACACTAACCAGATTCAGAAGGATGTAGGTTGCAGTAGGTACTGGGAGATGAAGAAGCTTGCACAGGATAGAGTAGCATGGAGAGCTGCATCAAACCAGTCTCAGGACTCAAGACCACAACAACAACAGCTAACGCGGCTGAAACGGAACGTATGGGACCAAACTGCTAAGGTCATCGTTCCCTAGGCTTACACACTACTTAATGTAACTTAAACTGAATTACACTAAGGACAACACACGAAACCATGCCCGAGGGAGAACTCGAACGTCCGACGGGGAGAGCCACGCGAACCGTGACAAGACGCCCGAGACCGCGCGGTTGCAGAATTTGGCAGCGAATTTCAGAGAGTAATAACTGTAACGTAAAATTCTTAAGAAATCTGCGATTAATATAAAAATGTCGTTTGCATGATTGAATTTTTTATTTATTTTTTTATTTTTTATTTATTTATTTATTTATTTATTTTTTACAGGAGAACGGTACCCACAGTGCCCAATGAATTCAGTTTAAGGCGGAGTGATTTACAGTAATGTCTTAGCGAAATAATAAGCATTCATCATATGTGAATAGTGCAACTACTGAGGTCAGTGACAATTACATTATTATTTCCTTTTGGTTGATAAGTACTAGCATACTTTGTAACTGCACGTAATTGAGAGAATTTTTTTAATGCTACATGTGTGAGCTTCCATAGAGGAGCGCTAAGCTACATCTAATGTCAGGGAGCTTATCTTGGTGAGAGGAATGGAACGTGATGCACCGAGTCTCATGACGTCAGTTCGAGACGTTCGTTGAATGGGTGGTAGTGTCTCTAAAGTCTTAAAGACCGTTTAAGTCCAGGAGAGCGATGTGCTGACCCCATACTGCAACCACATGACGTCGCTCGGCACAGGAGGACAGAGCGGCCACATTCGTCTGGCAGAGTTTAGAGTATACATGTACGGTCATGCTCAAAAGTGTCCGAACGACTTGAAGTGAGTTCTGCTGATTTGCATGCAAATCACATAACGTAGCTGTCTTGCAGGGCCTATAATCTCTTTGTAGCACAGTCGTTGACTCAACAAAATGGATACCACAGGAGACCACTAGAGAACACTGTTCTTTATGACAGTCAATTTGGACGTAAAATAACACCATGATATTTAAAATACTATAGAGCGATTAAAATTACTTGATAACTGACTTCTGTCACTGGCCGCTACAGTGTTGCCACATTGGCTGACGGCTACCGCTCGGTTATAAGTGACACATAAATGTTGTTAACGCGCAACGCGGAGCAGTGTTCGTAATGGCGGCCGCGAGCTATGTCGGAAATACGAGATGCTCTGTCGACAGCTGATTTTAAGTGGCCATTGGCTCAACCACGTGATGTGCAATGTATCCGAGGAAACTAAAATCACCATCGCGATTGAAGCTAACCTCTACTAGCAAACAAAAAAGAAAAAAATTCAGTTTCAGCGCTAGAAGCAAACTGTAATTTCTCACTATAACTGGTTACCTGCAACTATTGTCACACTGACTACACGAGATACTGCGTTACCAGTCGATGAGACGTCCTTGTTGGCACTATGCTTCAGATTGTAGGAGACACAGGTAGTTTCCAAACGAAAAAAGAATCGTAGGAAGAAAAAAAAAATCAAATAGAGAAATCAATACGATGATCAATATGACGCGGCAATGTAGTAGAAATAAACATACTACATTTACATCAATTAACTGAATAAAAATAATAAACTCTTTCGCTTAAATTTAGAAATAAAAAAGTTTCACTACATTAACGAGATTCTTTTTATTGCGGTTTTCGTTGACATATTTTAAAATAATACAGTTTCCTGTTTCTTTCTTTTAATCCAACTATTTGAATAAAACAAAGAAAGCTTAAACTGGAAGGTTTCTGAAACAGAAAGTGTGGAATTTATTTAAGTGGTGAACAATAATAAATAAAACCCGGGGCAAACTTAAGACATTGTTACCAAAAACTTCTTGAAAAATAACTCTGTTCAAATGAAACTAAATTTAGAAGTGTCACTGAGGAAGATTCGAACCTACAGCCTTCTACACGTCAGGTTTACTCACTACCCATTGCACTGCGCCAGAACACCGGGTTGTAAAGTTATATTTATGACTGTGCTGACCTGGTTGCAACAATGAATAGCAACCTTCAAAAATTCGGCTTCACGCAATGTCATGCGAAGATCTTATCTCATGTAAGCCGACTCCTGCGATAATGGTAACTGTATATGTCTCGCTGAGTGGCACGATCAGCGACAGTTGAGCGGCTGGAGCGTTCTCCCAAACAGGAGGAGTCGGGGCTCCGCTGCACGATACACCTTTGTGTGTGTGTTTGTGTGTGTGTGTGTGTGTGTGTGTGTGTATGTATCTGTGTCTGTGTCTGCTGGTGACAGTGTGGCTATCATATGTGGTGAAATACTACATAAAAGTGCCAGACCCATGATTCGGAATCCAAACACATCAAGGAAGAAAGCAGGACAAGCAACTACAAGTGAACTGACGAATTGTTGTGGCAGTTTGGCAACAGCAAACGACTTGGGTATGACGTTGAGAGCTCTGGTTGGAGGAAAGCAGCTCCAACACGTATCAACCACCAAGAAGCTTTTATCGTCAGTTGGATCCGGATTACCCAACGCCTACAGCCACTGCTAACTGCTAACGAAGCTAAGCTTGAGTGACTAACCGAGACTCGAGGATGGCAACGATCCTCGTTGCTTACTAGACACAGAGAGCGACGTTAATTGTCGAAATTTTCACCTGTATCAGATCCAGTATCTGAACTTGGTAATAAATGACGAAAATGTTTGTGCTGAACCGGGAATCTTAACAAGATCCTCATCACCCTGTTAAGAAACCAAGGAAGACGTTCAATATATTCTTTTGATTCACAAGTAACAAAGTGTGCGTGTGTTTAAAACTGAAATGCCGTGCTGTAATGTTTTGTGTACGGGTTTCGTACCCGGCACGTAATCGGAATGGTAACTAAGTAAAATCAGTTGTTAGATATGGAATTTTTTCGCCAGCAGCGAGATGAAATTTAGTTTCTTGTTGATTTCTATTTCCATTGTGAAGTGGATTTGTGGGTGTACTGTGTTCGTGTTACTGTGTAGCTCTTCTGTCCTGTTCTGTGTTTCATCTACAAGACAGATTATGTCATCCACATATCGGTACCAGTAGATTATTTTGTACCCTCCTTGTTTTACAATGTTATTGAATATTGTGTTCTCTATATGGTCCAAGAAAATGTTGGCTAAGGTTCCACTGATGGGGGACCCCATGGGAAGCCCCTATTGTTGCAAGTAGAAGTTGTTGTTGGAAGTGAAGTAGTTTTGTTCTGTGATTAGCCAAAGAATGGATGAGATATCTTTTATTTGTACATCTGGGAATTTTAGTTGTTCTATAATGTTTATAGTTTCTTCTGTGGGTATGTTTGTGTACATGGATGTTACGTCAAAATATACATCACACACATCGATGCCCGAGGCAGGATTCGAACCTGCGACCGTAGCAGCAGCGCGGTTCCGGACTAAAGCGCTTAGAGCCTCTCCGCCACAGCGGCCGGCGTGGAGGTCAATAGTCCCTAGACTTACACACTACTTAAACTATCGTATGCTAAGAACAACACACACCCCCATACCCGAGGGAGGACTCGAACCTACGGCGGGAGGGGCCGCGCAATTCGTGACACGGCGTCTCAAACCACACGGCCACTCCTCATGGCATAATTGAAGAAATTATACGTTTACTTTTTATATCCATAATGAGCATCCTTATTAGCTATTCACATTTCATTTCTTCTGTTGCTTATTTAATAAAGATTTTGGTCGAAGGACATTCGCAACTGAGGGGCATGATAATTAATTTAGGGAAATACGCTTAGGTTGTATTAATGAATTAATGAAACTGAAGTGGGTCTCCCTAAAAATTAATTATCTCTGCTTAATAAATCTATTTAATGTTTCCGTCACAGTTACAAATGTAGTAGTATGCTAGTGAATTGAATCTTTATAAACTGAGCACTGGCAAATGAAGGAAATTTCAACATGGCAATAAGAGAAGCTTAAGTGTTATTCAGAACTCGCCACTGACGCCGTACTCCTGCACGCTTTAGTAAGGGAATGAGTTTACGAATAGGAAGCGGCTGCAGCGCCACCATTCTCAGACACTTCATACTATAGCAGAGAGGAGAGAAACCTACGTAGCACTGACAGTACAGTGGCGCCTTGGTTTGTAATGTATGCAGCCCTCAACACTGCAGTTGTACTCACTCCTACCTTTAGCGAGCAAATGGATACTGTGCAGGCGTCCGGGCTGAAGAATATGTCTATCTGCTTATTGCATGGTGTATGGTCACTAGATGTGAAGCAGCAGCTCATCACCCTTGACCATGTGACAGAACTGAGTTGGTGCTAAACGTCCATGAGGCTGTATGAATTTTATTTGCTTATCAGGTTGCATGGGATCAAGCAAAAGTGAGCCAAAGCTACGTGGTCATGGAATGAGTCAGTACGTAGTTTACACGACGCTAATTAGAATATTTATAAGCAAAGAACTGAAGAATTAATAAAATCTGGAAGTATGTTCACAATACCACTTATGACATAAATTTCGTGTCATTTGTCATGTTTAGGGGCAGATAACTGATCAAGGAAAGCAACGGACCCCGGACGGATCCGTGGGGTATCACCCATTTCACATAGACCCTGCAGATTGAAACCCCTTATTTGTTTGTTGGCATTGGAGGACAACCCTCTGCCCCATACTTTCCAGATATAAAGTGAACTGTTGTTGAGCCTTTTCCCTAATCCCACATTAATTTCCAACTTCCTGCAAAAGTGCTTTCATTTTTCAAGTTTTCAAATCTGTCAACTATGGAAACAATATTAATTTCTGCCTAGAAAACGGTCTACAGCTTTTACAGAATTTGTAAGCTTTAAAATGGTGGCCCTTATTCTCAGTCTCGGGAGACCAACAATTCGAAGCTCTAGCAGAGCGGTTAAAAAGTACACACATGGATTAATCTGTCGAAAACTTAAAAACAGACTTTTAATGTCCACTTATCGAACTGCTTAATTTTGGCATATGTAGCCAGCGTATGTTTACTACAAAACTAGAAAGCGATATAAAAACAGAAATGTCCACAAGCAAACACACTAGACGTTCTGTTGCGCAGACACAGCCAGTGATATATGGCGAGTGCCTCCGATGTGCAAATACCGCCGGTGCTAGAGCCAACCGCTGTAACCAAGCACATATTGACACAATGGCTCTCCGCTGGCTAACTCGAATCGTGACAACGCGTAGACGAACTACAGAGCAACAAATCATTTGGGGAATGTAACGAGGCGTGAAACTGGCATCCTTGTTCTTGAAACGTTGCAGAAAATAATGGGTAGGGCTTTGTTTTGCCTTCACCAACTGACCGACATAAAGATGACAGCTCTTTAAAACAATATATAAGTGTAGAAAGAAATTTGTTAACGTCAAACACACATTTAAGTCTTACAAAGCCTTCACTGAAGTTATTTGGACTGAATAGCTAATGAAAGGACACCGAAGGAAACTGCATAAAAAGAAATTTATGGCACAATTTGACTAAAAGAAGGGGCCGGTTGTAAGGACATATGCTCAGTCATCGAGGAATCGCGAATCAGATCGACTGTTCCTCATTCATTCAACCCCTACACCCCCCCCCCCCCCCCTTGGGTTATACCATGAAATTCTACACCATAACAACTCCGAAAGGGAACGGTATATACTATCACTCAAGATCTTGTTACACAGCTGCTTCTTAGTGTAATTAAATTACTCTTCCATTTTCAGTTCTGGTTAATTTTGTCCAGTTATCAGGCTAAAAATGGACCGGACGAATTTGACGAAAGACAAGCATGTAGCAGAACATTTACTTACTTACTCTTACTGCTCACGGTAAGCCTTCTTAGTGACATCATTAGGACTGATGACCTCAGATGTGTAGTCCTGTACTGCTCAGAGCCATTTTGACATCACTGGGTGGCCCAGGTGTCACAGTTAGGTAGTTGACTTGATGAGTCCAAATGTAACTTAATTCTTGTGATTGTGTTGTTAGTTTTGATTGTGAGAGAAGGGAGAGAATAGTGGCATGTAGCCATTTTCTTTCTTTTCTTCGTTTTTTTCTTGGTCATCAGTGTTCTGACTAGTTTGAAGTAGCCTGTCACGACATCTTCTCCTACGCCAAACTGTTCATCTCAGAAGCTTATCGTATATTGCAATCTCTGTCTTCCCCAACACTTTTTACCTCCACATCTCCCTCTAGAGCCATGGAAGTCAATCCCTCATATATTCAGTATAGTCAGCCTACTTCAGATATGCCTTTCGTCACTGATCCTGTGGAGAATCACCTCATTTCTCGGTCAGCTCATTTTTCGGGATCTTTCTATGACATTACGTTTCAAACTCTTCCATACATCTTTTCCGGTTTTCTCGCAGTCTGTGATTCACTACCATCCATTGCGGTACTCCAAACATTCAGCATCATTTTCTTCAAATTAAGGCCAATATTTGATATCATTAGACTTATCTGGGCCGTTTACCTGTGATAGTCAGCTTTCCATGTCCTCCATTCTTCGTCATAATGATTTTGGGTCCAAGGTAACAGAATTCATTTACTTTCTTGGTTTCCAATTTTAAGTTTATGGGCCATCTCATTTCTACCATGTTTAGCAGGAAGAGGTCTAATGCTAAATTTGTGTATGTGTACGTTTCAAGAACAATGAAACAACATATTATTTGTTGCCACACACATGGTGTGAAATGGTCATGACGGTAAAATCAGATGAATTACAGAAATGCGGTGATTTACTTAGAGTCAATCATCCTACTCTCCAGACATGAAACATGAATGGAACATGAAGAGACGGGGGGGGGGGGGGGGGGGGGGGATGGTACTGTTACTGTTACTCGAAGCACCCAAGCACCTTCTGCTGGGCTATGCCGTGTACGCTGTTTGCTGAATAGAAAGTCGATGAAATACTTGAAGGTGAGCGACTTCATACATGCACACAAAATGATTGTTTAATAGAAAGTTGAAGTAGAATAAATTTTGATCTTCACTTTTGAACCACAGGACCCACTTGCAGACTTAACAGCAAGCCTGCTAAATGATAGACAGGAAGGGGAATGTTAATCTACATCTGCAGTAACTCGATTACTCTGCTATTCACAATAAAGTGCCTGGCAGAGGGTTCAATGAACCGTTCCACTCTCGAACGGAGCGCGGGAAAAACGAGCACTTGAATTTTTCTGTGCGAGCTGATTTCTCTTATTTTGTCGTGATGATTATTTCTCCCTATGTAGGTGGGTGCTAACAGAATGTTTTCACAATCAGAAGATAAAACTGGTGATTGAAATTTCATGAGAAGATCCCATCGCAACGAAAAACGCCATTGTTTTAATGATTGCCACTCCAATTCACGTATCAGGTCTGTGGCACTATCTCCCCTATATCGCGATAGTACAAAACAAGCCGCCCACATCTGAACTTTTTCTATGTCATCCGTCAGACCCACCTGACGCGGATCCCACACGGCACAGCAATACTCCAGACTAGATCGGCCAAGCGTGGTTCAAAAATGGTTCAAATGGCTCTGAGCACTATGGGACTCAACATCTTAGGTCATAAGTCCCCTAGAACTTAGAACCACTTAAACCTAACCAACCTAAGGACATCAGACACACCCATGCCCGAGGCAGGATTCGAACCTGCGACCGTAGCAGTCCCGCGGTTCCGGACTGCAGCGCCAGAACCGCTAGACCACCGCGGCCGGCGCCAAGCGTGGTGTACTCCAGAATAGGGCGGACAAGCCCTGGTGTCGTTAGTAGACCTGTTGCACCTTCTAAGTGTTCTGCCAACGAATCGCACTCTTTTGTTTGCTCTAACCACAACATTATCTACGTGATCGTTCCAATTTAGGAATGAGGATGACTATCTGCAGCCGGCCGCTGTGGCCGAGCGGATCTAGGCGCTTCAGTCTGATGACCTCAGATGTTAAGTCCCATAGTGCTTAGTGCCATTTGAATTGACTATCTGCGAAATCGAAAATGTTTGACAACCTCTACTCTAAACTGTTGTTCGAAACGAGCAGTAGATATCGTACTCCCTTGCCGCTGGACGCTACGGAAGAAGGAAACATTCAAGCTGCAACTGGTGCGTGACACCATCCCAAAAGTCAGACAGGAATGGCTTAATTGAAGGGTCTGTCTCCGTCTGGAAGGGTTGCCCTGTGTAAACTCTGGGGGACAGCAAGAGAACTGTGGCCAAGTCACAACTCCTGGAGCCACTTGAACGAAGCACAGGCATTCCCATTACAAACAAGCAGGTTTGTTGTTGTGTGACTGCTTTCTTGACAACTCAGGAATACAGGTAAACATTTGAAACAATTCACAAGGGAGATTGCAACCACCTATAGGAAATTCCACAATTAGAAATAGTATGAGAACGAGAAGTACGCTGGTTACATGCGCGCTTCCGAAATATTAGACACTTTTCATCCTGCACAAAGACTGGAAGGTCTTATGTAGCGTCAGTGTGTCATTGGGAGGGAACGCAAATTGAGCTTGCCAATGACAAACCCGCTACAATGGGAAGTTCACCGCTAGAGTACAGAGATAGGGAGACGACCAACAGAACTGTGATGTGAGAGCAGCTGATCCAATCAGACATGGGTTAGCGGGTCAGTCAATTACAGGGCAGTCAGTGAGAAATGCGAACAGAGAGCAGGCGGGCTGTGATGAGGCGGTCACCAGGCAGTCAGAGCAACCAGAAGAAAGAGTTTGTTCACCTTCTGGGGATCTAGCATACCATCGTTGGCCATCACCTTCTGACGTATTCATTTTTATTGCATGTTGAATGGACAAATCTTGGGGCCCGTTACTTGGATATTTTTTTTCTTCGCATGCTGCACCATGTCTGACCTCAGCTTAACAATACTACGTTAACACCGCTTCTGTAAGATAATTATCATGTACAGTAGTCAATGGGAGCACATACACAGGAACATCGCGTCAGTCGCCAGACACTACCTAACGATTAAGGCGAGCAGTCACTCAGCGCAGAAGAAGAAACTAGTTAAGCCGCCCAGGTTGTCACTGCAAAGACACGTAACGTGGTGTACGAAACCCACCGGCTGTCACCCGGCCACCACATAAAGAACGAGGTGTTCGACGTGCCAATGGGCCGTTCGAATCGGCCCTGATATTTATATTTTTATCGACGATATCATAATAATGTACATGTTTTCTTGTTTTGATACTTTAATCACTTGTTTTCAGTGTGACATTGTCAGATTTCCATTCAATACAATCTATTCAGGGGAAGGCAGTATTCTGAAATCCAGTAATCGTTGTTTAACGGTTGTTGGCTTGGTCTAGTCTGGAGTGTGAAGCTCAGAGGGACAAGACACAATCTGTCTCTCAGGTTTCACACCAGTCCTCACACTGAAGCTCAAGCTACTCCTAATTAGTTCTGTCGTACTATTGATCACTTAGTATCAGAGATATCGTAGTGACAGAAGAAATCAGCGATTTTGTAACACAATACTGTTATACTCTCATTCGAGGTGGTCGACGGATCACAATCAAACACCTCACTGCTCAACTGACGACTGAAGTCTGCACACCTGAGAAAAGCTCACAAAGCTTCATGGACTGTTCTTCCTGACCCACCCTACAGCCCAGATTCGCAATTCGGACTTCCGTCTGTTTGTACCAATGAAGGACATAATAAAATGGAACAAATCAGCTGTACTTTTGATGTTACTTATTAGATGATTACCAGTTTCGGTGCTTCAGTACACCATCTTCAGGCCTCAACTGACGCCGAAAGGCTAACTCCAATCGTATACACGATTCATCAGTGGCCAGCATGTATGAACTGCCTTCCGTAGACTGTAGAAACTATGTTGTACCTTCAGCCATCAATCACCAACTAACTGGAGAAACATTGTGATATTTCCACATAATTTACGTGAGTTGTACGAGTACACCCAAGAATTTCATAGCCAAATACATCAAAAGAATCAGGAAATCATTCCAAAAGACCTCGCTGATCAAATCTCTGCTTGTTCAACAGTTCTGTTAAGTGGTGCTGGACGTAGGTTACACCATACGTAAACCCCATCTGAAATATTTCGTGTAATAACGCTTCGTCCAGCAAAACATAATTTTGATGTTTATCATGATAAATTGCACAGATCTTTTGTATATGTCAACGTACGATAATACTGAGTTGCCGTGAACAGCTGATTAAGTTTTTCCTTCTACAGCGACATGAAGAATTTCATGTACATTAGCCGGCCGGAGTGGCCGTGCGGTTCTAGGCGCTACAGTCTGGAGCCGAGCGACTGCTACGGTCGCAGGTTCGAATCCTGCCTCGGGCATGGATGTGTGTGATGTCCTTAGGTTAGTTAGGTTTAATTAGTTCAAGTTTTAGATGACTGATGATCTAAGAAGTTAAGTCGCATAATGCTAATTGCCATTTGAACCATTTTTGAACCATGTACATTAGGAGAGGTAAAGCCCTGTAGTTTTCAATTTTTCTAATATTATGGTCAATGAGGAGGCGATTTTCCCATGATATCACATTGAAGTCATAGGGTGGGTTATTACCTATAACCCATCCAAATTCTATCTCTGTCTAGTGTTAATTACAGAGAAATGGGGTAAAGTCCCGTATTTCAGCCGAAATGTATCGCAAATTTGAAAGTAATGCTTAAAGATATTTGTTTAAAAATTATGTTTTCTTCCCCGCGAAAGGAGGATTAGTAGGGCAACCTGAAAGAGTTCAGTTACTTAGGCTAAGCTATCTAGGTAAGTAGTGTACTTTGTTAGGTCCTCTGATTATTCATTGAAGACGCAAGGCTCTTGTTTTTTCTTCTTCTTCTTCTTCTTCTTCTTCTGATAATTCTTCGCCCGATGGTAAGTCCATATCTTTATCCGAGCTACCGTCATGACATGACCCGTCCGAATCTGACTCCGAATAGTAATCAGCTGGCTGTTTGAACTGTTTTCTGGAACTGATGTAATGAAATCTAGCTTACCTTCTTTTATTACTATAGCACGTTCTTTATTTCCTTGACACGTCTTCGTAGCAGCAAGCTTTTTTCCCCATGCATTCTTCTTCCATTAGCTCTTTATTTGGTGACGACGTTAAAAGCACAGATTTCAATGCTTTGCCAGAAAGTTTCCCTGTAATCTTTATTTTAGACAGCGGAATTATTCCTTCAGGTGACATAACGTCACGCAGTGTGTGTTCACTATCATCTTTTGAGGGGCTGTGATTGAAAAATTGTCGTCATATTGTTTGAGCTGCAGGGATGTATACTAAAACTTCTGCGGGGATTTTGACCCATTTCACCATTTTCTGATAAATGCGCCAACGTTGAGTTTGGGGAACAATCGGAACAATCATTTCCACGCGAAATCGAAGCTTAAAAGCAGTAGTGTTAACGAGTAATTTTATTCTTCTTTTCAGGCCCTACATCATACAATGTTCAAGTAAAACATCAGAATAGTTACATCTAAATAGTTAAAAACAGTCTTATCTCACTTTCTCACGTATGGAGCAACCTGCCGGGATCGACTTCCATCAAACAATAAGTTATAGTAAGACAAACTTGCCACCTGGTGGTCACTCCTGAATCGACAGCAGCCAATGCAAGAAATGGTGCGGTTCTTTATCTTACGCGAGGCTTTATCCCCACCTCTACCCTAAGCGCCTATTTACCAAGGTGGTCAACGGTTCAGTACACAACGAGCCAAATAAGGTAAGAAATCTGGAATACGAAATTTGATGTGACTGCAAATTGGCTGGGGTATCATACGGCATGAGGCGTAGAACTGGTCCAACATGGCAATCGTACACGAACTTCTACGATGGGTGTCCCAAAATGATTGTCAGCTACGACAGGATGCTTGCATTTGCCTAAACCTTGTAAAAAACTTTGTTCACCATTTCCCTTGTGAAATAGTATGCGTCGGTTACATATTAAAGGTAAACAGTCGCGAATACCGATGAAGGTTGCCTTACTGAGAAACACACCTGTACTCTGAGAAACAGAAATTATTTTGCGCATTGAGACCCTGAGAGTCAAACAATACTATCAGGCTATCAAGAGGAGGTATAACTGTTTCATAATTTGTACTATCAATAGAACTGTTTCTCATGTTATTCAATCTTTTATCATTGAGACCCTAAAGCTGTGCTCAAATAAAAAAAATATATTGTATGTCGGTGACAAACTAATGGAAGTACCTTACAGGAGCGACAACACTCTACATTCTAGGCACTCAGATATTCTTGGCAAGAAAATGAATTAAAATAGTCTTAACAGTTTCCATTGTCTCGTCTAGGGATCTTGTTGAACAAGTTTTCCTTTTCACAGGTAATAGCATGTTGCATTTTATGGATACTTCATTACTAAATTTCGCGAAGTTGGTCGTAGGTAGTATATATCCTCAGCAACGTGCATTACCTACGTCACTTCTTTGAGAAGCTGGTCTGTGATATTTGAACATCTCTCCGGGACTTTCAGGCCTAATTCCTCATAGCTGATGAACTTCTCCTCCATTAGCGCAGCGGCACATTGAATATTCGCAGGAAATTAATCTCTGAATTGTCAGAAACGCGAACTTTGCCGACGGCAGATTACTTCTCTTTCTCTCTTACTCTACGATTTTTTTCCTTGAGATATGGGGTGAATCAGATGCTGTGGCGAACATTTGATGTTTGCCCTTACTTAATCATTATAACAAAAATAAGTATTGGAAACTAAAATTAAGAAGAAAATACTAGGTCTACTAATGTAAGTACGGATCTGGAAATTTTAAAGTGACGACGAACAACGTGAAAGATTGGTGAATGATACGTGTTTGCAAATTTATACATATTGGACGATTGTAATTCAGCAAAATTGATAGCAAAAAGTGTTTAGGTGAAGAACAATTCGAGGTATTGTATTCCGAAGCTGAGGTACATTTTGTAGTAATCTACAAATATAAAAAGGAACAAAATAACGGAAAAAGCTGAAGGCACCAACAGAATTTATGCGAATTGTGGCTGATGGTTAGTATCTTTGGCTTCTAATTTAGTAACTCTGAGTTGTGGGGCAGTAGGACAATAGCTGGTGAGTCACTGAGAATAAATCAGACAAGTAAGAGCTAAAGACAAACGATACCAATTATTAACATTCCAAATTTAAAAAAAGCTGAAAAATATATACTGACAGCGACTGTGGGCAGTCTATTGCTGTTTGGGTGAAGGACTACCAAGATAGTCGAAGAATTAGCAACGACCAAGAGCATGAAGATACGGTAGCTAACGAAACACAGTTACATCAAGGTCAAAGGATGTGCTGTAGATTAAATGCATCATTATAATCAAGTATTTCGAAAAGAAAAAGAACTTGGCAGATGAGCTGATAAGAGGAATACTCAGAATATGAATGAATAAAAGAAACGTCCTTGCACGTGTAATATTTGAATGCTATGGGGAAAATGAAAAATGTGAAAATAGTGGAAATCGGAAGTTTAGTGTAAAATAAAGTGACTGTAAGATACTAATTACAGCGTCAGCAAATGATGCGTCTGGTATTTGCTTAGTCATGAACACGGCGGCGGATAACTACGAGAAATGTACAGACGGTATAAGGATGGTAGGCAAAGAAAACCCCTAACTCCATCTGTCGTTTAACTTCATAATTCCAGTAAAAAGTAATTTCGTTATCGAAGAGAGATTTGAAAGTGCATAGATTTCCCTAATATGTCAGTCAGTAAGCTTCTACTGTATAGTTATAAATATAAAAATTCTTCTGGTTCACTTTATGCACTGAAGCGCCAAAGAAACTGGTATAGGCATGCTTATTCAAATGCAGACATATGTAAACAGGCAGTATGCGGTGCTGCGGTCGGCAACGCCTACATAAGGGCCGGCCGTTGTGGCCGAGCGGTTCTAGGCGCTGCAGTCTGGAACAGCGCGATCGCTACGGTCGCAGGTTCGAATCCTGCCTCGGGCATGGATGTGTGTGATATCCTTAGGTTAGTTAGGTTTAAGTAGTTCTAAGTCCTAGGGGACTAATGACCTCAGATGTTAAGTCCCTTAGTGCTCAGAGACATATGAACCATATGAACCTACATAAGGCAATGAGTGTTTGGAGCAGTTGCTAGATTTAAGTGAGTTTAAACGTGGTGATAAAGTCGGCGCACGAGCGGTGGGTCATAGAATCTCCGAGGTAGCAATGACGTGGGGATTTTTCAGCACGACCACTTCGTGAGTGTACCGCGAATATCAGGAATCCGGAAAAACACCAAATCTCCTACATCGCTGTGGCCGGAAAAAGATCCTACAAGTACAGGACAAAAGATGACTGAAGTGCAACCCTTCTGCAAATTGCTGCAAATTCAAATTCTGGGCCATCAACAACCATTCAACTAAACATCATCGATATGGGCTTTCGGAGCTGAAGGTCCACTCGTGTACCGTTGATGACTGCACTACACAAAGTCTTACGCCTCGCCTGGCCCAGTCAACACCGAAATTCAACTGTTGATGGCTGGAAACATGTTGCCTGGCCGGAAGGGCCTCGTTTCAAATTGTATCGAACGGATGGACGTGTACGGGTATGGAAACAGCCTCATGCAATGCTGCAGGGAACTGTTCAAGCTGGTGGAGGCTCTGTAATGGTGTGGGGCATGTACAGTTGGAGTGCTATGGGACGCGTGATGTGCCTAGATACGACTCTGACAGGTGACAGGACGTAAGCATGCTGTCTGCTCACCTTCATCAATTCATGTCCATTGTGCATTCCGACGGATTTAGGCAATTCCAGCAGGACACCCCTCACGTCCAAATTGATACAGAGTGGATCCAGGAACACTCTTCTAAGTTTAAACACTTCCGCTCGCCATCAAACTCCCCAGACATGAATATTATTGAGCATATCCGGGATGCCTTGCAACTTGCTGTGGAGAAGAGATCTCCGCACCCTCGTACTCTTACGAACTTATGGATAGCCCTTCAGTGTTCATGGTGACAAATCCCTCCAGCACTTCTTCAGACATTAGTCGAGTCCATGCCATGTCATGTTGAGGCACCTTTGCGTGCTCGCGGGGGCCCTACACGATCTTAGGCAGGTGTGCCCATTTATTTGGCTCGTCTGTGTATTAAGTTTTAAGACACCGTTTTCGCTTCTCCTGTGAAATTTAACGAAATGGAGTTACTAGGTCTTCATTGCCTGCCATCGATAACTCTTCTTAGAACTGAAAAGAAGGCAAAGCCATCTTCATGTTCAAGCTGATACAGAGAGCAGGCAATTAATATTGCAACTCAATGAAAACAGTACACAACGAACGCTAAACTGTCATTGCTTTGAAGTGCAAACGGTTAGCATTCCAGTGCAACCACTCGAAAGCAAGTAGGAGTACAGTCACACGCATATTCTGTGATGTGTCGGCAGCTGGGCCAACACCTTGTAGATAGAGGTGGCTTAAAAAGGCACGCGAGACTAACGCAGACGGGCGTGAAGTACTGGAACAGGATACGTAATTAATGCTATGAAGAAAAGAACGGAGCTTCTCATATACTTATCTTTAATTTCTTCTTGTACATCTCTATGGTGAACACAAGTGAGACTCTAATTACAATCACTGTAAGGCTAATGGCGCCTTGCTAGTTCGTAGCCATTAACTTAGCTGAAGGCTATTCTGTCTCTCGGCTAATGAGAGAGAAAGGCTTCGTACGTCTAGTCGCTAGCACTGTCGTCCGTACAACTGGGCTGAGTTCGAGTCAGTCTCTCGAGACCTGTCTTGTGGTGGCGCTAGGTTTGCGATCACACAGTGGCGACACGCGGGTCCGATATGTACTACAGGACCGCGGCCGATTTAAGCTACCACCTAGCACGTGTGGTGTCTGGCTGTGACACCACATTCTGTATGTAAGGGAAGTCTTCCCATCCGGAAAACGTATCTGAATGTTTGAGATGACCGTGTGATGCCTCTTGTACGAAAGGTAAACTTCTACAAGCATTTTTAGGAGTTCGGCAATGAGAGAGTCGTGGCTTATGGAGACCGTGGTTTATCGCTACGCGATAGAGCTCATGTTGGTCGGGATCCTACGAATGTTAGTACTGAATCGTTGGGTTCAGGAGGGTTTCACTCAACGCCATGCAAAAGCTCAGCAGCATCAATCATTTATCGCGAGTGAGGACAATCAGCCGCTCAGGACCGAGAGCCAAGTCAGGTATTTAGCGTCAGAAAATTAGTTCGGAGGAACACAAGCATACACCCAAAACGTGACTGTGGTTTGCACAGTGATAACAGTGGATACCACGTAATCTTTGTAGAATCCTGGCTCTGCTTACAGCACGACGATGACCGCATCCGTAAGTGAAGCCTCCGAGGTGATCGAATGTTGCATTCGTCATCGCCGTCATATGGGTGGGACGCTTGGCACGAGAGGTGACATTGAGATCACTACATGGTCACCTTGGGTTCGCATAACCGGTAATCTGGTCAGTAACCGTTACATTTCTGACGGGTTGAGGAACATTGCTGTGCCTTACCTTCGTGGAATTCGTAAAGGTTGAAGCGTCTCCATGTGAGCCGTTCCACTCATCTTGGAAAGCAACCTTCGGTTTTGCTACAATTCTTAATGACTCAAGAGTTCAGTATGACTATGCCTGGAGAGAAAGATGGACGAGAATGATTGATATTATAGCGATATTTCAATGCCAAAGGAGAATTAGTTTTTCAATTTCAAATTCGTAACTACGTTCTGTATGTATTTGTGTAATCCATATCATGTATTCATGCCATATCTTTCCTGTCCCCACTGTAACCTGTCGAGTGTGGTTTGTCTGTTGCACTTCGCCTTTTCTTAGTGGCAACGAGGTTTCCTTGATGTTAAGGGAAGTTTATCCAACCTTTGTGTAGAGCTATGGATATGGCTATGTTGGTTTAGAGAGGCATTAGTGGCCACTGGTCAGCATCCATTGTGAGAATGGTACAGGCAGAAACCGATTACTCTCTCTGAGCCCTCCAGAGTTGCCGCGTAGACTCTAGCGACGGAACAGGTTAGTTTTCCGTAGGATGCCGGTGAGTAAGGATGCTCTGAGTAACATCTGTAGTTGATAAGTTGAAATGTGTAAGAGTTGGCTTTGTTGAGTTTTCGGTAGTCACTCTGGTGTGTGGTATTGATAATGATACCACACCAAATATTTAAGTCAGGGAATGGTATTAACTGCATTAGTGTTCAGTTTATTCGATGAGATATTATACGCAACAACAGTCTGACATGGACGACCGGTGTCACTACTTGATGTACCGTTTTAGTTTCCTTTGCGTATCATGTATGAATGTGTCTTGTGCTTTGTGGCATCCTTGTGTTAAATTTTATTTTATTTACCGTCCAATTTGTGTTTCACTCCCACGGACTTGATAGCCCGTACAGTGCAGTATCACGTGCATTTCTCTATGAGGCTCCAATTCGACCTAAGAACCCCTCCGTTTCATTGCGGAGTACATATGCTTATATCTGGCACATTTATTTTAAAAATTACGGAGTTGTAAGGAATTTCAGGAGTGGGGTTTGTTCTCTGAAACTGAACATTAAAGCCAGTCGCGCTCTGACCACATGAGGTTACATGTGGAGTGGGGAAGCTTTCCTCTAACTTTTGTCTTTCGTTGCGTGCGTGCTCAGTGTGAACCTGGTGTGTGTAATCTTGATAAATTGTAACCACTAATGTGGTAGACTTGCCCCACACGTGTCGGCCCAGTTGTTGCGTTCTATAATGTGCCATGTGTCGTGATTCATGCGCCAGCATTACAAGTATTTGTGTTTTAGCTTAACGTCTGTGAATGTGTTATTTTCAAAGAAGAAATAAATGTTAACTATTGTTGAATTCGTTGCTGTTACATCTCACAGCGCCGATTCGTTCCCTGGTCGAGATCCTTAAAATCAGTCAGTTTGCGCCACCCCTTAATAACGCTTCAATAAAATTTATCATGATTGTTGTATAACCAATATATGGAATGATATTTTATTAAATCATCAAATGATCTGTGAGGTGGCGCCTTTTTATCAGTTTAATTAATTAGTATCTAAATAAATTTGGCCCACTAATCAGAGATTTTGTGTTTGGTACTTCTTCAAGGCAAGCGAACGTAATCTGTTATAGCTTAGTCATTCTTGGGATTTAGGAAATCAGAAAAGAGATATTTCGTGAAGATGATCCTACCAATACGTTGCTCTACTGAAAGACGACAGGTATCTTTCACGGCATCTTTCAGTAAGACAACTCAGGCTTGCATGTTGCCCTGACGTACCTCGATACGGTTGTTGCCGTGACCAATACGTTGAGCTGTCTCAAGGTTTTTTTTTTTTTGTGGTGAGAGCTTTGTTAACGTTGCAGTCAATGAACTCTGCCATTCAGTTGAAGCAGCGTGGTATGACGCATCGGTGTCTGTCATCAAAGATCACTTCTACTAGAACCATTGTGGCTGCCCCTGTATTTTGCGTCCCATACAAACACGAATTTATTTACAAGGCTATTCATGTATTTCTTCTCTACCATCTTGTATATCCACAATAGGCAAAAGCTCATGTTTTGCTCCTCTTTCTACTGTTTCAAGTTTAGTTGCGAGGAGTCTGTTTCAATGGGCTCGCGTATCTTGCTTCTTAAGTCAAGGAACTTACTGTATTCGTTTGACTTTCACCGGTGGTTTATTATGCTGTTAATGTTGTGGTTAAAAATCTGTCTTAGGCCATTGCCCCAGAACGGAATCAGATATTAGAAACCCATCCCCCTGTCGCTAATCCCCTCCCCCCAAACCATCATCAACTTCAATACCTAACTAAACTTCAAATTTCAGAATGAAAAATAATTTCTTTGAACAATTTTGGTTTTTTTAAAATTTCAAAGATGAATGGTTATTTTATTAAGCGACGAAGTAACGAGTCAATGAGGCTATTGGCACTGCTTGTGCCTTTTCTGTATTTGACAGTGTACATCATAAACTACTCTCCAAATCCATTCAGCTTTTATTTTCATTGCTATTATATTCACAGATCTACTTCCATATTTATAAATCTTAGATTCCGCATTTCTTTCCCATGCGCAGAATTCAGTAAGTGCGCGCACGCATGCGTGTGTGTGTGTGTGTGTGTGTGTGTGTGTGTGTGTGTGTGTGTGTGTTGGAATGAAAGACGAAGCAATTTACGGTGCATCGCGAGTGCTACTTGCAATTCCTTGTCAGATAAGGAAGTTAACTGTCCTCGACGTGGGAAGATCTTGGTTGCAAAACATGGTTCTGCTCTACTCTTCTCCCTAGCGGAAAATTAAGCAAGTTAAAACATGTGTACTGCACTTACTGTTTCTCGGCCACCTGATTAATGGACTCCTTAACTCTGAACTGGCAGAAACTGGAAGACTTTAAGATCCCAATGGTCTACGTCTGACCATTGCCACTAATAATAATAATAATAATACTATATATAGAACTATACTTGCCTTTAAGTAGTTACTGTTGTGTCGTACTGCCAATTTGTTCATTTACCTTTTTAAAAAGAGGGGTGAAACAATATCTGATCTAACGCATAATTTTTCTACAATTTCAAGGAGATATTTTAATATTTTGCGTTTGTTGCATTTATATACCACTTTTACCGTCATCAGTGTAATGTGTGTGTGTAGTCGGTGGACTATGCGAGGCACCCATAACCTCTGCTGCACTTTCTCACACATTAATGCTTGTAATTGCGAAGACAGCAATTACTGATAACTTATATAATCAATATTAGACTCTTACGAAAGCCGGCCGCGGTGGTCTAGCGGTTCTGGCGCTGCAGTCCGGAACCGCGGGACTGCTACGGTCGCAGGTTCGAATCCTGCCTCGGGCATGGGTGTGTGTGATGTCCTTAGGTTAGTAAGGTTTAAGTAGTTCTAAGTTCTAGGGGACTTATGACCTAAGATGTTGAGTCCCATAGTGCTCAGAGCCATTTCATTTCAACTCTTACGAAGTTGTGATAATAGTAGTGATCTTTTAAAGATAATTTGGTTTCAACTACAAAACACAGTCAAGCATTATTTGTTTTGGTTGGCAGGAGAGCCAACACCGTGTTACTAAAGGAGGCCGAAAGGCACGCGTTTTAGCTCACGCAGGCTGGCGTGAGGTCTGGAACAGGACAAGGAAGTTAGAATTTAGAAAAACGGACGTAGCTGGCGGAATACTTAACTTTAATCCATTAATGAAGAACGTCAGTCTTGACGGTACATGAATCAATATCAATAGTAACTGATAATGGCGCCTTACTAGGTCATAGCAAATGACGTAGCTGAAGGCTATGCTAAACTATCGTCTCGGCAAATGAGAGCGTATTTTGTCAGTGAACCATCGCTAGCAAAGTCGGTTGTACAACTGGGCGAGTGCTAGGAAGTCTCTCTAGACCTGCCGTGTGGCGGCGCTCGGTCTGCAATCACTGATAGTGGCGACACGCGGGTCGGACGTATACTAACGGACCGCGGCCGATTTAAAGGCTACCACCTAGCAAGTGTGGTGTCTGGCGGTGACACCACATTATTGCTGTTAGCTTTCGGAAAATTTAATTTTAACGCTCAGAGTGTAACCCTTACCACCGTGTTAGGAACCATTGTGTTAGATCATTACGTGACGTTTGTGCTCTCTAACCCCTGTGCTTATAGTTCGTTCCTTTCCCCGGTGTTAAAGAAATTTCAGTTTCAGGTACTCTAAATTCTTTACATGTTGTTTACTGACGGCATCTTTGACAGAGCCCAACAGATCTGTAAGACTACTACCGTGTACAACAGAACGATGTAAAACGTAGTCCGTGAAGAAATTTCTTCATTATGTTGTAGAATCCCTGAAAATGTCTTACAAGAACGGGGCATGATTGATTCTCGTCTCTGTCGCTCTTGGTTTTTATAGTCATAATAATATATTTAATGATTTCCTCGTCGTTACCATTATTCTTAAGTTTGTACGCATTGTACTTTATCAACACAGCTCTTCACCATCGTATGTAAGGCTCGTTTCCTCCGTTATGGATGTGCTATGAGTTATTTTTCTCCGTGCGACTGTCTTCCCGTAAAACTTCCTCTATGACTTCAAAATAAAATGTACGGCTCCAAACATCGTTAAAGAAGCTACATAGAAAACGTTCGTGGCCGGAGAGTGGCTCTTGGAAAGTGTTTCTGTTCCACTGAGCCATTTGCAAACAGCGACGTAACATCAAAAATGTCCGTGAAGCCTACTGGCGGTATTAAATGGTGCAGTACGGTGGGCAGAATCCTCGCGTATTGAAGAATTTTAACGACAATCAGTACACACTTCACTGGGTTAAAAGATTTGAAAGAGTGGCATCTGTTTTCAAATGCCGGCAGAACATTGTGTGTGTACCTTAAACTTATCGTAACTGGCCGTCTTTTTTTATACTGGATACTTGATCTCCTGTCAGAAAGGTTACAGTTCGTAGCAACCGACGTGAAGGGGTCAGGTGAAACCAATATTATACGTGAGGTTCCCCAAGGAAGCGTTATAAGCCCTCAGCTGTTCTTAATTTACGTAAACCATTTAGGAGCCTTCACGATTGTTTGCAGATGATACTGTCGTTTGACATCGACTTAAGCCATCTGAAGAGCAAACGAATTACAAAATGATTTACATAGGCATCTGCCTGATGGGAAAACTAGCAATTTGCGCAGAATACAATGTGAGGCTTCGCAAGTTAATACTAAAATAACCCCCGTAAAATTATGGTTGCACAATAAATCACTAAAATGCAAAGATAGTTTCGTGGACTAAACGTCTAGTGATCAAATCTACAAACAACTTATATTGGAACCACCACACAGAGGAGGTTTAGGGAGAGGCTAACCAAAGAATGCGTTTTATTGGAGGAACCCTTGGAAGATGCAAGAAATCAACTGAAGACACTGCTTGCACTAGGCTTGGCCGCCCACTTCTGGAATACTGCTACACAGTGTCGACACTTTAAGTGATAGGATTGATGGAGAACACTGAAAAGGTTAGCGCGTTTTATACTATTACGAGACAGGGGGAAGAGTGTCACGGATGTCATTAGCGAGATGGGGAGTAGCAATCATGGAAACAAAGGCTTTCGTTGCGGCGACATGTTTTCGTGAAGTTAAAATCAGCTACTTCCTCCTCCGACTGCAAAAATTCTTTGTTGACTACCATGTACATAAGGGAAAATGACCATTGTGTCAAAATAAAAGAAATCACGGCTTTTATTCGGAGATATAGGTGCTCATTTTTCCAAGATGCTACTTGTGTGTGCAAAGGGAGAGAAATAGTCTGAAAGTCTTTCTACGAAACCTCTGCCAAACACTTAAGAGTCAACAATCTTTACATACATACGATATAAATGTAGAAAGAAGCAATGCAGCAGTAACTGAGATTTCTTAAATCCTGTCGGACAATATCCATTCATATAGGTATTAGCTAATACTCATAGGTCAGGGATGGCTAAGCATTGGGTTCTCGAGCCGTAACGTGTTACGTGTGTGAGAGCCTCACTGCACGTTTATCCCACCGCCACGCCACTCTGTCTGAGCGCGAAGACGAGGAACAATATTTAAATGATAAGGCAGTCGCACTGCATGAGACCTGATTCTTCAATAACATAGATCAGAAACAAAATAAATTTTCGGTATTATTTAATTATTTTTGGCGCGCTGAATACATATTTTTTATCAGGTACAAACTGACGGCATACGGACAGACATAGACAATTTCAAAGATGTTCGGGCTCAAGTTGCCACATAATCGCGAATTATTTAGTTTCATAATCTAAAAAACGTCTTTTAAACACCTATATTGATCTAAATATTGTAGCATCTTTATGGACACGTGAAAACACTACTTGAGAAAAGCAAGTAGACGCCCTGGGCAGTTTCAGCGTTACAGAGCTTTGTCTTTGAAACGGGAATTACCTTACAGATCAATCAGTTACATCTGCAAGAGCACAGGAGCCCTTCCAAGAGATACGGCAAACGGTATTGAATACTGATGTAATAGTGACTGGCAGGTCCTCTTAACATTTAAGGAACAATCGCTGTCATTCTTTCAAGGCCACAATAAATGCTTCAAACTTCAATTTTTAACACCAGTGAGCTAAGGGAGTAGGACGGTGTTGGTCAGTATGTACCCCTTCCACAACGCGATTTTCATTTTAAATGCATCCTCATCTAATCGCAAAGAATTTATTTCCCACCTTGCAGTGTCTTATTGTGCATTCAAGTTCCACTTAAAATGCGAAGTCGGCAATCCATTTCGAGCGTTCTAATTGTGTTTCCTGCACTCCTTTTCCTTCATAAGTCAAAGAATTGCTAGTTTTCAATCGAAAAATCGTGCCCATTAACTTAACCAACACACTTGGCTATAATATATAAAGTCTCCGTACTCTGAGTTCATTTCCATAGAAAACTGCTGAAACTGCCAGTGAAATAATGCGTGCGACTTCAGAAATTCTAGCAATCGTGTCACCAGTTCCTTGATGCGCTTCATCCCTGTAAATTTAGCACAAAGTGCTTGCTGATGTACATAACAATGAATCCCATCTGCCAATCATTGTAATTTTCTGTTCTTTCGTCGAAACTGAATCTTTTAATTCTGTCTGCAATGTATTGTAATATCGATTCATAGCAAATTTGGAGTACCCGTGGATCATGTGACTTCATATTAAATCATCCCCCTCCTCTGTCATTCCGTTCCTTTTAAAGCCTTGAGAGGATAGATCGCCAGCTACGGTTTTTTTTTTTTTTTTTTTTTTTTTTTGTGCACACAGCCACTAGACCTGTGAACGTCCTTCGTAACACAACCAAGTAGTGAATTTTGTCGAACTGAAGAGAGTTGTGCCGACTAATAAATGACACACCGCAGTACTCAATGAAATGTTGCGCCATACCGACTATTCCCGAGATGGACCGAGCAGAGCCGAGAAAGATCGGGCCTTCGTCTGCACGCGGCCCGCACACCATGAACAAATGAAGTTTGGTACACTGTGGCCGGCACTGTGATAGCTATTAACTCGTCAGCGATGGTATGGACCGTCGTGACTTCGACGGACACAGCTTCTTTCCCGCTGTGCCTTATTCTTGTCGGCTGTGGATTCTTGCGTGGTTTGATTTCTTCTGCCAAAACTTTAGTGAAGAGTGCAATTTAGGTCAGTTCCATTCAAACTTCTGAGACAGGAAATCAACCAATGTTCCACCTTTAGAAACTTGTGCGGTGGCGTTCACAGAGCACCATAAAGCCGTACCACACTCAAAAACGAGATAAGGAATCTGACATCTGCCCTACATGTTTGCAGTTAATGTATCCACACCAACATATACTCTCTTCACGCCACCATCCACCCCCTCCCCCATCGTGTTATTTCAAAATTTAAATATGTGTTTTCATAATTGTTTAAAATTCGTATCACATTATTCTAAAGAATGACTTCTGCTAGAGTAGATATTCCTTTCCGAATATATAGGATGTAACAGGTATAAGGACAGATATTTTTATTGCTGAATGAACGCAGTGTCAGGAAAGAGATTACTTCAGTATTTACTTTATTTGCAAACTAATAATTGTAGCTGTTGGAATAGCATGATTTTATGTTGTTTAGTAACTCCAAGTATATGTGGAAAGATCAAGCTGTTAATGCTTATTTCTGCTGGGAAGCACATCAGGTGATGAAGTGCGGATGCAAACGAGTTAGTTATACTGACGGCACAATTTACTTAGTGATGCACGCCCGACTGTGCAGAGAACATCAGGTAGTAAGTTACGTGATGTGTTTGTGGGATGACTGACTGACCCAAAGAAAAACAAACAGCACACTAATGTGGGTACACAATATAGTAACATAGAACAAATATTGGCGCGCGGGTTAGCCGTGCGATCTAGGTGCGCGTTGCCACGGTTCACACGGCTCCCCCCGTTGGAGGTTCGAGTCCTCCCTCGGGCATGTGTGTGTATGTGTGCGTGTGCGTGTGTGTGTTGTCTTTAGCGAAAGTTAGTTCAAGTTAGATGAAGTAGTGTCTAAGCCTAGGGACCGATGACCTTAGCAGTTTGGTCCCATAGAAACGTACCACGAATTTCCAAAATAAAAATATTTGCACTTATACACGTTACACCGATTACAAGTATCAAAAGACAAGAAGAGGGTCTCACCTCTTCCTATCGTTTCTGTCAGTATTGGTGAGGACCACTTGTAGCATGTGCATTTAGGTATGATTTTGTTTTTTTCTCATTATGTAGACAGTCGCATAGATTTTACAATGATATCTGTTTTCACTTTTTTTATGTACTGACAATCTGAAAATGACTGCTGGCTGTTCGCAAAACGTTTTTCGGTGGCACTGTGAATGTTCATCTGATAGTGTTAGGAAAAATATAAAAAAAAAACCAAAGAACATATCACTAAATCTCCAAGATCATATACCACTCATTCCGTTTTGGGATTTTGTTATTTTATGGAGATGAATGATTTTTAGAGCAGCGGTAAAATTAACTATGTTGATACGTGAGCCCTGGTAAGAACTAAAGAAAATAGAAATTCCAACATATCATTTAGTATCTATCTCAGCGGTTGCAGTTACAGTGAGAATCATTGACAATATGAATAAATTTTATGACTAGTACGTATTAGTGACACAGAATAAATTTTTTTTTAACGGAGACATATTTTTAACATTACAGAAATGATTTATAATACTGAAATAACGATAAGCAGAAGAAATACTACACATAACGACTGCTGTGGGAGGGTATTGTACCAAGACGTAGTGTAGCTAGGGACACATGATGATTCCTTATTGGTGTTTCAATTTAGATACCGATTTTAGAATCACATGAAGGAATACACACTAGACGCCACCGTAAGCCGTTTCTGGCATTTTCTATCGTGTTTGTTGTTATGGGGTATGAGGTTGTGTTCTATACAGCATTCATATGTATTTGGAATTCTACACATATAAGTGTTCTGTAATATAACAAAGCTATTTGGAAAATATAGTTATTTCTTCAGTTACAGTTTTATTGGCAAGTAAAATCTGTATATTTTTAAAACTCCATGTATAACATGTGAACAATTAAACTATATTAATTGGTCGTCCACTAAGTTGTATCTTGAGATGGAAGAAGATCTTTTACTGTGAAATGTGGGATATTTGCAAATGATCTAAGTTTCTTTAATCCCTCAACAATTTTATCTACGTTAAAAATGAAAAATTTTTCAGATTGCGTTTTCACTTGTAACTAGTTTTTGGTAATACTTCTACTTAATTTGTTGTCCGTTACTGTTTGTACTATGTAGTAGACTAATACTGTAACAGACAGACTATTAAATACAGTGTTGACAAGACTGTCTGTATTGTGTACATCTGCATCATACTCCGCAAGCCACCTAATGGTGTGTGGCGGAGGGTACTTTCGGTACCACTATCTGATCCTTCCAACCATGTTCCACTCCCGAACAGTGCCTGGGAAGGATGATTGTCAGTAAGCCTCTGTACTGGCTCTAATTTCTCGGATTTTCTCTTCGTGATCAATACGCGAGATTTGTGTAGGGGGAAATAATGCGTTGTCCGACTCCTCCTGAAAAGTGCTGTTCCGAAATTTCAATAGTAAATCTCTCCGTGATGCACAACGCCTCTCTTGCACCGTCTGCTAGTGGAGTTTGTTTAGCATCTCCATAACGCTGTCTCGACAGCTTAACGATCCCGTAACGAAACGCACTGCGCTTTGTTGGATCTTCTCTAACTCCTCTATCAGTCCTGATAGGGATCCTAGGTAGATGAACAAACTCAAGAATCGGGCGAACAAGCGCCTTATAAGCCACTTTTATCGTGGTTGAGTTACATTTCCTTAACATTCTTCCGATGAATCTGAGTCTGGTGTCTGCTTTTTCCCACTATCTGTTTTATATGGTAATTCCACTTAAGGTCGTTCTGGATAGTTACGCCTAGATATTTTATGGTGGACGCTGTCTCCAGCTGTTTGTCATCAATAATGTATTTGTACAGTAGTGGATTTATTTTCCTATGTATGCGCAGTGTGTTACATTTATTTACGTTCAGGGTCAACTGCCAGAGCCTGTACCATTCATCAGTTCTCTGCAGATCGTTCTGCAAATTCTTGTTACCTTCTGGCATTGCTATTTCGGTGTAGACAACTGCATCATCTGTGAATAGCCTTTAAGAGCATCCGACGCTTTCTACTAGATCATTTATATACATTGTAAACAGCAACGGTCTTATCACACTTCCCTGTGGTACTCCGGATATTACCTTTACACCTGTCGATTTATTTCCGTTAAGAGCGACGTGTTGAGTTCTATCTGCAAGAAAGTCTTGAATCCAATCGTAAGTCTCCTTCGATAATCCGTTAGCTCGTATTTTTTTCATTAAACGGCGATGCGGGACGGTGTCAAATGCCTTACTGAAATCAAGGAACACGGCATGAATCTGAGCGCCCTTGTCCACTGCGTTGTGGATCTCATGGACGAACAGAAAAGAAATGGCTCTGAGCACTACGGGACTTAACTTCTCAGGTCATCAGTCCCCTAGAACTTAGAACTACTTAAACCTAACTAACCTAAGGACATCACACATATCCATGCCCGAGGCAGGATTCGAACCTGCGACCGTAGCGGTCGCGCGGTTCCAGACTGTAGCGCCTAGAACCGCTCGGCCACTCCGGCCGGTAGAGGAACAGAGCGAGCTGAGTTTCGCAGGATCTCTGTTTGCGAAATACATGTTGACTTTTATGGGGGAGATGTTCATTTTCCGAAAACGTCATAATTCTTGAGCATAAGACATGTTCCATAAATCCACTACAGACTGACGTCAACGACATAGGTGTGTGGATCTGTCTTACGGCCTTTTATACAAACGTGAATGACCTGCGGTTTTCTCCAGTCGTATCGTTCGCTGCTCAAACGATCTACGATAAATCACTACTAGAAGGGGAGAAAGTTCTTTCGCATATGTTTCACAGAATCTTATAGGTATCTTATCTGATCCTGACACTTTTCCACGATTAAGAGATCTGTTACTTCAATATCTGCCATTTCGACGTTCGTACTACGATCTTCCGTGATGCAACAATCCTTTTAAATTTAAAGAGACGACGCTTAATTGTATCTCGGAACATTACTTCACAATTAGAAAAACTTTACTTTTTTGGAGTAATTTCTATAATTTTTCAAGAAAGCTGCAGCACATAAAAGTGAATCCCATCACTTAAAAATGTAGTGAAGTTATAGAGGAAAAGGTTTAAATATGGCCACCCTCTTCTCCTTTGGCCTCAAACGTATTTACTTTTGGAAAAAATTGAGATCTTCGACCTTGATTAACAACAAAAACAACTCTGGTAAATGATAAAAGGTCCAAACAATACCCAATGTCAATCCTTATCTAAAACGAAGGTTCATGGGAAGCTCATAAAATGGAGTCACCACAGAAAGGTACAAGACAACTTTTAAAATATTTTAGTGAAACTGGACAAAACAGCACAAAGCAGCATGTGAGCCTACAAAGAGCGACTTGTATATTGTACCTTATTTCGAAACACACAGTCGTGATTGCATTTAAGTTGTTTATTTTTGTTATTAGACAGTAAAAGAAATAAACAACTTAAATGCGATCATGGCCATATGTATTGAAACAAGTTATATTATTTTACGGGTCGCTGTTTTTCCTGGAACAATGTTCCAAAAAATTTCAACTTGCACATATTTAAGCACTGAAAATGAACACAAGATCTAAAATTGCAACTTGCACATATTTAAGCACTGAAAATGAACACAAGATCTAAAATTATTTACAGAAACCTAAAGTGCACGTAAATAACTCCTTCAACCCATACACAGTCTAACTGTGCCCACATTTTCCCCATAACACACTTAACTGACATCTCTCCTCAAGTGTCTTGAGCGAACTTTTTATCACAAAACGTAGAAGTCGAATAGCTTGGTTTGGGTGTGTCCTCGTCGATAATAGCCAGGTCATTATCGCTGTTCACAACCGAGGGTAGCAGGAGTCTGACGAAGCCGACAATGAATCAGAGGGTTTCGTGGAATTAATAATCTTATTCTGTATACCTTTGGACTTTCCATTCTTGCAGGAAGGGCGACCTCTAGCCCCAGAAAAACTCAACGACCACTGCTTGTCGGAACTTCTGTCATGAAGCTTGGTAAACTATTTCTTCCACGCCTTTTCACTGATTAGGCAGCTCGTTTGCATCCCCGAGTGTTAATTCTCTTCTTAGTGCTGAGAGCAGGAGGTATGTCGAACTGTGAAACTGTTTATGTTATTCCACAAAAGAGATGGTGTAATTATGGGCCTCGCTTTGGATAGGGACCCATGTCTGCACCAAGAATAGTTAAGCAACGTGGTCACTTCACATCTAAGTAAAAGGCTTGTATAACTAAAGTCACGCTCCTAAAAGTAGCTTAGCGTTCTGTTTTTCCGGATGAAGAGGAATTTTCATATACGTGCCAGATGTTTTCAGTCCAGACCAAACACCTATTTGCATAATAACCGAAGCTATAACCACACTGATTGAAACAGTGGTTTCAGCTGCACACTGGTGTCTTCTATCAACGACAAGCACAGTTTACAGTCCTGACAGACGGACTCCAGTGCTTTGAATACCCTCTTGGAGAGGGGGCGGCCATATTTATCCTGTGCCCGATTTTACACGTTCTCCTCTGTATAAAACATCTATTCCAATGCTGGATAAAGGTAAAAGTCTGAAAAGTTTTCTTTATTACTATACTCCACGCTACTATGTTGCATTGTTAATATTAGTAGTAGTGTTTTGTTTACTGAAGATATTATAGTTTTCTGTAACGATACAATTTTCCAAACAGCTCGTCAAGCTATCTCTATTTTTCTGTAAATCCGTACATAAAAATACCTGGGGAAGGTGCCATAATCAAGAATTTTTGACAATGTAGTTACCTCATTATGCGGTGTTTACGTGGCAGACGAGGTGAATTCCTCTGTTATTGTATTATTGTGCACTTTACTTATTTGCTGGTGTAGTTCTTTTTTACGATAATACAGCATATCAACATTTTAACAACTAGCAGCTGCCTTGCTTCAACTATGCTTCATAAAAGTCTGGAAACTACTCTTCTATGTCTATCATCAGCTACACGTTAACTCTTTTAAGATGTATTGGTATGTGCGATAATATTGTTGTTTTCTGTTTTAGAGCTTGTAGCATCTGTTTAAATCTTGTGGAATGGCTTGTTAGGACCTATGTCGAAAGCAAATATTTTGGCACCAGCTTCTAAATGAAGTTTGTCAAGATCAGGTCTTGGCATTCTTAAACTTTTGTTATTAAAACTCTGTCAGGTGCTAAGTTCGCTGAGTTACTCATCGGTGGCCTTAAAAGTATTTTCTTATTTGTTTATTGGTGCCTTTAAATAATTTTTTGATGTTATCTTATTAGCGCCTTTTAACTGCCTTGATGTTTGCTATGTCTTAATTACTGACCCTTTTCAAAAAAAAAAATTGTGACGTATGGTCTGGTTTTGTTTCGCGTATTGACACCTTCAAATTAATTTCATGTTATTGTATTTGATTATTTGTTGGCGCTTTCAGAGAAGTTAATAATTAAATACACTTAGGTTACAAGCAACTGCCTTACGTACAATATGTGGATGAAACAAAATTTGTGAAATCTTTCTGCTGAGTATGGGCTGAGTCATTTACCACTCATGAATCTTTGCCATTTCAGTTGTATCAGAGTGTGGTTTCTACTCAAAAAGCTCACCGAACCGAAGCAGCAGTGGAAATATAGGAGTTTTCTCAGGTCAATCCACTTGACTATGTTTGTCACCTAATCGTTATGGACAAGTGCTGAGTGTATCCCTATGAACCAAAGACAAAGAGGTAAAGCAAGCAGTGGGAACATGGACTGGCTGTCACCTGATGTTAATTGGTTTTTAGGCCCGTCAGGGTATGGCACCAACAGGTTATGCTTGGAAGGGGCAAACTCTAACAGGAACATGCGATTGGAATCTCCTGATGAGCTTGAGACACTGTCAGTACAAAGTCCCGAGGGTAATTGCTGCTCAAGGACGATGCCCCAGCTGAATCTGCACAGGACACACCCACACTGCCTGTTTCTTAGGGATATCAAATTTTGCCTCATCCCGCATAATCTCATGATTTTGCAAGCATTCACAGAACGATGACTAGCCAATTTTTGAAATATAACAATTTCTGAACAACCAAAATGTAAACTTCTACTGAAAAAGATCTTGTCCAAATCACTCATTCTTGGGTAAAATGTATTGCTTTGTAGACAGGAACTAACAGTAAGTTTCATGGTTACAGAATTTTGCTTCCAAGGTGATAACTAAAGTTTAACAAATACTTCTCGTACAACACATTTCTTGCACAAAACTCTCTCACTATCAGTTCTCCATCTAAAACACATCATAATCATGCAAATTGTCCATGAATTAAGTCTAAATGAGTAAAAAAATTATTGAAAAAATCCATTTTTTATTGACTTTCGTCAGTCTTCAAGAAAAGCTATACCTTTCCACGCTAAACTTTCTCGCAGTTAATTACTCATTAAAATCCACTGTAATCATTCCTCTGACATTCCCGTGATGTAAATTAGTTTGACCTCGTTTGGTCACCATTGTATCAACGTTTGTAGTTTAAGGAAGTGCTTGATGCAGAATACCTTAGAAAGATGTATTTTACCTTCAGATGTAAATACTAGGCTCTTAAATGTTGAAAATGAAGCATCGGATTGCTTTTATACCTTCAGTAACATTGAAAGAGCTTTCATTTTGAGTAAAACGTCCAAATCATGAAATTTTGTTTCGGCTCTGTATCCTACGCACCTCGGTTAACGTATTCCAAACCTTAAACGGCGTCTGTTTGTCGTTCCTTTTTGTTGCTCACAGGAATTAGAAGAAGACAGCAGTCGGAAGTCGTCACGTTTACCACAAGCTTAAAATACTGGATGCGTAAGATTACCCTCTGTGCATACTTACCAATCGACAACTAAAAAGGTACTTTAATCTCCGTAAGAAAAATTACGGTACATCAGTAGGACAAGAAATGTCTATAAGAATAAATGGTTCAAATGGACTTAACATCTGAGGTCATCAGTCCCCTAGAAATTAGAACTACTTAGACCTAACTACCCTAAGGACATCACACACATCCAAACCCGAGGCAGGATTCGAAACAGTGACCGTAGCGGTCGCGCGGTATAAGAATAACTGACTTGCTAACATTACAGTAATGTTTGCTGAATGGTGCAGCACCTCATTAACACAAAGCAACACATTATATCTGCTAAAGCAAGATTAAAAAGCAAATAAATGAAAAATGAAACCTCACCTGATAGTAGGACTAATTTGCAGAACGTGTCGCGTGCAGGGTGTCACTGACTATAGCAAATGTTTTGATGTCACAAACGGCGACGCAGGTATCGACATTTATGAAAACAAATACCGTTATTTTATTCGTTTGGAATTTTGTCAGTTCCAAAACTATTCCCTCTTGGTACCGGATTCACGGCTAAAACAAGTAGCGCGTTTATACATCACAGGTTCTCTCTTGTTTCCGCTGTTACAGGCCTTTCTTGTAGTATTATGCGGTGAATGCGCCGTAGTCTGTTCGGCTTCCGGAGGTAATTACAAATTCACACTCGCGCTGACGTTTGACGTCGCTGCGTAGAGAGGGCCATCTCTGAGAACCTCATGTTCAGCCGAGCGGCGTAATTAAACATGAGGAACGGGTGGAAGTTCGCTTCTCCTCTTATCCGACTACCGCCATTAGTGGAGCTCTAGCCTCTATTTTCTCCGAAGCACTAATTTCGTTGTCGAAGTTTTCTTGCTCGTTATACTCCTCCTTGCATTAAATATTGACGCACCAAACCGTGGACGTCAAAGACGAACATTGTATTCTGCACTCAGAGAATACAATTAATAGTACTGTTTCCTGATGTTACGATTTCGCCAATACTGATAACGACCTTATCGACGTTTTAAAGAGAGATGTCGAGAGTTATCACAACTAACATACGTTAGTTTCTTGACTGACTGAAGTACTCGTTAGTAAAAAAAAAAAAAACGATTAAAAGAGAGAAAGAGACGGTCTAGACCATTGCCACCCACTTTCTTTGCTACTAGTATTTTAGAATCTCTTTTCAGAGCACATACTATTTCTTGCCAGACTCTCGGTTCGATTTCAGGAAGGGAATACCAGCATAAAATGCTGTTTATTGTTTTGTGTGTGAGGCACTAAAGTGTTTGAGGATAATAGGTAATTTATTTGATTTAACAAAAGCATTAGTGTGCAGCACGTAACACTTTTTCCTAAGTTATAACATTATGTGATTAAGCAGAAAAGCTCAACAATTGTTGAGGTTGCCGTCTAGTGTCAAGAAACGGAAAAAAAGTTAATCTAATTAGGACCGTTTGGATTGGGGTGTGCCAAAGGGATCAGTTCTGTGTTTGTTGCCTCCCTTGTTGTACAGTGTGTCCCAGGAGGAACGGTCAGTATTCAGGGATGTGACGGGGATGATCATTCTAGCAAAGAAGTGTAGTAAACAGGAGCCCTAAAATGAATAACTGACGTAGTGCCCCTGCCCATTACCGTCACTACGTCCAGCATATCGCCGAGTCCCGTGAGAGGTCGAGTGTGTTGCGTATCCGCACTGAAGGGATCAGTGGGCCGCCTCGCAACAGTTGATGTCATTCACGGACCGTGTCCGCATGGCCGAGACGCAGTTGGCCTTCGGCTGTGTAGCGGAGCGCACGTGCTCAGCCCTGCGAGTCGTACTCCGCTAGCGAGCTTTCCCTGACTTGCGCACGGCCTTTTGTAGTAGTGTTATTTAGCTCGACTCGAAGCACTATGGCTTCGATCAAGCTTATGTTCAACGCACAATACACGCGACCCAAAGCTCATGAAATCGGACATATTTTGCGTGACGTGGTGCATTTAGAACTATCATGCCGCTCCCTCCACCGTGTTTTACGGTACCATACACCCTTGGTTACATTCCTCGTGAGTGACATGTCACACCCGGTGTACCAAAAATCTGAAATGTGAATAAATATTGTTGTTGTTGTTGTTGTTGTTGTTGTGGTCTTCAGTCCTGAGACTGGTTTGATGCAGCTCTCCATGCTACCCTATCCTGTGCAAGTTTCTTCATTTCCCAGTACCTACTGCAACCTACATCCTTCTGAATCTGCTTGGTGTATTCTTCTCTTGCTCTCCCTCTACGATTTCTACCCTCCACGCTGCTCTCCAATGCTAAATTTGTGATCCCTTGATGCCTCAGAACATGTCCTACTAACCGGTCCCTTCTTCTCGTCAAGTTGTGCCACACACTCCTCTTCTCCCCAATTCTATTCAGTACCTCCTCATTAGTTATGTGATCTACCCATCCAATCTTCAGCATTCTTCTGTAGCACCACATTTCGAAAGCTTCTATTCTCTTCCTGTCCAAACCATTTATCGTCCATGTTTCACTTCCACACATGGCTACACTCCATACAAATACTTTCAGAAACGACTTCCTGACACTTAAATCTATACTCGATGCTAACAAATTTCTCTTCTTCAGAAACGCTTTCCTTGCCATTGCCAGTCTACATTTTATATCTTCTCCACTTCGACCATGATCAGTTATTTTACTCCCCAAATAGCAAAACTCCTTTACTACTTTAAGTGTCTCATTTCCTAATCTAATTCCCTCAGCATCACACGACTTAATTCGACCACATTCCATTATCCTCGTTTTGCTTTTGTTGATGTTCATCTTATATCCTCCTTTCAAGACAATGTCCATTCTGTTCAACTGCTCTTCCAAGTCCTTTGCTGTCTCTGACAGAATTACAATGTCATCGGCGAACCTCAAAGTTTTTATTTCTTCTCCATGGATTTTAATACCTACTCGTAATTTTTCTTTTGTTTCCTTTACTGCTTGCTCAATATACAGATTGAATAACATTGGGGAGAGGCTACAACCCTGTCTCACTCCCTTCCCAACCACTGCTTCCCTTTCATGTCTCTCGACTCTTACAACTGCCATCTGGTTTCTGTACAAATTGTAAATAGCCTTTCGCTCCCTGTATTTTACCCATGCCACCTTTAGAATTTGGAAGAGAGTATTCCAGCCAACATTGTCAAAAGCTTTCTCTAAGTCTACAAATGCTAGAAACGTGGGTTTGCCTTTCCTTAATCTTTCTTCTAAGATAAGTCGTAAGGTCAGTATTGCCTCACGTGTTCCAATATTTCTACGGAATCCAAATTGATCTTCCCCGAGGTCCGCTTCTACCAGTTTTTCCATTCGTCTGTACAGAATTCGAGTTGGTATATTGCAGCTGTGACTTATTAAACTGATAGTTCGGTAATTTTCACATCTGTCAACACCTGCTTTCTTTGGGATTGGAATTATTATATTCTTCTTGAAGTCTGAGGGTACTTCGCCTGTCTCATACATCTTCCTCACCAGATGGTAGTTTTGTCAGGACTGGATCTCCCAAGGCCGTCAGTAGTTCTAATGGAATGTTGTCTACTCCCGGGGCCTTGTTTCGGCGCAGTTCTTTCAGTGCTCTGTCAAACTCTTCACGCAGTATCGCATCTCCCATTTCATCTTCATCTACATTCTCTTCCATTTCTATAATATTGTCCTCAAGTACATCGCCCTTCTATAGACCCTCTACATACTCCTTCCATCTTCCTGCATTCCCTTCTTTGGTTAGAACTGGGTTTCCATCTGAGCTCTTGATATTCATACAAGTGGTTCTCATTTCTCCAAAGGTCTCTTTAATTTTCCTGTAGGCAGTATCTATCTTACCCCTAGTGAGATAAGCCTCTACATCCTTACATTTGTCCTGTAGCCATCCCTGCTTAGCCATTTTGCACTTCCTGTCGATCTCATTTTTGAGACGTTTGTATTCCTTTTTGCTTGCTTCATTTACTGCATTTTTATATTTTCTCCTTTCATCAATTAAATTCAATATTTCTTCTGTTACCCAAGGATTTCTACTAGTCCTCGTCTTTTTACCTACTTGATCCTCTGCTGCCTTCACTACTTCATCCCTCAGAGCTACCCATTCTTCTTCTACTGTACTTCTTTCCCCCACTGCTGCCAATTGTTCCCTTTTGTTCTCCCTGAAACTCTGTACAACCTCTGGTTTAGTCAGCTTATCCAGGTCCCATCTCCTTAAATTACCACCTTTTTGCAGTTTCTTCAATTTTAATCTGCAGTTCATAACCAATAGATTGTGGTCAGAGTCCACATCTGCCCCTGGAAATGTCTTACATTTTAAAACCTGGTTCCTAAATCTCTGTCTTACCATTACATAATCTATCTGAAACCTTTTAGTATCTCCAGGGTTCTTCCATGCATACAACCTTCTTTCATGATTCTTGAACCAAGTGTTGGCTATGATTAAGTTATGCTCCCACTCTATCTAACTTTAACCTATCCATTTCCCTTTTTAAATTTTCTAACCTACCTGTTCGATTAAGGGATCCGATATTCCACGCTCCGATCCGTGGAACTCCAGTTTTCTTTCTCCTGATAACAACGTCCTCTAGAGTAGTCCCCACCCGGAGATCCGAATGGGGGACTATTTTACCTCCGGAATATTTTACCCAAGAGGACGCCATCATCATTTAACCATACAGTAAAGGTGCATGCCATCGGTAAAATTTACGGCTGTAGTTTCCCCTTACTTTCAGCCGTTCGCAGTACCAGCACAGCAAGGCCATTTTGGTTATTTTTACAAGGCCAGATCACTCAATCATCCAGACTGTGGCCCCTGCAACTGCTGAAAAGGATGCTGCCCCTCTTCAGGAACCATACGTTTGTCTGGCCTCTTAACAGATACCCCTCCGTTGTGGTTGCACGTACGGTACGACCATCTGTATCGCTGAGGCACAAAAGCCTCCCCACCGACGGCAAGGTCCATGGTTCATGGGGGGGAATAAATATTACGAAGAATTATTTCATGTGTTTTTAAATTAATACATTTCGTTTTCTACCCTAGTTTGTGTGTGTTGTTAAAGAATCAAGTATATAAACATACCTGAATGTTTGTTTCGTCAGACCACACGATATTTGACCGATGTTGTTCGGTGAACGTTTGGTGTTTTAGAGCCCACCGATACAGTGGGCTATTGGAGTAGTCTATAAACGGTGCGAGCAGATATTGGTTTCTTAAAACTTTCATACAACCCAGCAGCGAGATCTAAAGACGTTAAGAGGTTAACTTCCTATTTTTTAACTACTCATTCGGTCCTCACGGTCTGCTGCGATTCTCTTCTGCTCAGTTCTGGGCCTATTAACATGCGACCCCGTCAAGGAGATTCGCTCAGTAGCATATTGTACAGATCGACAAGAACATTTCACAGTTTTAAATATCTTCACCTGCGGTTTCCCTTGTTCACTTCTTTCAGGCGCGATACAGCAGTACACCGATGTCACAGATGTAAACGGGAGAAGAGCACTAGACTAGTGATATGTGTCCACTACGAGTGAATGTAGCGAACTGAGTAGTACACGGGAAAACATTCAAATGACAAATTTTATTACACCAGTTTTATTCGCGGCTTTGAGGTGGGTTATTGCTTTTGGCCTTTTTCGATGCCGACAGACTACTTTTTAAGCCAAAAGATTTATTTACTGTTATGTACGAGGGTTGCCCAGAAAGTAAAGCACCGCATATTTTTTCTCGCCTCGAAACAGTGCTACGAATTCGAAACGTTACGTATGTATTATTTGAAGTCTCCTGAGTGAGCACGTCAAGTTTCCGTCACTTCCGACAGATAGTGTAGCTGCAGGACAGTTTCAAAATGGCGTCTGTAGGTGATGTACGTTACAAACAAAGTGCCGTCATTGAATTTGTCACTGCAGAGAAAGAAACTGTGAGGAATATTCACAAACGCTTGTGCAAAGTCTATGGAGCATCTGTACAGTCAGTCACTCGGCACGGAGGGTGATGTCATCAGAAGGCGGCTCAGCGCAACTTCACGATTTGCAGCGGTCGGGGAGACCATCAAGAGTGTCACACCTGACACACCTGACGTAGCCCCCTCGGGCTTCCACCTGTTTGGGCCATTAAAGGATGCCATTCGTGGAAGACATTTTGAGGACAATGTGAAGGTGATTCACACAGTGAAGCACTGACTCTGCCACCAAGAGGAGGATTGATACCGACAGGGCATACACGACCTTGTTTGCTGGAGGACGGCCATAGATCGGGATGGAGATTACCTGCAAAACTAGGGTGTGTAGATAAAGCACCATCCATTCGTATGTGTAATTCCCATTACGTTCAATAGAGAACTGTTTAAGAAAAAAGTGCGGCGCATTACTTTCTGGGCAACCCTTGTATTTCGCACGCGTGCTAAATTTCTAGAATGCCCAATAACGGAGGCCTTGAGGAATGATGTGGGTGTCGATCACTACCGGCCCTCATCTCAAGTGATCCTAAGTTCTGCCTCAGATCCTATACTGCGGCAGTGACATTTCATGCAGCAGTATCTCCGCCCCATTACCCCTCAAGTACATCGCGGTCAGGAACAAACGGCGGCACAAGTCGACCCTTTGTATCTATGTGGAAACGTGGGTTCAAGAGATGCGCCAGCGCAAACAGAAGCCCCCGAAAGGGCAAAAGAAGAGGCGGCTGTCGATAGAAGAAGAGCTGCACGAGGGACGTGCGTAGCCGGAAAACGAGGACGACCCCAGCACGGCGCTGTCAGCTGGATAAGATGCAGCCTCTCCCATCTTGCAGCTACCACAGGCCAGGAGCACCAAACGCAAGGCGGTGAAATGGAGACTACTATGCAGAAGGATGACCCCACAACTGCGGGGGCTAGCGAACGCCACCGACAGAACCCATCCCACAATGCTCATTGGGAGACGGGGCTAATGACGTGGAACTGAATGTGATGCATCGGACGGGCTCCGCACGCAAGGTGACCTTTAACTTGAGTGTTAGTGATGCCATGACCTTTCCCAGTCAATCTAATTAACTGCGATGTCACGAGTATACCACATAAGTACCGTTAACATCAACGGCCTTAGCACCCCAGTAAAGGTACAAATGTTAAGGGATACACTACGTGCGGTGGACATGGATATTGCTTTCCTCCAAGAGGTCCGACCTGACATAAGATTAGACTTGTACAGTTGCGACGGCTGGCGACGGTAGTGGTCGTATGGCCATAGTATTAAGGGGAGGGATTGAGGCGTCTGACGTGACTCACCTCCCATCGGCTCGTGGTGTCACGTGAAGTCGTTTGGTGAACATTTACGCGGCATCAGGCTCATCGAAGCGCCGAGAAAAGACCGTCTTCTACACCGAGGAGGTGACCTCGTTGCTTCAAGGAAATACGGAGCATTACATAGTGGGCGGCCATTTCAGCTGTGTTTTGCGGCTCGAGGACCAATACCGCACTTCGTCCCCTGCTAAACGTTACACGCACTGGTACGGGACCTCGTGCTGCGGGACCTCTGGATCCTACAACACGGCGACAATCGCAGGTGAACTTACCAGCCACATGGCAAGTAGCTTAGACCGGATATACATATCACGAGGGCCCTGCGCTGCGAGAGTTAGCACTGGGATATCTCAGACCAAAGGCTTACTGACCACTGGGGCTTATATCTGCACCGTTGCCTCTCCTCGACGACAGATAAAACGTGGTAGGGGAGCATGGAAACTCACTTCTGTGATGTCTGTCACCTTGATGCCAACTGTGCCAACGAGATTATAGTTCTACATGACTTGTGTGAAATCTGCCATACGCAGGGCGTTTATCGGCTGAGCCGTGCGCGGCTTGCGGTCATGCTGTTTATTGCTCGTCATCTTCTTTTTATGGTTCTGTCGCCTCGGTTTTCTTTTAATTCGATTTACTGGCGTCCCTAGGTTCCTGGTTTGCTTGCCTTTGAGTGACAGCTGCAGCCTTTTTCGATAAGTGCACTGTCGTACTATCTCTGGACCGACCGCTAGTATTTCCGGGTCGTCGTGTGTCTGGAGTTCAGTCTTGGACGGAGCACCAGTGAGGAGCGGACAGCCAGTACTTGCCTATCGCTGGCCACACACATGAACTATCCGACACAAGGAGTTTGGAGTGGGCACGACCGCCAGTTGGTCGTCTCATTGGGCGACGTGTCTTTGGTCTTTTGACCGTTTCTGGGCATCGTCAGTTGGTCGTCTTGCAGGACGTGGGTCGGTTCCTTCCTAGTGCAGAGGTGTCGTTCCCGATGGGCAAGAGTTACATCGGCGTGGCTGGGTCCGAGCCAGTGTGCCCGGGTCGCCCCGTCTCCGAGTTCTGAACGGACATCAAGGGAGTCGGGGTGGTGTTGCAGTGAGCTCCGGACAGCCATGACTCGCCCGACCGTTACCGACACTCAGAACTTGAATGAGGATGACCTTGGTTGGTCGTTCGGTCAGTCATCTCATCGGACGACACGTATTTGCTCGCCGACCGCTTATGGAAAAAATGGTTCAAATGGCTCTATGCACTATGAGACTTAACATCTGAGGTCATCAGTCTCCTAGACTTAGAACTACTTGAACCTAACTAACCTAAGGACATCACACACATCCATATCCGAGGCAGGATTCGAACCTGCGATCATAGCGGTCGCGCGGTTCCAGACTGAAGCGCTTAGAACCGCTCGGTCACAGCGGCCGGCCCGCTTAGGAAAACTCTGTGTGTGTCGACTTCTGATTTCTCCTTGTTGTTCCGGAGTGATTGGTTTTGGGAATGTCGGAGTTCTTGCTGCAAGTGTTTATGTGCAACTGTGTGTAGATTCTGTGATTTCCGCTGAGCAGATGAATGCTGTCTACGTACTGGAGTAAATAGTCGGTCGTTTGCGAGAGAGTGTACCTTGACCGTGTTTAGATGCTAATTATGAAGAGGTAGCGCTGCTGCGATCTTCGTCCTCGCTGATATTTTCGGTTGTCGTGCCGTTGGTTGGGTGGAAGGGAATTGATTAGGTTGTTTGTTGGTTCTTCAGCCGTCCCTAGGTCGTGCTACCATCCGATTAATTAGTGTTACGCTTGGCTGCCTCTCTCACCTAAAATGTTGTTAGAGTTTCCTTCCCAGGCCGATCCTTGGAACACTTCTAAGCACCATTGTTCTGTTGTTTGGGATTGCGATTTTCTTTAGTCTCAAGTGCAGTGCGAGGCTCTCAGCCGTGTATTAATTCGTCTGTGCTACGTTCAGTATATGGCCTTCAGCCGAACCTTATGTGAAGAATTTTAGGATTAGGCCTTCCGCCGTGTTTTATTTAAAACTCTTGTTCGCTCTGTATTTAGGGCTTCACCCGCCTTTGTTTTAAAATCTGTGGCTTTCAGACCGTAATGTGTAAATTCCTGTCTGTAAGGTTTCTCTTTAATTATCTTGGAATCTTAAAATGTCCTTCAGCAGTACTATGGAAATGCTTATCTTAAGGTTTTTGTTTAATTATTTTGAATAATTGCTTGGGAATTTAGCCGTCAAGATATTTCAAGTTTTATTAAGATCGTTTTCTGTTGTACTGTGTAAATGCTTGTCTTTAAAGGTTCCCTTTTATTATGTTGAAATATTATCGGACTTTCAGTCGAGGAATTTATTCAAATTTTCCTCAATATGGCTTTTAACCGAAGTTTGTAAATGCTTGCCTTTTAAGAATTTCCTTTGATGATCTGAAATATTATTTGGGCCTTTAGCCGAGAAGATATTTTAATTTTATTTTAGTGAGGCTGTCAGCCGTTTGTCTAAATTCTTGTGCCTTAAAAGGAATTATTTAAGGATATTTTAATTTTACTTAAGTAAGGCCTTCAGCCGTTTCTCTAAATCCTCGTGTTTTAAAAGGAATTATTTAAACTTTATTTGATCCTTGTTGTTTTAAAGAAAAAACTGTGCGTTGGTTTTCGAGGAATAAAGTTGTGTGTTATCGTGTAACTAACAGTAACTGATGTTGGCCCTTTCCACAACCTGATCCGCTCTGTCCTGCGAAACCAAATTTCTTCGGCTACGGCTGAGAGACGTCCGGCTGGCAACTTATGACTTAATTTTACTACACGGCACTAAGGACACTGGCAATTCAACTGCTTTCACTAGAGCGTCAACGGGCCGTCCAACGCACCAAAACTTGCTTTATCCAACTCACTGCGGTGCGATTGGAAAGCATCAGAGTTCGTGCGAGAGTACATGACAATGTTCATGGCGAAGGAATGTCGCTGTATCACATAGTACGAGAAAGACGTCAGAGCAAACTCACTTTATTATGGCAGTCGAAACGGCGGAGGGAAGGCAAGCGATGACGCAAGAAGAGATTGTCCAAGCGTTCATCCAATACTATGGCAACTTCTATGCCGAGTGCCCAAAAAGCGACGTGGGACTGACAGACTTGGTGCTCAACAGGCAAGCAGCCGAGGCTGTGCAGAACGACAGCACGCTTCTGGCGGACGTTACCAGTGGTGAACTAGATTTGGCCTTGAGGAGTGTTGCGTCGAACAAATCACCTGGGCCTGATGGGCTCGGGCCTCATGGGCTCACTACTGAGTACTGCCGCTCCTTCCCCGGTCTCAGAGGTGCAACATGGATCCGACTCCGAGCCGAATTTACTGAAGGTATCACGGTCCCTCTGCCTGAACCTGGCGATGAGCGGTGGCCGCAGGACTATCGACCGCTTTGCGAAACGCTCACTATAAGCTTTCTACACGCATCCTCCTTGCCTGTCTGCGTTCCGCAGCCGATCGGACATGGGTTGCTTGGTGGAAGGAGCAATGTTCACACGGCGTTGGGATAGTAAAGGGTCACAGTCGCACCGTTGTCGGCCTGTATTCTCTGGGCCCTCCACATGGAGTTCGACCAGGCATTCAGCCGCGTCGATCCTAGTTATCTGCGTGCGGTCTTGGATCACACTGGCCTTCTCCGCGTGTTTGTGGACGTATTATTGCGCTTGATTCACAGAGCACATTCAAGGGTAACGGTGAACGGTTATCGATCAGATCCCATTTCTATCGAGCGTTCCGTGAGGCAAGGACACCCCTTACCCGAAGTTCTATTTGCAATAGCCCTCTAGCCAGCCCTGCATGGTCTTTGCCGACGCTTGGAAATGATCTGTTTATCGAGTGCGAGATTCCGATGTTGCGCATACGCGATAGCTTCAACAGTACGGTACAGAGAGCCGCAGTATCACCAATCCGCAGAGGACGAAAAGTATATGGGTGTGGGCCGCAGGCTGGCATCAGGAACGACCGGGCTCTCACGGCCATATTCAGTATGCTGCAACGATCACATATCGTCGGCTGTTACAATGAATACGTGTAGTGGTGTGGGAACAGTACGTTTTCCACTTACAAGGGAACCTCCCCATCGCACCCCCCTCAGATTTAGTTATAAGTTGGCACAGTGGATAGGCCTTGATAAACTGAACACAGATCAATTGAGAAAACAGGAAGAAGTCGAGTGGAACTGTGAAAAAATAAGCAAAATATACAAACTGAGTAGTCCATGGGCCACATAAGCAACATAATGGACAAAGTGAGCATAGGGGCGCCGTGGTCCCGTGGTAGCGTGAGCAGCTGCTGAACGAGAGGTCCTTGGTTCAAGTCTTCCTTCGACTGAAAATTTTACTTTCTTTATTTTTGCATAGTTATTATCTGTCCGTTCGTTCATTGACATCTCTTTTCACTGTAATAAGTTTAGTGTCTGTGTTTTGCGACCACATCGCAAAACCGTGCGATTAGTAGACGAAAGGACGTGCCTCTCCAATGGGAACAGAAAACATTTGATCGCAAGGTCATAGGTCAACCGATTCCACCACAGGAAAACACATCTGATATATTCTATACGACACTGGTGACGGCATGTGCGTCACATGACAGGAATATGTTGTCGACCCACCTAACTTGTACACTTGGCGAATGGGTAAAAAGATTCTTCTACCTTGCCCGATTTAGGTTTTCTTGTGGATGTGATACTCACGCCCAAAAAAGTGATGAAAACATAAAAGTTTGTCACATAAACTGAAAGTATAAAATTAAACTTTTCACTCGATGGAAGATTTGAACCAAGGACCTTTGGTTCCGCAGCTGCTCACGTTACCACGAGACCACGGCGCTCCTGCGTTCCCATTGTCCTTAATGTTGCTTATCTTCCCTTGAACTACTCAGTTTGTATATTTTGCTTATTTTTTCACAGTTACACACAACTTCTTCCTGTTTTCTCGATTGATCTGTGTTCAGTTTTTCAAGGCCTATCCACTGTGCCAACTTATAACTAAATCTGAGGGGGGTGCGATGGGGAGGTTCCCTTGTTAGCTGCAAAATTAAGCTCTTTCGCCCATGTGCTACCGATGCCCATTCGACTGCTACGAGGCTACAAGATGGATTTGGTCATTTCGTGAGTGCTGAACTTGTTTTTAAAATTCGTTACGACGTCTTGACACTGTCCTTACATGAAGGTGGTGTAGGTCTGACCAATGTTGGGAACAGCGCGCAGGCATTGTTTCTTGAAAAGATGAGCCGACTGTGGCATTCTGAGCAAGTCAGCCTGACAGGCACCGACGATAGATCACCACAAACACTGTACCCTCCCGTCCCTGTCACCATTCAATCACATTAGGACGTTCCTCGATGGCTATAGTTATTTGCAGGAGAACCGGCGCTCTACACGATCGCCGACAACGAACTATTACGACCAATTACAAAGAAATAAACACTCCAAAGTGTTTGAAGAACGCTACCCTGCCATACGATGGAAGAGAATATGGCGTGCGATTCTTCTATCCTTTCTCCCCATGGAAATGTGGGCTTAAAGGTACATGATAATGAATTACAAATTCCCTAATCGCCAACGATTGAACTCCATTAATCTGATCAACGCGTCTGTGTGTCCACTTTATGGAGTAGTTGATTCTGACACATTCTGACACACATCGGCTGAAATATGGTATGGCAACTGCATGTTGGCTACTCACACAACGAATGTTAGCCCTACTCTTAAGACGGTCGCCCCCTTCGACTGACTGAAGCTTCTTTCCATCAGGAAGCCGTCTACTTCCCAACGGTCAGCACAAATGCATTCAACTGGATTAAAAGGATGGTTCTCTACCTTTTCTTCCGCGACGCTGTCAAAGGCGTGTTAGATTATGGGTCCTTCCTGCTGGAAAAACATACGGACTTACAATGCCGAGCGAAACAGAGGTCCTTCTTTGCCGACCCTCCAGCTAGTTGGAGTGTTCCAGATGCAACAAGAGATAGATTACTATGGTCCACGACTAAAGATCGATTTCAGCCGGTACACAGAAGACAATACTCCCCATCACACGACAAGACGACCTAAACAATATCCATGTTCAGATGTCGTAGGTTTTTTTTATCTAGATAGCACGGTTTTACTTGGCAAATAAATAATCTAAACAAAAACTCTTGGTCATCCCACTTCGATACTTGTTCCAGACCCGTGAACAAATCGTCACAGCGACCAGGCCACGGGTGTCGAATCCTGCCATTTCTGCCTCCATGCCCCCCCTCTCTCACCCCACCCCTCAAAAGAAAAGTAAACAGCCAAGGCTACCGTTCGCGAGAAACAGAAAAACGCAGGTTCACTTCTAGGCCCGGCACAAATTTTCAACTTTCCCCATTGGTGTATTTCAATATCCAATGACAACTAACGTCTTCGTTTTGTTAGTAAAATGTTCGTATATTGCTGCAGGATCAAAAATGTGCCTGTTCTTTCGGAAATGTTCATCTTTATCTTTGATACTTCTATAAGATCTTAGCTTTCCATATTTAGATGGATGGTAGTGAGAAAAAAAACATCTGGTAAACGTGGGCTCTAAACTGCATACCTTAAGAACTATGAGCCCTAGTTCATCTTCGCTACTGCAAAACACTTCTGTTCTACTAAACAAGTACTCAGATTCTAAGGTACGCATTTGCAGCCAATGTTTACTGGAAAAGTGTTTCTATTTTGTCCTTAGTAATTCCGTCCAAGGTACGGAAAGCAAAGAACTTACAGTAGAAGTGACTTGTTTCACAGTATCGAAGTTAAAGAAGTACTCATAACTCTTAAGATGTGTATTTTTGAACCGATTTTTACAGTACTTTTTTGCTTATAATTATCGTTCCCGTCACTTACCTGTACACTACCCACTCCTCCTGCGACACCCTTTGTATAGCACTAGTTTCACAAGCTGCGACATTGTAGTGATCCGTATATAGAATAAATTTCCTTTACGTTACGTCTATGGTCACAAATTTTTTTAGTCGACACATCTGTTGACAAAAAAATTTGTCACCATAGACGTAAAGTAAAGGAAAGTTACCCTATATAGGGTGGTCCATTGATCGTGACCGGGCCAAATATCTCACGAAATAAGCGTCAAACGAAAAAATTACAAAGAACGAAACTTGTCTAGCTTGAAGGAGGAAACCAGATGGCGCTATGGTAGGCCTGCTAGATGGCGCTGTCATAGGTCATACGGATATCAACTGCGTTTTGTTTTTAATAGGAACCCCCATTTTTATTACATTTTCGTGTAGTACGTAAAGAAATATGAAGGTTTTAGTTGGACCACTTTTTCCGCTTTGTGATAGATGGCGCTGTAATAGTCACAAACGTATGGCTCACAATTTAAGACGAACAGTTGGTAACAGGTAGGTTTTTTAATTTAAAATACGGAACGTAGGTACGTTTGAACATTTTATTTCGGTTGTTCCTAGGTGATACATGTACCTTTGTGAATTTATCATTTCTGAGGACGCATGCTGTTACAGCGTGATTACCTGTAAACACCACATTAATGCAATAAATGCTCAAAATGATGTCTGTCAATCTCAATGCATTTGGCAATACGTGTAACGACATTCCTTTCAACAGCGAGTAGTTCGCCTTCCGTAATGTTCGCACATGCATTGACAATGCGCTGACGCATATTGTCAGGCGTTGTCGGTGGATCACGATAGTAAATATCCTTCAACTTTCCCCACAGAAAGAAATCCGGGGACGTCAGATCCGTTGAACGTGCGGGCCATGGTATGGTGCTTCGACGACCAATCCACCTGTCATGAAATATGCTATTCAATAACGCTTCAACCGGACGCGAGCTATGTGCCGGACATCCATCACGTTGGAAGTACATCGCCATTCTGTCATGCAGTGAAACATCTTGTAGTAACATCGGTAGATCATTACGTAGGAAATCAGCATACAGTGCACCATTTAGACTGCCATCGATAAAATGGGGACCAATTATCCTTCCTCCCATAATGCCGCACCATACATTAACCCACCAAGGTCATTGATGTTCCACTTGCCGCAGCCATCGTGGATTTTCCGTTGCCCAGTAGTGCATATTATGCCGGTTTACGTTACCGCTGTTGGTGAATGACGCTTCGTCGCTGAATAGAACGCGTGCGAAAAATCTGTCATCGTCCCGTAATTTCTCTTGCGCCCAGTGGCAGAACTATACACGACGTTCAAAGTCGTCGCCATGCAATTCCTGGTGCATAGAAATATGGTAAGGGTGCAATCGATGTCGATGTAGCATTCTCAACACCGACGTTTTTGAGATTCTCGCGCAATTTTTCTGCTACTGACGTGCGGATTAGTCGCGACAGCAGCTAAAACACCTACTTGGGCATCATAATGTGTTGCAGGTCGTGGTTGACGTTTCACATGTGGCTGAACATTTCCTGTTTCCTTCAATAACGTAACTATCCGGCGAACGGTCCGGACACTTGGTTGATATCGTCCATGATACCGAGCAGCGTACATAGCACACGCCCGTTGAGCATTTTGATCACAATAGCCATACATAAATACGATATAGACCTTTTCCGCAATTGGTAAACGGTCCATTTTAACACGGGCAATGTGTCACGAAGCAAATATCGTCCGCACTGGCGGAATGTTCCGTGATACCATACCATGTACTTATACGTTTGTGAATATTACAGCGCCATCTATCACAAAGCGAAAAAAGTGGTCCAACTAAGACATTCTTATTTCTTTACGTAATACACGAATATGTAATAAAAATAGGGGTTCCTGTTTAAAAAAAGCAGTTGATATCCATTTGACCTATGGCAGCGCCATCTAGCGGGCCAACCATAGCGCCATTTGGTTTCCCCCTTCAACTAGACGAGTTTCGTTCTTTGTAGTTTTTTCGTTTGATGCTTATTTCGTGAGATATTTGGCCCGGTCACTATCAATGGACCACCCTGTATATATAAACGATTTGTCGCTACACACGATACACGATTCAAAAAACTTCTGTTTGCATATGACACAGGTGTTATTAAGAAAGACGTGGAATGTGATGTATATGTAGGTTTACCATGCTGTTTTAGAAGGCGAGTGATTTCCGCAGATTAGCCGGTGTTATCTAGTAAATTTTGGGAAAGAAACTTCTAAAATTGTTGACAAGAGCCAAACTTCCTGTAATTACTAGAAGCGTTAGAAGGAAAAGACTAACTGAAGCGTCTGAAATTTTTTCCCTACGCAGATTGGCAGAGCGGCCTGAATGTTGAAATACACTCCTGGAAATGGAAAAAAGAACACATTGACACCGGTGTGTCAGACCCACCATACTTGCTCCGGACACTGCGAGCGGGCTGTACAAGCAATGATCACACGCACGGCACAGCGGACACACCAGGAACCGCGGTGTTGGCCGTCGAATGGCGCTAGCTGCGCAGCATTTGTGCACCGCCGCCGTCAGTGTCAGCCAGTTTGCCGTGGCATACGGAGCTCCATCGCAGTCTTTAACACTGGTAGCATGCCGCGACAGCGTGGACGTGAACCGTATGTGCAGTTGACGGACTTTGAGCGAGGGCGTATAGTGGGCATGCGGGAGGCCGGGTGGACGTACCGCCGAATTGCTCAACACGTGGGGCGTGAGGTCTCCACAGTACATCGATGTTGTCGCCAGTGATCGGCGGAAGGTGCACGTGCCCGTCGACCTGGGACCGGACCGCAGCGACGCACGGATGCACGGCAAGACCGTAGGATCCTACGCAGTGCCGTAGGGGACCGCACCGCCACTTCCCAGCAAATTAGGGACACTGTTGCTCCTGGGGTATCGGCGAGGACCATTCGGAACCGTCTCCATGAAGCTGGGCTACGGTCCCGCATACCATTAGGCCGTCTTCCGCTCACGCCCCAACATCGTGCAGCCCGCCTCCAGTGGTGTCGCGACAGGCGTGAATGGAGGGACGAATGGAGACGTGTCGTCTTCAGCGATGAGAGTCGCTTCTGCCTTGGTGCCAATGATGGTCGTATGCGTGTTTGGCGCCGTGCAGGTGAGCGCCACAATCAGGACTGCATACGACCGAGGCACACAGGGCCAACACCCGGCATCATGGTGTGGGGAGCGATCTCCTACACTGGCCGTACACCACTGGTGATCGTCGAGGGGACACTGAATAGTGCACGGTACATCCAAACCGTCATCGAACCCATCGTTCTACCATTCCTAGACCGGCAAGGGAACTTGCTGTTCCAACAGGACAATGCACGTCCGCATGTATCCCGTGCCACCCAACGTGCTCTAGAAGGTGTACGTCAACTACCCTGGCCAGCAAGATCTCCGGATCTGTCCCCCATTGAGCATGTTTGGGACTGGATGAAGCGTCGTCTCACGCGGTCTGCACGTCCAGCACGAACGCTGGTCCAACTGAGGCGCCATGTGGAAATGGCATGGCAAGCCGTTCCACAGGACTACATCCAGCATCTCTACGATCGTCTCCATGGGAGAATAGCAGCCTGCATTGCTGCGAAAGGTGGATATACACTGTACTAGTGCCGACATTGTGCATGCTCTGTTGCCTGTGTCTATGTGCCTGTGGTTCTGTCAGTGTGATCATGTGATGTATCTGACCCCAGGAATGTGTGAATAAAGTTTCCCCTTCCTGGGACAATGAATCCACGGTGTTCTTATTTCAATTTCCAGGAGTGTAATTTCGCGGAGCGGGTTTAGAACTCGCGAAATAGAGAGTCAGCCGTCAGTCCTCGCAAGGATAGAATGAAATTGATGGTACGCGGTGTGGCGGAGGGTGGATTTGGAAGTGTTGCTTGTATGAAGTTGGGTGCTGGAGAATGTCAATTGGTGAATAACGTTCTTCAGACACAGAAAACAGTGTCTGCAAGATCCAGTTGTGCACTACTTCTTCCTAGTGACTTCCCTTTGTAACATGGTCGGCGTTTTCTGTCTATGGAAGCCATTTCCTACGATGTAACTTATTCCATGTATATTTATGTGGATTTATGCTTCTTGATGTAAGGTCTCTTGTATCCAACCACCGTAATTTAGGTTTTTCTCGCTGTCTCTCTGGCCTTTGACGGTAAGATGATGGGCTGAGCTGGTAACCACGATAGGCCGTGCCCGTATGATGTGTCCGTACCAACGAATACTCCACTTTCAGGGTTCCGTATCACAATCGGTAAAAACAGAAACTTACAGGATCAATGCGTTGTCTGTTTGTTCAACTGTTCCGACCCCATTTTCTCAGGAACACGTAGAAGTGTTAAGTTGAAATTGATATCACATACTAAGATATACGGTTCCTCGTAGGAGTAAGTCGTTCAGGCTTGTACGTCAATGCAGTCAAAGGATACAGAAAACTGTCACGCAAACTCATTTATCAAAACATATAGGGTTGTTTACTTCGCTCTAGAATCATAAGATTTGGCAAGAAGAAGGTGGAAGTAAAGGAAAAAAATCCAAAAATCGTTAATTTGTAATTACACCGCAAGAAAATAATTTTTTTGTCGTTTGCTGCCTGACAGTTTGTTAACACCCCTTTCTCTTAGGAAAGGGTAGAGTATCAAGTTGAAATTTATGTCAAATATTAAGGACTATGGTCAGATGGTGGTGTAAAAAAGTTAAGTTTCTAAATTAGTGTAACAAAAAGATACGACCAGTTATGTAACATAATTTTGAAGCTCGCAAACTCACTCATTAAAACCTGTTAACATAGAATCATGAAATTTGGAGAAAACCAAGAATCCTTATTAAAAATAAATGAAACACTCAGAAAATCGTTAATTTATAATTATATTACACAAAAATATTTTTCTCGTTTGTTATCCGACTTCAAACTTTCAATTGAAACTTTCTCAAAAGTCTTGGAATTCCCGGGACTGATATCTTGTCAGTATCAGTGTCGATAACAGGCAAACATCGTCGAGATTCTCCATTACCGGGATGTATGAACAGGCTATATACGTAATCAAGTTTGTACGGAACCGTCAGTGCGCTCGTCCTACTCGCACCTGGTCCACATTTGCTTCTCCTCACTGAGAGGTGTCACTCCAAAAAAATGTGTGTGAAATCTTATGGGACTTAACTGCTAAGGTCATCAGCCCCTAAGCTTACATAATACTTAACCTAAATTATCCTAAGGACAAACACACAACCATGCCCCAGGGGGAACTCGAACCTCCGGCGGGACCAGCCGCACAGTCCACGACTGCAGCGACTGAGACCGCTCGGCTAATCCCGCGCGGCGGAGTCACTCCAGCTGGTTGTCGAGACGTTCTATTCTTAATATGCAGAGCAATGGCTAATGATCTTCTTACTATTCGTTTTTTAGTGAGCTGTAGCGAGCCCTCAGCACTTCAACACTCACGTTCAGAAAAGAACAGAACTCCTTGAATGACTAGAGATAGGAAGTTCATATTCACAGGACATTTGAGCCATATTGGCCCACAGGTTCAAAGGCAACATCGATAAATATGCCTGCGGCTCTCGTACTCGCTGTACACCGAACGTAATGAATCAGTGCGACTTGAGCAGACGTGCAGGATGCCACGCAGACGTATGCCGCACCATACCGTAAAAATAAAAAATAAAAAAATGGTTCAGATGGCTCTGGGCACTTCCAGACTGAAGCGCCTAGAACCGCATGGCCACTGCGGCCGGCCATACCGTCAAAACAGTGAGTTTGAAAGAGAGGGCATTATTGGAGGATATGATGGATCCATCTGGGAAATTGCTACTAGTATCGAATGAAGTGCTTCAGCAGTGCAACTGATGTGTGAGGAAAGGTTCACGGAAGGCCGTAAAAGGCGACGAAATGGGCCAGAACGCACCACCCAGAACCCCCCCCCCCCCCGCCCACTCCCCCCCCAACACACCGAGAAGCTCGGCAGCTCAACTGATTGGCACTGCGGAACAGACAGAATTGCGCTCTGCTTGTCTCTGTGACATTAGTGAAACAGAGAAACACATCGTGCATTGTCAGCGGTGACAGTTCGACGCCGTTTATTACGGCATGGGTTCCTTGCGCGTTGTCCACTTCTCTGCGTATCTATGGCGATTGTGCAGAAACATGCTGCACTGAAGCACCAAAGAAACTGGCATAGGCAAGCTTAGTTAAACGGGCAGATCACGGCACTGCGGTCGGCAACATCTATATAAGGCAACAATTGTCTGACGCAGTTGTTAGATCCGTTACTGCTGCTACAAGGTCAGGTTACCGAGATTTAATTGAGTTTGAACGTCGGCGCACGTTCGATGGGAGAAATCGTCTCCGAGGTAGCGATGAAGTGAGGATTTCCCCGTACGACCATTTCACGAGTGAACCGTGCATATCAGGAATCCGGCAAAACATCAAATCCCCGACATCGGTGTGGCCCGAAAAAGATCCTGCAACAACAGGACCAACAGTGACTTAAGAGAATCGTTCAATGTGACAGAAGTGCATCCATTCTGCAAATTGCTGCAGATTTCAGTGCTAGGCCATCAAGAAGTGTCACTGTAAGAACCATTCAACAAAATATATATGAAGATATATAGTTAAGGCTAACCAGCCATTGACCTTCTTCTTCTGTGCTGGATGCACACGCATTGCCCGAACTCTTATGGGACTCTGTAAGATTGTCTGCCGCGAGTAATGAGAGTAATGGGCAGGGGCACTACGAATGTAGTGGTGGACAATAGGTTGGGAATGTGGATCTCACGGGGAGCGTGCAACGGATAAATCCTGCAGTCGCACTATCCTCTGTACCCTCGGTGGCTCAGATGGATAGAGCATCCGCCATGTAAGCAGGAGATCCCGGGTTCGAGTCCCGGTCGGGGAACACATTCTCAGCTGTCCCTGTTGATGTATATCAACGCCTGTCGACAACTAAGGGACTTGATTTAATTATCATTTCATTCAACAAAATATCTTCGATGTCGGCTTTCGGAGCCCACACGGAGCCCTTGATGACTGCACGACACAGAGCTTTATGCCTCGCCTTGGCCCGTAAATACCGACACTGGGCTGTTCATGACTGGAAATGTGTTTCCTGGTCGGACGAGTCTCGTTTCGAATTGTATCGAGCGGATGGACGTGTACGGGTATCGAGATAACCTCATGAATTCATCGGCCATGCATGTCGGCAGGGGACTGTTGAAGGTGGTCGAGGTTCTCTAGCAGTGTGGGGCGTGTGCATTTGTGGTGATATGGGACCTCTGATACGTCTAGATACGACCCTGACAGGTGTCACTTTCGTAAGCATCTGGTCACCCGCATATATTCATGTCGAGTGTGGATTCCCACGGGCTTGGGCAATTCCGGCAGGACGATGCGACACCCCACACGTCCAAAATTGCTACAGAGTGGCTCCTGGAACACTCAGAAGAGATCTCCGCTCCCTCGTACTCTTACGGATTTATGGAAAGCCCTGCAGGATTCATGGTGTCAGTTCCCTCCAGCACTACTTCAGACATTAGTCGAGTTCAAGCCACGTCGTGCTGAGGCACTTCAGCGTCCTCGCGGGGGTCCTACATGATATTAGGCAGGTGTACCAGATCCTTCGGCTGTTCGGTGTAGATGGCAATGGGGAATGGAACGACGTCACTGGGGACAGGAATAGCATCAGATAGTGTTTTCACACGAATCCAGGTACTGTTTGTTTGAAAATGATGGTCTCATTTTGGTTCGCCGCAGACAGAGGGAGCGTCATCACAGTGTCTACATTCACGCAAGACATACATTGCCAACTCAAAGCCTTATGGTGTGGAATGCTATTGAGTAGAACCACAAATCAGAATTGGTGCGTGTCCAGGGCACAGTGACTAGTGTGACTTGAGCGAATGACATCCTGCGATCCGTAGCCATACCCTTTCTGCACAACTCCCCAGACGGCATTATTCAACAAGACACCGCACGGCCATATGCTACTGCACTATCACGTGCCTTCTTGGTGTCACAGGATGCCAGCCTTTTGTGTTGGCCCACCATATCACCAGACTTGTCGCTATTCTGAAACGTGTGGGATATGGTGAAACGACGAGTGCAGTGAACCAATGCCAACCATCACAGTTGAACTTTGAAGCCAGGTGATGCAGCATTGATAGCTATACCACAGGACGCCACTTGCGGCTTGTACGCGTCGATGCCATCATGCATGGAACAAGTTATCAGGGCCCATGGTGGGGTTGTGCCTACTAGGCAACAGGACACATGCCGAACCGAGGTGAGTGAAATGCTAATCATTTCTGTAGAATATACTAATGTACTGTGTCTCTTGTGTTCAGGGTGTTCTGTTTTTTCTAAAGATAATTGTAGGTGTGGACTAACACTCGATGCCATATAATGCAACTGGCCTCGAAATTTTGTGGCACATCCAGGTCGCTTTCCTTCTTGCTCGCATATCCTCATTTACATGGCCGTCACTGTGACTTCTCAGTCTAACAAAGAGTCCATGGAAAGTGGGATGGCCAACGTGCAGTAAAGTTAGTCGTTCCTGCCTGCTGAAGACTACACAAATAAAATTAATGGATTATTTTTGTGAACCGGTGCTTAGAACTTCCTCCAACCTCTATTGTGTCATAGTGTTGCTGGCGTAGTCCCTAGTAGCATATCAGGCAGAGTATTAGAATAAATTGGACATACTAACAGTCTAGCTATATGGCGCGTAGCTAATCTACTTTAAATAATATTCCTGGATGCCATTTCTGAAAATTTATTCACAAATGCTGTAAAATAATGCACAGTTATTCATTTAGATACAATTAATCTCAATGACTGGGGAAAACTGAGTGCATGTCGCACACAGAGATCAGATCTCGAGTGTATCCTAGCACTGCTGAAATGCTTGGCGCACAACAGAAATATCTGACATATTTCGTACGACACCGTAATGATTCGTGCTTTATCGGCAGAATATTAATAGTCATTGTTTGATATAAATACATTGCGGTCAGAAAGTCGCTGTGCACTGGACTGCGGACTACAGATGTTGAGCTAGAAGTTCGAAACAAATGAGCAGAACACAAGTCGGCAGAACTGCGTTCTTAGATTTGTGATTGATTTTTATTTCCTTCTACTGCGGTGAAATATTTTACACGTTTGGTTCTGCTGGTAAAGCTACTGAATGCGATTTTGGTTTTTTGATGTTCAAAAATGTTCAAATGTGTGTGAATTCCTAATGGGCCAAACTGCTGAGGTCATCGGTCCCTAGCCCGAGTGAGGACACGAACCTCCGGTGGGAGGAGCCTCGCAGTCTGTGACATGGCGCCTCAAACCGAGCAGCCAACTGGTTTTTAAACTATTGAAATGCCTGGGCTAGCAGGCCAGAGCGATTAGGTCGTGGAAAGGGGCCAAATTGAGTTCCTGTCAGTTGCACTCAACATACAAACTTTATTCATCAACACACAATATTACAACAAGGATGAAAAACACTCAAAACCTTAATCGACCTCCCTTGATTAACCTCAGACCGGCTGAAGGCCACGCTCAAATTCCAAGACACAAGGCCTAAGCAAGAATTGAAATACAAGGTTCTTTTGGAGGTTTCACCCAAGAGTTTTTTCTAAATCTTCAATCTAGACAGGATGAAGGACTTAGCAATTTAATTTTAATGGAACTTGGCTGGAGGCCGCATATTAGGCAATAATAAGAATTTCAATCAAAAAGCAAAAGCATAACAATCTTATGCCTTAAGTGCAAGACAAGGACATTAATTTGGGATATATTAAAACTCGGCCGAAGGCCACACATAAACCAAAATACTAAAACTCAAACAGGGACGTTGCTATGTAACAGACACGGAACGGCGCTCAGAAGTTTCCAAGGGTCGGACTGGAATTGTAACTTTCACGCCGTTTAGGCGAGACAGACAGCCTGACGAACAATCTCTGAATCGGAAGGCAGCCCAACCGACAGACAGCAGAGGAACAAACCAACTACCTGATTTCGGTCACCAGACCAAAAACACTACAACCAAAATGCCACCGAGACGAAGAGACGAGTAACACTAATCTTCAAATATTCGTTGTTAATAAGCCAAGGCACAATAACTACTGACGTACATGAATACCGCAACGACTGTGGAACTACACGCCGTGGCGGACAGCATCAACGCGATAAGGGAACACTCACTCGCTGCTCTGATGAACAACTTGAACAAATCACAGGCGGACGGTCGGTGACGAAACAGACGTCGTCTGACCAGACGACCGACCAACCACCAACCAAGGTCGTTGCCACTCAAACCATATGTGTCAGCAACGGTCGGGCGAGTCTTGACTACCCGGAGCTCGCTGCAGCTCCAACCCGAGTCAACCCGATGTTCGTCCGAAACTGGAAGACACGGCGATCCGGGCACACTGGCTCGGACCCTGTCATGCAGAGGTAACTCATGCCCATTTGCCATGACGTCTCCGCACAAGAAGGAACCGCGCCACGTCCAGCAAGATGACCCAGTGACGGGGCGCAGCACCGGTCAAAAGAACAAACAGACGTCATCTAAGAGGGGACCAACTGAACGTCCGACCAACGGTCGATCCCGCTGCCACCTCCGTCCGTCGGACAGCTCATCCTGTGTCGCGAGCAGTCGGCGAGTACTGGCTGTCCGCGCCTCCCTAGCGCTCCGTCTCCGACTGCTGCTACGCCCCGACTGCACTCCGAACTCCAACTACTCCAGGTCCGAACTCCCTCTCGACACACGACGACCGGGAAGTAATAGCCGTCCAGCAAAGATAATACGGTAGGTCTAATATCTATACGCGCTGCTGCTGCCACTCAGGGGCAGGTAAGACAGCAATTCAGTGACACCAGTAATTGAAATTAAAATGACGAGGCGGCGGTACTTTAAAAACAAGATGTTATGTAAAGATGGTACAAACATGAGGCACGCATGACTCAATTATTCAAATGATAAAAGGTGTTATTCTTGTTAAATATGCCTTTTAACAGAGCGATAAATATACAGATTTAGTACAGGAGGCGTTCCCTGAAAATTCCCGGAAACATCGGTACCACATCATAACGCCGTTCGCCGATTTACTGAGAAATTTCGGGAGACACGTTCAGTGCTGAATGATGAACGAACTGTAAGGCCATATAAACTAAACGAACGCAAGTTGTTGCATGGTTTTGACTCTACGCGGCATAGTCCAGTAAAATCATTGCGTAAACTGTCACAAGAAGAAATATATGGGACTTAAGCAGTTAGGCAAACAGTGAAACTGTTCCCTCATAGAATGACGCTGCGTTTGAACTGAAAGAATCATGAAATGCATATCTTGCGTCTTTTATTGAGACGAATACCATCGACATTATTGATGTCAGCTTTTATAGAGACGAGACCTGGATCCACCCTCTGGTTATATTAACACATAAAACACGCGATTCAAGATTTTGGTAAACGGAGAATCGTGCTGAGCCTGAAATGCCACAAAATTGGAGTGTGGGTATCAATATCCAGACTTTCATTTTCTGAATAAAACGTGTTAAGGTTTTTACCAGGGGGAAGGTAAAGGCCAACGCAGGAGTTGTGGTCTGGAAGGGGAACCCAACGGTAGCAACAGCAATACCATTCACAGCTAAAAGTTTTTTAGCAGAAAATTTTGGTAACAACTGGCAGGCTTAATTTGATACCTATAGCATGTATTTATGATGATGAAATCTTAAGGAATTTTTTTCGGCTCTTACTCAGCTTGAATAATCTCAGGTATATTTAAAATAACGATATATTAAAAAAGAAGACGAAAATTTTCTTTAAAAAAAATTGTATCATGAATAACTAACAAATCCCAAGAAAGCAGTATTTAAGAAACGTGTTTGCTTTACATAGTTAGCCATTATTAAGGCAACCAACACATTGAACTACTAGCAGCTCCCTGAACTCGTGCCAAAACTTGAGGATAACAAATAATGACGTTATGAAAATGGCTGATTAAATTTATAACATAAAGAATACAAAAACAAATGAGACTGTCAGTTATTTCATTTCAGGAACTATCATTTCTGAAGACACACAACTGGCTAAAATCATAAAACCAACATTCAGTAACTCAAAAATGTTCAATGTGTGTGAAATCTTATGGGACTTAACTGCTAAGGTCATTAGTCCCTAAGCTTACACACTACTTAACCTAAATTATCCTAAGGACAAACACAAACACCCATGCCCAATGGAGGACTCGGACCTCCGCCGGGACCACATTCAGTAACTGAACAGTAATAAGTTACAGAGGTAAAACCTGATTAAATTGATTTCGTACACTAGCACAGAATGTAAGAAAATACTGTTAGGCACACACTTAAATACAGATCAGTTGCCAAGTGGCAAGCAAATTAAGCAAGGGACTTCAATAGAAACCTTTAAACATAATAACTTTACACAACTATTGTGTAAATAACTTAGTCCATAACAATAGAACGCCAAGGTGCCGTCCCTTTCTCCTTTGTCACAGAAATATTATAAATACGGTTACTGTATTTTCTTCCTCCATCAACTGATCGGCGGAGATCATTTGGACCGCCATAAACAACTTAAATTGCTAGCTCAACAGCATGGCGACCAATTGCAGGACCCGAGGAATACTGCACTAAAACAGACTAAGTTTCTAACACCACTAAGCAGCAATAGTTGGCCACACCGAAAGCTTATATTGGTTAAAAGAGCGCTTGATTCAAAAATGGTTCAAATGGCTCTGAGCACTATGAGACTTAACATCTGAGGTCATCAGTCTCCTAGAACTTAGAACTACTTAAACCTAACCAACCCAAGGACAACACACACATCCATGCCCAGGCAGGATTCGAGCCTGCGACCGTAGCGGTCGCGCGATTCCAGACTGTAGCGCCTAGAACCACTCAGCCACTTCGGCCGGCCGAGCGCTTGGCATATGAGTATCGACACAGGGGTAAACTCCGTTCTCTGACAATAATGAAAGCTGAATGCACCAAGTTACTGCCAGTCTGCACTAATAAGGTTCGATGTATGTAATTACAGCAAACACGACACGAAAAAGTAGCGTTTACAGTGTGACTAGATAGTGTAAATTAACTGACCAACCCATAACAGAAAGTCACATGCGAACGTATGCCTGAGCGTACTACACTTGTGAGACCTTTAACCAGCTTGTACAGTTCCAAGCATTAGGCTCGATTCATCAGATCCAACTCGTCACATTAGAAACAGCCATTTCACTCAGGTTTATCCGATACCCAGCAGGGCTCACGATTTCAAACCGCTGGACAGCGTACTTTTTTTTTGTCATCAGTCTACTTACTGGTTTGATGCGGCCCGCCACGAATTCCTTGCTAACCTCTTCATCTCAGAGTAGCACTTGCAACCTACGTCCTCAATTATTTGCTTGTCGTATTCCAATATCTGTCTTCCTCTACAGTTTTTGCCCTCTACAGCTCCCTCTAGTATCATGGAAGTCATTCCCTCATGTCTTAGCAGATGTCCTATCATCCTGTCCCTTCTCCTTATCAGTGTTTTCCACATATTCCTTTCCTCTGCGATTCTGCGTAGAACCTCCTCATTCCTTACCTTATCAGTCCACCTAATTTTCAACATTCGTCTATAGCACCACATCTCAAATGCTTCGTTTCTCTTCCGTTCCGGTTTTCCCACAGTCCATGTTTCACTAGTATACAATGCTGTACTCCAGACGTACATCCTCAGAAATTTCTTCCTCAAATTAAGGCCGGTATTTGATATTAGTAGACTTCTCTTGGCCAGAAATGTCTTTTTTGCCATAGCGAGTCTGCTTTTGATGTCCTCCTTGCCCCATCCGTCATTGGTTATTTTACTGCCTAGGTAGCAGAATTCCTTAACTTCATTGACTTCGTGACCATCAATCCTGATGTTAAGTTTCTCGCTGTTCTCATTTCTACTACTTCTCATTACCTTCGTCTTTCTCCGATTTACTGTCAAACCATACTGTGTACTCATTAGACTGTTCATTCCGTTCAGCAGATCATTTAATTCTTCTTCACTCTCACTCAGGATAGCAATGTCATCAGCGAATCGTATCATTGACATCCTTTCACCTTGTATTTTAATTCCACTCCTGAACCTTTCTTTTATTTCCATCATTGCTTCTTCGATGTACGGTTTGAAGAGCAGGGGCGAAAGGCTACAGCCTTGTCTTACACCCTTCTTAATACGAACACTTCTTTCTTGATCGTCCACTCTTATTATTCCCTCTTGTTTGTTGTACATATTGTATATGACCCGTCTCTCCCTATAGCTTACCCCTACTTTTTTTAGAATCTCGAACAGCTTGCACCATTTCATATTGTCGAACGCTTTTTCCAGGTCGACAAATCCAATGAGGGTCTTGATTTTTCTTTAGCCTTGCTTCCATTATTAGCCGTAACGTCAGAATTGCCTCTCTCGTCCCTTTACTTTTCCTAAAGCCAAACTGATCGTCACCTCGCGCATTCTCAATTTCTTACATACTGGTATCAATAGACGCAGGATACCACTTCACAGCTCCACGGACCACTTCAGTGAAGGACAATTGTAGACAACCAAGGAGCCAGTCGCAGTGGCAGCGGACTGACCCCGGGCCGGTCACCACGCCCCGTGCGGGCCCACAGCACTCCCTTCAACTCCCTCTTGCCACCGGCTTCAGAAAGCGTCTGCTCGTTACTGCTGCCGCCACCAACCCTCATGGCTAGTTTCTCTCCTCGACCTCTCGAAATTCTCGCAAAGATCTTCTTGCTGAATCAAAGCGACCGCTGTCGCATTAAGCGCCATGGCTGAAACCGCAACCAGTGAACGTTATTGTCTAATGATCCACGATTTCATTGGCCATCTAAAGGAAGGTGAAATCACTTACTCATGGTTTCAACAAGAAGGTGCAACTGCCCACACAACTAACATCCCTGAGCGTCCTCTGCAGTAGCTTTTTCGGGAAGATGTTTTCTCAGAAAACTTGTTGACCCCTCGCTCGCCGAAACTTACTCCACAAGACGTTTTTCTTTTCGGAGCAGCAAAATCTGTATTTTATCGCAGTGGATAAGAGCACTACTTCCTCAGATAGCACCAAGCCACACCGATAACAAAAGGGCCACCCCATGCTATATGTACGTAGGGCTTCATAGGTACTTACCAGGAAACTAAAATTCAGGAAATATATCCCAGCTTCAAACACTAGAAGTACTGTTGTCCACATTCTATTCAACAGTACATGTAAGATTCCCCATTTGGAACAGACTGAAATTTATAGAACTTCCTGCAATCTGCGTGACAAAGTAAACGTAGGTCAATCAGGTAGAGCTGTAACTACGTGACTGATTGAGCACGGAAGGAGACGGAGACTGAAAAAGGAAGATTCCAACTTTGCTGAAAATGCTGTGAATGAATGTCGTCTTATGATATGAAATGTGATATTATGCATAGAGGAAACTTACATTATAGAAAACTAACACAACAGAAATTTATGGTATGATGAAGACAGTGAAGAACGTCAGTCTATAAAAATTATAATGACTCTATAGACTAAATAGACATAAAACGATTAAAAGCAGCCTTAAATAAAAAAATAGAAAAGTTACTGGCCTAGAGGGCATTAATGCTGAATTAATCAAATACGGAGAAACCATTTCACAATTCTGCTTCGTCTACTTTTTAACTACATGTTGGAAGAACAGTTCTGTTCGTGAAGAATCGAACACAGTCGAAGCTGCTTCTTTAAAGGCCAATGGGAAAGACACAGGAAATTATAGAGGAATACGTTCACTAAATGAAGGATATAAAATTATCGGGAAAATTCTTAATGAGAGGCTACAAACTATCGCTGACGCCTTAATCTCAGAAGAGCAGTCAGGCTTCAGATACTGACGTTCTGTAATGGTAATATATTTATAGGTAGACAAATTACTGAAAAACGTAGGAAATTTGGATTAGAAACACATTTAGCATTTATTGGTTTTGAGAAAGCCTTTGATAAAGTAGAAAGACACCTTTTGTGGAAAATAATGTAAATAAATGGTTTTCCAAAACATGTTACTAGTAACATAAATGGTCTTTGTGTAAATACAAAATTATTTACAAGTTCAGGTTCGAAAATTTCAGATGAATGTTTAATAAACAAAGGTGTTTGACAGGGGTGCAGTTTATCACCCACTCTACTTAATTTGCATATTGACGACCTAGTTATGAAGTTGAAAACGAAACACAATTAGGAATTAAAATTGGATCTAACGTACCATTAAATACTATGTTATATGATGATAACTAGATAATTACACAGGAAGCAGAAGATAATTTACAAAGAGCAGTATATAGATTGAGCCAAAACGCAATATATTAACTACAGCTGCAAATAATATAAAGATAATGGTTTTCAAAGGAAAGAATCCAGTCAGATCGGAAATAATAATAAATAAGAATAATTTAGAACAAGTATCCCACCACAGTTATGTAAGATGTGACATTAGCTTTGGCTATGACAGAAACATTGACAAGAATGTTAATAAATGTCAAGCTACCTGCAGAAGAATTGTAAGAACTTTGGGAAAAAAACGGGGAAAGAATCACAAACGAAATTGTATAAAATTATGGCTCAAGCTACTCTTGTATATGGTTCAGAAACATGCACAGTACAAAAGATATATATAAATCAGCAGAGCAGAATTCCATGAAATATGTTAGAGGCTGTAGTAAAATGGATACAATAAGAAGAAATGAAACAATAAGATCGGATTTAAAAGTCTTTCCAGTTAATGACAGGATAGAAGAGAATAGAAGGAAATGGGATGATCATGTTGACGGAACGAAAGAAAATAGATTGCCAAAAACGATAATGAATGATTGGCCGACTGGAAAAGGGAAACAGGTAGACCTCGTAAGAAATGGATGGACGACAGAGACCGGGAAAGATGATTACAGTACCTAATCCTCGGAAGGAGGTAATAATGATGATTATGACAATGATGAACTAACACTACCCGAATTTCTGGCCGTTATTAAACACCAATTACAGAATTCCGACCTGGTCGGTTAGTGACCAAACACTGTTGCGTTACTCATCCTTACTAACGTAGCAGCAGTCGGTTAACAGTTGTCTCATAATTAGGTAATATACTTGTTGTAGCTGTTGCACACCCACATTGCATGGACTAATTTCTCCACTCTGCCGCCCTCGTCCCGTTTTTGGACCTGTTAATCACAATCACCAGCTTGGGCATATAACATAATAATCTGTGCCATTACTCACTTGTAGCCTACAACATGTTTGGCTTACACATTCTTATACTTTTAAACTTTGGATGTATTGTACCATAGTGTTTATTTGTTCATAGCTTCTTTGGGTATTATATTATGATTGTGTTCTTTGAAGAAACAATCTCTGTACGCCTGTGGTCTTTCACTGATGTTGTGAGGACTATCCGCGCATTATTAATTTACCTGATGGTGGCCTAGGAAGACGAAAACTGGTTGATAACGAACTAATAAATAAATATTGTTGTGGTACATTAATCCTGTGTATTCAAGTGTTCACTATAGTTGCATTTTTCTAAGAACCACAGGAATATTCCACAAAGGTGTTTTCGGGCTTGATGCTACGGATTGATGGTAATGTAAACATTTGAGTTGATTGTTGTGGCATACTCACCCGCGAGGTCAGTGGTCCGCCAGCCGGGGTGGCTGCGAGAAACCGTCTCTCCTTGTGTCTGCTCTGCCCACCACCTGCAAACGCAAAAGTCGTTACCGAGGCGTGCAGAATGCAAGACAAAGGACTGCTGCTCATTATGTCAGACAAGGTTCCAAAAGCGTTCCTCTTGTATAACATAGTACATGGACGCATGTCTGTTGGGAAAATAAGGAGGCAAACGGTTTTTGGGGGTTAGGCCTAAACTGATTAGGAACATAGTATTATTTGAGCATCTCTACAGTTTTTTTGAGAGTCGCTTCCAGCTCCTCATACACACTGCCCTTGATGGTTACTTCTCTGTCGTCGATATTTGTGAAGTTCATAGTGTCATTCGACAACCGTTTGCCATTGGTACAAATATTAAAAAAGGTCTGGGGTCAGTACACCGCCCTGAGTAGACCACGTTTCTGTTTTCTTCACCTTCTTCATCCGCCGTGTAATTCCACAAATTACATACGATTTTCAATGAGTCGATAATCATGACAGTTTGTGGTCTTTTGTTATAGCGCACATCTTCAGCATCAGGACTCAGAGAGGGACCGTATCGTAGGCGCGGGAAGATCTATGAACGTCGAGTCGTGAATTATAAAGCTAGTCTCGATTGATTGTATAAGGCTTAATAATTGATAAGTAATAACGGCTCTATTAAAGACAGAGGACACATTGCGTCTGAAAGGCGACATTGAAACATTCATTCATAGAGCTTCAGTGGATTGGAAATAACTGCCAACAAGATAACAATACTGGTTTATCAAACGATGACCATGGTATCGAAAGTTTTAAAACTGTCTTCTTGAGAAGGTATTGTACATAGAATTACATATTGTCTATATCTACATATTATCTATATCTATGTCGTTGACTCTGTCTAGTACATGTGAGTGTCACCCACTTAATCATCATTTAAAATACAGGATATAAAATCAGCAGCTTTCTGCTGTAGAGCTTTGTCTTAAAAGTTTTTAGCTCTTGGATGCACATTACTGAAGCGCAGCTACGTTCAAAATCTTAAAAGTTCTGTCATAGATTTTGCAGGGAGGAAGTTTTCAGGATTGTTAGGGGTTTTTCTTGGTTTTACGATAGCAATAATTTTGACTCTCCTCAGGATGTTATGGAGATAAACTGGGGTCACCAAGTATCTTATGAACTATGTAAATGTGGTAAACTCGACAGCCCATTTGTTGCTGGAAATTGCATTTTAATCAGGATGAAGATATTTGTGATTGACAAAATTCTGTTCGAAATTCAAGTGTCCTTCGAAGACAATAATGTATTTCGACAACATATATTCCTGCTAAGACTGCCACATCATATACAGCTTCAAGATTATTGACTTCCGATGCTTCTAGGCTAAATTGACTAACACTTACTGTTCTGTAGTATAATGTGATGTTTAATTTGTTGTATAAAGGCCATAAGACAATTATACGTCCGTAATTTGATTTCCTTTTCCTTCTTTTAATTTTCAATCGTAGTATTATTTGATAGCTGAAATGAGATGAGCCACTTGAACTCCAAATACATGCGAAACGGTTGGTGGATGTACATAGCCTGACATAAGAAGTGAAGCACCCAGAAGGATAGGAGGAAACAAAATGAAACGTCTCGTGTTGAAACGTATCTCATTTCAGTGATTACAAAATCGAGTGTAATTTACAAAAATGGTTCAAATGGCTCTGAGCACTATGGGACTCAACTGCTGTGGTCATCAGTCCCCTAGAACTTAGAACTCCTTAAACCTAACTAACCTAAGGACATCACACACATCCATGCCCGAGGCAGGATTCGAACCTGCGACCGTAGCAGTCGCACGGTTCCGGACTGCGCGCCTAGAACCACGAGACCACCGCGGCCGGCGTAATTTACAAATAACATGGCAGTATGAGTCCGCTTGTCAGTATGACGCTGCATCCTTTCATCCTGGATGCATGCACTGGTTCAGTTAGGAAGGGTGTCACGAAGTCGTTGTATCCTCTTGTGAGGCAAGGTGATCCACAATTGCCATAATCCTGGATACTGCTGCTGGGACCAACGTCGTATCTGGTCCCACAAATATTCTGTCGGAGACAGATATGGGGATCTTTCTAACGATGGAGGTGCCTCATAATCACTCAGTAAGGTCATAGAGACACGTTCCATATGTGAACGAGCATTGTCCTGTTGAGAAACGGCACCACGATTCTGTCGCATGTGAGGTAGCACATGAGAACGTACTGTTATGCCGTCAGAGATACCTATATCACTACTAGCCGTAACCTGGAGTCGTACTCGATGCTATCCCACACCATGATGCCAAGACTAACACCGTTGTGCCTCTCCAAGGCATTGAACGAATGAGATTGATCAAGTCGCCTCCATACTCGCCGAGGATGATCAGCCGAGGTAGTGAAGAGCTGCGATCCATCGCTAAACATAATACGACACCATTCACTATCAGTCCACGTTTCCAAGTCACTTTGTCACTCCAAACGCTTGTGTTGGAGTGCTAATGGCAGCTTTTTAAGGGGGCAGTAATTCCCAAGTCTGTCTATTGCTAGTGTCCAACCAATGGTGCGTAATAGCACTTTGTTGCGGGGAGTCCATTACTTGTTCTCGAATGGTAGGACGGGGCGAGGTTGCGCACTGGTTAGCACGATGGACTCACATTTGGGAGGATGACGGTTCAAAACTGCATCTGGACATCCAGATTTGGTTTTCCCTGCGTTCCCTAAATCGCTCCAGGCAGATGTCGCCGTGGTTCCTTTGAAAGGGCATGGCCGATTTCCTTCCTCACCCATGGCAACATTCGAGCTTGCGCTCCGTCTCTAATGACCTCGACGTCGACGGTGTAATGTTCCCCAAGTGTTGTATGATTTCGTGACTGTGTGTTTCGCGCAGTAGCGTTGAGACTATTTTATCGCTGCTTAATAGACACTGCGTTTACAATAAAACCTGTCTGTAATTTCACTATGTTAAATGAGACTGACCGGCAACCTTTTTTGTTCACTCACTTCTTTGTAAGCCATTGTCCGGTGCAGTCACAGTTAAGTAAAGATTCTGTTATTTGTGCTGCCGTAATAGTAATAACAATTATTTTTCATTGTGTCTGTAATAAAGAACAATCATAACTTTTTTCCTCGGTGTTTTTTTCATGAATTTGAAAAGTAAATGTGGTGTACTTAGTGTGGGGATGTTTGCTAGTGAATGATCGCGTATTAACGACACCAATCAGTGTAATATGTTTGGTTTGCTTTAAAAAAATAGAACCTGCATCTAAAATTTCACTTTTAGCAAAACAAAGTCCAATAGCTTTTAGGCATAAATCAAGATCCAAAATTATACTCACCAACAGACAATGCCGAGCTAAATAAAATAATATGGTGGTAATTAAATTACAAAATTTCAGTATTTAGTTTCAAAAAAGACAAATAGAGAAAAAATAAAAAATAAAAGAAACCATCACAATAAGAATGGCGACCGTGACAGGAGTTATTTATATATGTATGTATATGTATTGTTGTAAATTTGGCATCTAAAAGAAATTTGTATATTTCTGTTACATGAAACGCCGGCCGAAGTGGCCGTGCGGTTACAGGCGCTGCAGTCTGGAACCGCAAGACCGCTACGGTCGCAGGTTCGAATCCTGCCTCGGGCATGGATGTTTGTGATGTCCTTAGGTTAGTTAGGTTTAACTAGTTCTAAGTTCTAGGGGACTAATAACCTCAGCAGTTGAGTCCCATAGTGCTCAGAGCCATTTGAACCATTTTGTTACATGAAAAACCACTGTAACGAGATATGAGACAATTTCAATGAGCTGGGTAATACGAGACGTGGAGCACGATCCTTAAAAGAAAAAACTACGACTCGAGGCGTTGCTGAAGTGCAGTAAGAAAGGAGGTTAGGGCATTACTGTTTTCCTTTGCCCTGATGTGCTTAGGTCAGTTAGAGAGTGTTAAAGTCTAAAAAAACGTTGCGCACAATAGCTTGCAAATTTTTGGTGAAATTTCCAAAACGTAATGTCGGCAAGATGGCCGCTTTCTAGAACGACTGAGAATCGTCGCTAGATTGTTTTATTGTAAATCGCTGTACATTAACAGTAATGCCTACTAAACAACACTTCCCGTGTGAAAATTGAGGAGAATTAACGATCAATTTTATTAAATTCAGTGAGGTGTATTTTTTTTTTTTTTAATTCGTGGGCAAAGTCGGTAGAAATATTAAAATGGCTACACCGCCCAGAGTAGAATCAGAAGTAAACAGTGACGAGCAAAATATGTCGAGTCACGAAACTCAAGCCGGCCGCGGTGGTCTCGCGGTTCTAGGCGCGCAGTCCGGAACCGTGCGACTGCTACGGTCGCAGGTTCGAATCCTGCCAAGGGCATGGATGTGTGTGATGTCCTTAGGTTAGTTAGGTTTAAGTAGTTCTAAGTTCTAGGGGACTGATAACCACAGCAGTTGAGTCCCATAGTGCTCAGAGCCATTTTGAACGAAACTCAAAATAAGGAATAATGGGCAAGTGAAAATGCACCTACAGCCTAACATGCTGAAGAATGCACCCAGAGTGAATCAGTACCTACTAATTTCGCGGAACTGTTTACATTTTTTAGAGAACAGATGCAAGGTTTACATCGCGCTATTCATGAACAAAATGCACACTTTATGGAAGTTCAGAAAAAAGTAAGGGACAGTTTAGATGCAAAACTGCAAACTGCAGCCACTGAAATCAAAACTAGTATGAGTGGTAGTTTAGACGCAAAACTCAATGTGACAGGAAGTTTAAATAGAAAACTTCAAACTGCGGCCACTGAAATTCAAAATAATATAACAACATTAGTAAATGAAAATTTGAACGCCATAGCACATCAGCTACAAGAAAATTCGTGACGACCTTGATAGAAAATTCAATAAAATTGAAACTAACTTAAAAAATATTAGTGATGAATTTGATGAAACGCGAAAAACATATAAGCACTTGCCCGAAGCTGTAAATGAAGTAACCAAGCAGGTCGACAAAGTTAATGCAGCGCAAAGTACATTAGAAAATTCTGTGCAGGAAATAGCTACACAGGTACAGGAACTCACTATCGAACAGGAGAAATCTGTAGAAGCGAAGTTTGTAGAGAAAGGCAATCAGTTTACTCTTGACTTTGTAAACGTGTTGAACATGAAAGATGACCAATTTCAAGAATGTTTACGGAACGAACTGCCTGTAACCGTAAAGAAAGCGACTAACGGAGCTTTGTCTGATGCAAACATGATAGGTGAAAACACCGAACAGGTTTATGAATGGAAACACGCTTACACAAGAAGTAGATAAAAAACGCAGCAGGCGAGGCTGATTTATGTGTCAATAAGTTGCCAGAGATGCAGACTGTGACATCTTGAGCAGTGACACCTAACAGCTGTTCGGCAACAATGCCCAGACCGCAACCCGTTACACGTAGCTTTTGAACAGGGGTCGGCCAGTCCTCTTTCTAACATACTTTAGGAATAAAAACGGTAATGTTAACAAAAATAGGAATAGTTTGCCTCAATCATACAATGGTAATAATAACTTAAGAGCAAGGGATGGAGGAAGTTCCCCTCCTTTTAGTAAGAGGTGTAGGCAAGACAACAGCTGTCATCTATGGTACGGTAATTACAATAGTAATAACAGAAGTAAGCCAAACCGCTGACAAACGATACCACAGCAGTCAGTAATTGGCATCGTAACACAGGAACCAGTACACGATCAGCTGGCGCTCCTGCACCACCGAACAGTGCCGCTGAACACAATCTTTCTGGACAAAACTGGAGGCAACAGCCACCAGTGAGTCTTACAAAAGTGGTAGGCAACACTACCCCAGGACTTCAGAAGAGTTAAACTAAATGCGACCTCATACAGCACACACATGGCGGTCACAGAAGAAGCGGGGGGGAAATGTAGCGCGAGCGTGTATTTAATAAGATATAATCAGGGCAAAAATCTGAATGATGAACTTTGCGAAGAAAACCATTTGTGTAAAGTAACAGAAAAGCAACTAATCCAAGCTTCATTTCACGTAGCAGTAGGTAGAATACCAACCACAGTTACTGTTGACACAGGTGCTGCTACAAATTGTATGGCTTTAGAATTCTGTAATAAGATTTGTGAACTTCAGACACAACATACGCTGCCTGTACACAATTGTAGGATCATTGGTGCGTTTGGAAATAAGTCAAAGGGAGTACTTATGCAGACTCATGAATTAGTTGAGGCAGGTAATGGAGCTATAGAGAGCACTTTCCTGGTTTGTGAAGGTTTATCAGTGAGCTGCATATGGGAAGTAGATTTCTTACAGGAATGTGATGCAGTAATTGACCTTTCTTGTGGCAAATGTGTATTAAAACTGAATGGGAAGGGGATAGCCTTACCACTCACTAAAAGTAAGCCGGTTCACAGTAAGGTATGTCAAGGAGTCCGAATCAAATAGATAAAACCAGAGGTAATTTTATGTGACAATCAATTTCCTATGTTGCCAGATCAAACACAGCCCAATCAACAGTAATTGGATGTACAGTCTTGCAGACAGGAAATACGAAGCAAAGTTTCTGAATCAGTTTATTTAAACACTGTACAACAAAACGAACAGATTGACCTTTTAAACAAATATGTACCTGTTTCTGATGAAAAGCCCGGTATAAATAAAGGATAAGTGTATACAATGCAAGTAAAGCCTCATGAAACAATTTGCCACTCTACCTATTCCGTCTCGTGGGCCAACAGAGCAGCTGTGTCGAACGAAGTACGTCGAATGCTATACAAGGATATTTTACTGAGTAAACATTTCTTAGAGTGGATGTACATATGTAAATATGTTGAGAATTTGTAAATATGTTAGTATGTAAGACATTTCACAGTGTACATAATAGTCTTAAGACAAATTTATTTTCTTCATACGCATAAGTAGATCTTAAGTAAACTATTTGCTGAACAACAAACGTTCACATTAGTTGCAGAAGTTCAGAAATAATCGTTCAATTAAAATCATTACATTAATATCAAGAAGAAGAAAGTAACAAGAATCTTATTTTGATGCAATCTTAGTAACATTCCATTTCTTTTGCGGTGCAATTCTAAGTAAAGAAAGTAAGGCAGAGGCCATACAGATGATAAAGTTTTTCTGTTAGTAGATTTTAAGTTTTGCACAGATGCATTGACTAGTGATATAAAATAATTTTCTGTTTATGACTAGCATATAGTTTGAAAACAAAAACAGCAAGTTACTGTGGATCGTGGTTTTAAAATGAAATGGTAGAATTATTGAGATTTCAGTCCGGTAGTAGTGGAATGGCAACATTGTGCCACAAGCAGATTCGTATTCTGCACTAACTCTCGCGACTAATTTCAACGGTACACACCAGTTTGTGTGAGGAAGAACGTCAGTGATGTCCTTAGCTCCAGTAGTAATGGATAAACTTGCTTTACATACTGACAAAACCCTGTAAAGCTAGGCTTCACTACCGTAAAAAGGCTCACAACGAATTTAATGTCGCGAAGAATTGTAAGAGGAAAAAGTTAGAAAGCTGGTTGGTTGTTTTGGGGAAGGAGACCAGACAGCGAGGTCACCGGTCTCATCGGATTAGGGAAGGACGGGGAAGGAAGTCGGCCGTGCCCTTTGAAAGGAAACATACCGGCATTTGCCTGGAGTGATTTAGGGAAATCACGGAAAACCTAAATCAGGATGGCCGGACGCGGGATTGAACCGTCGTCCTCCCGAACGCGAGTCCATTGTCTAACCACTGCGACACCTCGCTCGGTGTTAGAAAGCTATAGAACATAAAGACTATGTAAATGATGCAGTTTGTACCTACAACAGGGTACATGAGCTGTGGGAGTTTTCTTCGAGCACACTTGTAAGTAACGTGACACGTACCGACATGGCCTGTGTAATAGATTGTCAATGGCAAACAAAACTGTCAGTGGTGAAGTTAATGCACGTAAATTTCCATTTCACGGGAGGACTCTTTATACAAGAGCAAAGAGAAATATGTGTTATCAAGAGACGTTGTACGCATGATAATACAATTTCTCCTGGTGAAATAAATACATACACTTTGCACTAACGTCGAATGGACGGCACTCTTAGTGGCAAGTGAACTTAATTTGTGTACTAACCCAGACGACAGCACTGAAGTGATGTGATGCTACACTGAAGTGAAACATAGTGATGTATTGTTACTTGAAACTCAGATAGTGTGTATCGCACATAAAGTGTGGAACAGAATGTAGCGCTGGAACTTTATGAATGTGACGTTACGCGTGACTATTACACGCCGACGCGATGCTAAGCGCTTAAAAAACGAAAACTTTGATAAACACTTTGCAAACATGTGTAATGTACGGTATTCTGCGGACATTAATGAATGTGCGGAAACCGAAACTAACATGAACGTTTATGTGCAGTAACGGTGTTGATGTCATCTGACAGTAAAGTGCATGAACAAAAACGATACATTAGATCTTTTGTGTCACAACTCAAATATGTATACTACGTAACCCACAGCTATCCCTAAACAAAATTGATGTAAATTATTGTTGCAAGTGATTACAGCTAGCTACTAATAAAATTCCTTTTAGGGAGAGTGTATTTAAAATTGTGTTACTGGCCTCAATCTACAAATGTTTCGTGTAACCCCCTATCCTGAGCTGACTGGATCCTGTCAAGCACAACCGGTGCAGAACTCCGCAATCTCGTTGCTCCATCGCAGACAACGCAGATCGTCGTGGCGCACGCGTATGCAGATTTGTCAACATCGCGAGCACGCCGCCGTGACCGCTCTACACCGTAGCCACGGCGAAAGCTGCACCACGACGAACTACGCCTACAATGCGTCGCGTTTACAAGCGTCGAACAAGAATCAATAATTTTCAACTGAGTGATTATTGTAAACTGTCAAAAGGGCTAGAAATTACTACCTTAATGTTTTTTCTAACGTTGTAATTTGCTCATCCTGATTAATTATACTAAATGATCTGATTTTGTCAAAGTGTAACGTTTAAAATACTATGAGAATGGAACTGGATGCCTATGCCTTTGCTGTCGTTTCGGCAGGTTCTGGCAGAATCGCACTCGAATGAGAAGGCAAATTACATTCCTGGCAAAGCTAAAACAGGCTCCAGCTCAAACGAATGAAGTGATGAAAAAAAAAGGATAATCTAAAGACTAAAAGTTAATGAAGTGATGTAATTTTTTTTTCTGGAAGACTTGAAAACTCTTAAAAATTTAGGGCGCTGTTTAATGTTCCCCAAGCGTTAGCGGATTTCGTGACTGTGTTTTCGCGCAGTAGCGCTGAGACGATTTTATCGCTGCTTAATAGACACTGTGATTACAATAAAATCTCTCTGTAATTTCATTATCTATGTTAAATGAACCGGACTGGCAACCTTTTTTGTTTGCTCTCTTCTTTATCAGCCATTGCCCGGTACGGTAGCAGTTAAGAAAAATTTTGTTATTTGTGCTCGTTTTGCGTAATAGTAATAATAACAATTATTATTTAATTTCATTGTGTTTGTAACTGAGAATAATCATACCGTTTTTCCTAAGCTGTTTTTTCATTAATTTGAAAAGTAAAGGTGGAGTACATTGTGTGGGGATGTCTGTTTGTGAATGATCACGTATTAACGGCACCAATCAGTATAATACGTTTGGTTGACTTTCAAAAATAGGACCTGCATCTAAAATATCACTTTTAGCAAAACGAAGTCCGATACCTTTCAGGCATAAATCATGTCCCAAAATTATACTGTTCAAAAATGTGTGTGAAATCTTATGGGACTTAACTGCTAAGGTCATCAGTCCCTAAGCTTGCACACTACTTAACCTAAATTGTGTACCCATTCCCGAGGGAGGACTCGAACCTCCGCGGGCACTAGCCTCACCAAAGTTATACTCGCCCGGTAGAGAAGCCTAGCTAGATAAAAAAAATTATGGTGGTAATTTCAATATTTAATTTTAAAAAAAGACAAAAAGAAAAAAGAACAAAAAAATCACCACCCTAACTGGACGTTGTACCCAGTCTTCCTCCCTTATTTCGCATGGTAGGCGCATACGTCAGGGGGTTGCAATGTGCTTGGTACTCAATATGGCGATCCTCAAACAGTGTTGGTCGGATGTGGCCGACCGGAACCTCTACGACAATTTTTCCTGCCATCACGTTCCCATGCCGTCCGACATCGGATCACTATCACACCCCAATGCCCCACAGATCTGGATACTGCACGGATCAACCAGCCGGCCGACTGGTGGCCCACAATGAACCTTTTCAAACTCTTGCAGGTGCTAATAACGCTGACTCATACTAGTGCGCGAAATATCCGTGTCCTTTATACTAATCACTCAACACCTGACGCTATTCACGCTGCTTATATGTCGCACCAGACTTCGTAACAACAATAAACACGAATAACACCAAAGCACTCTGATGGCCGTTCTCTTCAGAGTTTATCTACTCGCAGATTGTGTGCACGTGTATGAAATTACATTGGCATCAGGCTACGTCTTCTGGATATTTCATTTTCTTCGACAGGCACTATAGTAACTATAGCTCCATACCGGTAACGGACTTCACTACTAACGCTGATGACTGAAAGAGGTTTCTTAAATATTTTAATGAATTTTGTGGTATGGGGAAATTCTTAGTATTAAAATTAGATAAAATAGTTCCGTGGACCCATGTCTCACAAATTGTTATTGCAGCTACAGCTTCACACGACGTAGACGTCCACTTCTCATGAGATGAGCAGCAATAGATGCATGGGAACGTAAAGCCAATCAGCGTTACCTGAGGCATGGCAGACATCCACACACATGTTAACGATAAGTTCTTCCAGGTCGTTTCTATCATCATCCGAAGTAGCGTGTACAATACGCTTCTTATCTACTTGATGCCAGAGAGGCCAATGCACTGGGTATCGACATACGAGTCACTGTCTTGGGATGATGATGCCCAACGTTCCCGATGAATCGAAACAAGAGTGCGCTGAAACACTGTATTAGACGTAATACATAATGTGACGAAAGTATAAGGATACAAGGACACATTTTCTATCAGCAAAAACAATGTGTTCCGCAGTATACAGGCGCCGATCAGTCGGTCGTGCCTGATACCACACCACACGTCGACTCCAGCTGTTGATAATCATCGACCACTCTGCTACGGACCACCCTGCTATGGCGAGTAGCACATCCGAGTGTTTGAATTTTATATATCTTTATACTCTGATCTAGCCTCGTCGTAATGTGCCCACTGCCTCCTAGATGCTCGAGACGTCGACGGGATAATAAACACTACACAAATCTTCCCTCTGTTTTCATTGGAGAACAAAATCGACGGCATAAATGTGAGGAAACTCTTCTTTAAAGAGTTGGTACAATTTTCTGTACAAAATATCAAGGAGTGACGTTCATTGTGAGATCGGAGACACTAAGCAAACTTCATTTCGACGACTACTTGATCGCCAAAGACGGAGCAGTTGCAAATGGCACCGGGTCAAAAGGTGAAGCGACGTCATAGCGCTGTCACAAACGCTCCACATTCAACTGTGCTTGTTTGCACGAAACGCTAGCACCCGTCAGCAAGTACCTTACATACAAATAGTGCTGCACTCCTCTCAAAGTTCGCTAGCCCCATCGCTACCAACTCCGCTGCACAATCTGCTTTAGATGTTCCACTGCTGGAGCGCAGAACTCTGGGTGCAATGGGCAGACTACTTGCAGTCAGTGCATCGGATATTCCCCCCCCCCTCCCCTTCCCCCACCCCACCCCTCACACACATACGCACTGCGTACATGCCTACATTGCAAATAGCCACAGACTGCGCACCAAATACAGGCTAATGCTGTTCACTCCGTTAGGCAACGGTTACACAGAACTTCCTTCCCCTTCCCACACCACCTCCCTCTAAAACAATGAAAACCACCGACACCAAAACAAGAAAAATATCTACTGTAAACATGAGCTATGAAATGCTAAGCTTAAGAGCTATGAGCACTTGTTCATCTTAGCTAGTGTAAAACTCATCTCTTCTACTGAGCAAATGTTCATAGTTCTTAAGGTCCGCATTTTACAATCCATGTTTATTAGACGTTTTTCTTGTTTTGGTGTAAGGAACCTTCCCTAAGGCTTGTCGGTACTCTTTTTTCAGGACACACTGTATTTGATGATAAGAGTCGAAGGAGACAAGAAGATAGATGATCGTAAGGAATTCACCTTTTCTGTGTCAAATAGATTTTGCAACGGATCCTTCGTCAGTTAAATAGTGGTTTTAATTCTTACTGTTTTGAAGTCTGTTACATATGGCTTTTCTTGTCAGCTACGGGAATGTAAAGTGCTTTTTGTTTCATTTCTTCCCCTCCATGCACTTACAGGCCTCTTTCAAACAGGCCTTCATCAACTCTTCAAGTATATGCTGAGGAAACTTGGAGGACTGCCGTGCAACTGAATTTTAGTTACGTAAATTAATACATCATTTACCTAAAAAATATACGTCGTAGTAAAGTTATGAAGTAATAAGCAGGTGTATTAGATAAACTTCATAATTATATGCCCATTACACAAACTGTTGGTCAACTATTACTGCACAAGTCACACATTCAACAATGTCAAAATAGAGCCATTACGAACCACAATTTCACTGATGTAAATCACTGAAAAAAGGGGAAGTATTAAACCAGTATATTGCAATAATATGTAATAAGGATGTTTCAAAGAGATACTTCCGATTTCACAGGACTGCATCTTCTATATGAATGAAGATAGGAACTTGTAGTGCATTTATCTAAACTGAAAGTTGAACTTGGCGCCAGTTATAAGATGACGTCATATGCAGGAACCCAATCATATCAGAGGAATAAGTTGATGATAGTCAATACAATTTAATTTATGATTTGGTTTTAACGAGCATGGGCATTTGACAGTGAGGCTTTAGCCTCGAAACATTACGACAAAATAACTACAGAACGACGTCAACTCCTGCTGTGGAAGATTTAGTTCGGAAGAAAAATATTTAATTCATCCAGCGGGTTTCTGTGAAGATTAAGAGTAAATTTCAGGTCCCCAGGACAGGATGCAACCCCTGAACCAGCTGGCTTCATGACTTGCCAGTAACTTTTGTCAAGGTCTACTTTCTCTAGACTTGGATACCAAATCTGTAGTAAGACCAAGAACAAGATTGCTGGCTACCTTTATTTTTCTTTTTTCTCTGAGTCACCAGTATGATGCGGACCGCCACGAATTCCTCCCTGTGCCAACATCTTCATCTCAGAATAGCGTTTGAAACATACATTCTCAATTATTTGCACAATCTGTTAAAATGTCTACCATGGACGTTATTTCCTGCTGTCTTAACAGATGACCTACCATCCTGCCCCTATTTCTTGTCAGTGTTTTCCATATGTTTTCCATATGCTCCGATTCTGCGGAGAACCTCGCCATTCATTTCCTCATCAGTCCACCTAATTTTCAACATTCTTCTGTAGCACCACATCTCAGATGCTTCGATTCTCTTCTGCCCCAGTTTCCCTGTAGTCCATATTTCAATACCATATAATGCTGTGATCCAAACGTACATTCTCAGAAATTTCTTCCTCAAATTGAAGCCTATATTTTCTACTACCAGACTTCCCTTGGTCAGGAATGCCATTTTGCCAGTGGTAGTCCGCTTCTTGTGTCCTTACTGCTCCGCCCGTCATGGGGTATTTTGCTACTTAAGTAGCAGAATTCCTCAACTTCATCCACTTTGTGATCACCGATCCTGATGTTAAGTTACTCGCTGTTATCATTTCTGCTCCTTCTCACTACTTTCGTCTTTCTCTGACTTACTCTCAACCCATATTCTGTAATCATTAGATTGTTCATTCAATTAAGCAGATCCTGTAATTCATCTTCACTTTCACTGAGGATAGCAATGTCGTCAGCGAATCTTTTCGCTGATATCCTTTCACCTTGAATTTTAAATCCAATGTTGAACCGTTTTTCTGTTTCCGTCATTACTTTTTAGATGTAAAGCCTTAACAGTAGTGGCGAAAGAATACATCCATACCTCACTTTCTTAATTCGAGCGCTTCGTTCTTAGTCTGTTATTTTTCTCTTTTGGCTTTAGTCCATATTATACATTATCCGTCTTTCCTTACAACTTGCGCCTCTTTTTCTCAGAATTTCAAATATCTTGCACCGTTTTATATTGCCGAATGCTCTTTCCAGTTCGACAAATCCTATGAACGTGTCTTGCTTTTTCTTCAGTCTTCCATTATCAAACTCAACGTAGCAATTGCCCCTTTGCTTCCATTTCGTAAAGCAGAACTTATCGTCATCTAACACATCCTCTACTTTCTTTTCCATTCTTCCGTATATTATTATTGTCAGCAACGTGGATGCATGATTCTTACGCCGATTGTCGGTAACTCTCTCTCTTGTCGTCTCTTGGAATCTTCGGAGTTTTGTGGATGATGCTTTCCTGAAAGTCAGATAATATACCGCCAGACTTAAACATTCTTCACATCGAACTGAACTGTTACCTATTTGGCACTTCCCCCAATGATTTTAGAAATTCTTATGAAATTTTATCTGTTCCTACTGCCTTATTCGATCTTGACTCTTCCGAATCTCTTCTAAATTCTGATTCTAATACTGGATCCCCTATCTCTTCTATATCCACTTCCGTTTCTATTTCTGTCACGTTATCAGACAAGTTTTCGTCCTCATATAAGCTGTCAGTGTTCTCTGTACACCTATCCTCTCTCTGTTCTGCATTAAACAATGGAATTCCCATTTAACTGTTAATTTCACCGGAGGCTGTTTTGACTTTCCTATATGCTGAGTCAGTGCTCCCGACGCTCATTCCTTTTTCGATTTCTTCACGTTTTCCATGCAGCCATTTCGTCTTAGCTTCCCTGAACTGCCTATTTATTTCATTTCCAAGTGATTTGTATTCATATATTCCTGAATTTCCTGAAACATTTAAATACTTCGTTCTTTCGTAGATCAGCTGAAGTATTTCTTGTGTTACCCATAGTTTCTTTTCAGTTACTTTCTTAGCACCTATGTTGTGCTTTCCAACTTCTGTGACTGTCCTTTTTAGATGTCCATTCCTCATTAACTGAACTACCTACAGAGCTACACATTATCGCAGTATGTACAGCCTTAGAGAAGTTCAATCGTATCTCTTCATTTGTTAGTACTTCCGTATCCCACTTCACTGCGCATTGGTTCCTCCTGACCAGTCTCTTAAACTTCAGCTTTCTCTTCATCACCACTAATTTGTGATCTGAGTTTATTTCTGCTCCAGAGCACGCCTTACAATCCAGTATCTGATACTGAAATCTCTGTCTGACCATGATGGAACTTAAGTGAAATCTTCCCATCTCCCAGTCTTTTCTAAATATACCTCTTCCTCTTGTGGTTTTTGAACAGAGTATTCGCTATTACTAGCTGAAATGTACTGCAGAACTCAATCTTTCTTCTCTCTCATTCCTAGTACCAAGTCAATATTCTCTCACAATCCTTCCTTCTACTCCTTCCCGTACAACCGCATTCCAATCCACTTTGCCCATTACATTTTCATCTCCCTTTACGTACTGTATTACCCATTCAGTATCGTCCTATACGTTTTGTATCTCTTCATCTTCGGCTTTCGACGTCGGCATGTATACCTGAACTATTGTTGTCAGTTTTGGTTTGCAGTGGATTCTGATGAGGACAACCATGTCACTGAACTGTTCACAGTAGCTCACTCTCTGGCCTACCTTCGTGTTCATAACGAATCCTACTGCCGTTTTACCATTTTCTGCTTGATACTTAGAAGACGGAACAGGCTTATGGAGTATACCAGGATGAAAGAAGAAGAAGAAGAACAAGAAGAAGAAGAAGGAGAAGAATAATAGTCTTCGTAATCACATCCATTCAGAAACAATAAACCTCAAATAACCGTATTTTAATAAAGCTTCAGTGAATGTAATTTCAACAAGGAACACACTTCAATGCTGGCGGCGGTATTGTACACGTCTATGGTTTGTTTATGAACTTTACGGGAAATGTAGTGCAATTAGAAATAGTTTTTTAGTTACGTGCCTGCCGCTTGTTGGGTTATTTTATAATACCTCCTGAGGACTTCATATTTGCAGACGTGTTACGAATATTTGCCTTTTGAAGAGGTGGAAAATGAAAATTCTGCCGAGAAAAGAGGACAGACAAGCATGTCTGATGTTTTATCACAAGTTTCATGCAAGAGATCTGTGTACTTGTCTGGAACTCCATTATTCGTACAACTTTTAAAAAAATCGTCGGTAAGCGTATCCAATTTTAATCTCAATACTGGAAAGAAAATGAAGTATCCATTGTACAAAAACTGTGTTGCACGAAAGAGAAAAGTGGACTTTCATAATTAAAAACTGATTATTAGATCAAAATTTTGTATATAATATCCTGGTATCCACATTTTGTCTCTACAGTGGAAATGTTATGAAATGTTCTAGTGAAGTGCAGCATATACAACTCACTGCTAGGTGTAGTTGTCGCAATCCAACCTACTGACTTTTCGCGTGTGGTAAAACCAATTAAAATTCAATCACTAAACAACGCAATGCAATTATCTACTGCAGATGTTTGTAACAGTGTAAATACTTTTATTTAGATCAACTAGAGGAATGCTTTGTTTTGAACTTAGAAACCTGTAGCTTCCGGCTAACACCTCTTGTTTCCTCTTCGTAGCATGCATTGGAATTTCTCTCAGCTGTCACAAAGCATTTGAAACGAGTGGCGTGATCGGGGATTTGGTATCCTAGAGTTTACAGGAAATGCGACACTGGTGTTTTCATATTGACGTAAGGCTACTGCATTGCAGCGTGCACAGTGGCTCTGGTGAACGTATGTTAAGCATGCTACTGCGTTTTTTATGTAGTGTCAAAGGGTGATTATGAAAAGGAAGAACGTACAATGTTACTCAAATGCACAAAACTGATACTCTTTATGTCGTTAAGGTTTCTGTAGGTTTAGGAAATGGTTTCTACTTCAGTATTGAAGTAATAATATCCTGGCAATTTAGGTATGCGTCGCCTTATCCGTACGTCCGGCCATGATTCTTGCCGTTTAATTACATACTCGCTCACTCTTATGTTCAGTCCATAGATCGAAGAAGCAATGAGGGCAATAATGGAAAGGTTCAAGAATGGGATTAAAATTCGGGGTGAAAGATTGTCAGTGATAAGATTCGATGATGTCACTGCTATCTTAAATGAAAGCGAACAAGCATTGTAGAATCTGTTGAATGGGATAAAGAGTTTGCTGAGTACAGAATAAGAGTAAATAGAAGAAAGATAAAAGGAGCGAGAAGTAGCAGAAATGGGAACAGCGAAAAACATAATATTAGCATTGGGGATTACGAAGCAGATGAAGCTGCGGAATTATGCTACCTAGGCAGCAAAATAACCCATGATGGAGCAGGAAGGACGTAAAAAGCAGACTACCACTGGCAAAAAGGGGCACTCCTGCCCAAGAGACGTCTACTAGTATCAAACACATGGTTTAATAGGAAGAAAAAATTTCTATACGTTTGGAGCAGAGCACTGCATGGCAGTGAAACATGGACTGTGGTAAAACCGGAACAAAAGATAATCGAGGAATTAGAGGTGAGGTGCTACAGAAGAATCTTGAAAATTAGGTGGACTGATAAGGTAAGGAATGAGGAGGTTCACCTCAGAATCGGTGAGAAAAGGAATATTTGGAAAACGCTGCAAGGAGAAGAGGCAGGATGATACGACAGCTGTTAAGACACCAGGGGATATTTCCCATGGTACTAGAGAGAGCTTTAGGGGGTAAAAACTGTAGAAGAAGACAGAGATTGGAATACATCCAACAGTTAATAGAGGACGTAGGCTGCAACAGATGAAAATGTTGGCACAGGAGAGGAATTTGTGGAGGGCTGCTCAAACCGGTCAGAAGAATCATGACTCAAAAGAGAAAAAAAAAAATAAACGTAAACGACTTTGCTGACCCACTAACGTCAATATTCCTCCTCATGTGAATGAAATCGGTTGGAAGATTGTTAAGGCACTATGAACAGCTGTAGCGATGGAAATTTGAATTAACGATACCTGGTGTGTTCGAGATAATCTCCCACAGCCAAGACTGTTGGAATATTTATGTGTGTTACGGGGGTGGGATGTCATCAAACTTTGTACTGACCGCTGGAGTGAGAATCGAGAGCAGGGTGGGCAAGAAGGATCGTATCTCCGCATTTGATGCAGGCGAGACAGCAAGTGATCCTCAACGTAAGGTACCATCCATACCTGCGGACGTGCAAGTACCTTGCTATCTGTAAACATACGGCTATACACTTTTAATTACCACCTGTGAAAACAATGTAACGGCTTTCGTTTGTCTGCAGACAAATACCAAGAGTCCTGTGGCACACTGATATCTCGTGCTACAGTACTGGAGCATGTCACTAGAGGATCCCTCTGGCGCAGTGTAGTATCTTGCAGGAATTTATTTGAAGGGAACGAAGCTGCAACAACTGTTGCTGACAGAATAGTAGTGCACTGCGTACAAGTGACGAACACTCGTGAGTGGCGTTCGCCGGCCGTTGTGGCCGAGTGGTTCTAGGCGCTTCAGTCGGGAACCGCACTGCTGCTACGGTCGCAGGTTCGAATCCTACCTCGGGCATGGATGTGTGTGATGTCCTTAGGTTAGTTAGGTTTAAGTACTTCTAAGTCTAGGGGACTGATGATCTCAGATGTTAAGTCCCATAGTGCTTAGAGCCATTAGAACCATTTTTTTTCTGAGTGTCGTTCATTGCATTCGGTGGAGAAGCACGTGGTCGACAGTTTCCTCACTGAAATGACGGGCAACAGTCGTGTCCCTGTTATGCATCTTAGGATACCTGCGCTCTATCACCACATAACAGTATTGTCGGGCCCGGCAAACATTGAAATGTATGTCGAACTAAAATATCTATTTAGCTTTCGGTTTTCCATGTTATCTATGTGACAACCATACGCTACAAATCTCAAGATTCACCAAGTATGACACAGCGGTTGAGTATGACTAGGTATAACGAAAAGTAAACTGATAACTGAATACTGTAAATTATTTAGAGTCATTTATTTATGTGTGGAATTGTAAATTTACGTAACGGAGTCTCTGATGTAAAAATGCTTGCATTCAGTCTGCAGCTAAATTTGCACGATCAGTGAGACGTATTTTTAACAGAACAAATGAAAAGTACGAGGTCTGTTCAATAAAGAATGATCATAATTTTTTTTCACAACATATCGTTTACTCATCTTCATAATCTTGATGGTCCTTCTCAAGGTAGTTTCCCATGAAAGCGATGCACATGTTCCAGCGTTTCTGCCAGTCTCCAAATACAAGTTGGAAACCAATTTTGAGAGGTCCTTCAAAATCGCCTCCGAACTCTTTACCACTGCTCCTGATGATTGATAATGTCTTCCACGAAGGCGTTTCTTCATGTTAGGGTACAGAAAAAAGTCACATGGTGCTAAATCTGGACTATAGGGAGGGTGGGGGATGTACTTCACGTTGATTTTTGCAAGATATTCGTCAACAACATTGGCAACATGAGGCCAAGCGTTATCGTGGCGCAGCATCCAGCCTGCTTCACGGAAATGTGGTCTTCTTTGCCTGATATGGACTAGCAATGTTTTCAGGATATCCCTGTAGTATTGTCCAGTTACTGGTGTGTGTGCAGGTACAACATGCTAATAAACCATTCCATGAATATCAAAGAATGAGATGACCATAACTTTCCCAGCAGAAGCAACCACATTTGCGTTTTCTGGGGTTGGTGATGAAGGAGATTTCCACACTGCTGTTTGCTCTCTGGATCTAAATGATGTAGCCAAGTTTCAGCAGCAGTGATTACATTTGAAAGAAACTACAGATCATCAAATTTAAGTGCATGCAGACCTGTACGCGTATGTCCTATTGTTCAGGAATCAACCGTCTTGGAACCCATCGCACACAAAAACGTGACTTGTGTAATTTTTCTGTCAACAACGTGTTGGTGGCACCCAATGAAATGTTCAGTATTTCAGAAAGTGACCTTAAGGTAATTCGTCGATCCTCTCTCACAATGACAGCAGCAGTGTTGATGTTTTCTTCCGTAAGAGCAGTAACTGGAGCACCGGGTCCACCTTCCTTTGAAATCGATTGTCTCCCCTCTTTAAACATTTTAAACCACCTTCGAGCTGCGCTGTGGGTACGAAAAGACTCTCCAAAGGCCTTCAGTAACATATATAGGCCTCAGCTGAGACGAAAGCAGAATTTCAAAGATGCATATTGTTCCTCGCGTGTTACCTCTATTGCAGCGGTAGGCGATACTGAACTTGTCTGACCTTGCCTCTCTCTCACAGGCGAGAGCCAGGAGTCCAACAATGAACCTACTACGGCGTGTTTGTAGCACATTAAGCCAACAGAATATCATAAGATAAAAATTTTAGAGCGAGAAATTATGACAATAAAAATATTTGATCATTCTTCATTGAACAGCCCTCGTATTTACGTTGAGGAACGTCACAACTGATTTCGCAATTTTGTTTACAATTAACGAAAATATTCGATCCTTCTACTCAATACCATGTTGTGAGTAAATCGAGAAAATGAACAAGTGGCACTCGTTACAGTTGGCAATGTTATCTGCAGTGATTGGGTAGAGGAAGGAGACGCAAAGAGTAGTGGTACGGGAAGGCCATCGCCCATGCACGGATTGAAAATTTGTAGCCTATGCCCAAGCGAGAATAAGTGTGTAACATTTGCGTGACTAAGGACAGAGCTTAGTTGGTTATTAGGCGAGGCACCACCGAGCATCTTGGTGAACTTCTGCCAACCATGCAAGGTGTATTCGCTCTCGCTCTCCCTCTCCCTCTCTCTCTCTCTCTCTTGCAAGCTGCAGCCACGCGCAGACCACTAGGATGGCCCTGAAACTACTGGGCTCTAGTTGGTGGAAAGGTACTCCAACAATGCACTTTCGTTTGACGTAGTGGTTAGGAGGCGCAGACGTTTTCAGCGTGCCCAAACAAATCTGCAGATTAAAAAAAAGGCAGAGCATCTCTCTGTAAAGAAGCGAGAATCGTGAGAGAAGTGTTGTCCCTGGTGTTAGAAGCCGATAATGGAAAAAGCGAAACTCAGTCATGGATCAGTTTCCAACATCTTGTACGACATTTTGACATGACAAAGGTCAGCGCCTGCTGAGAACCACGACTGTTCACACCCACCGAGTCGAGACAACAGCGGGAATGTTGCAGCCATAACAGGTCAGATGACTCCTTCGGCCACCTGATCGTCATGTGTAAGTGTTGGGTCTGTCACTATGACTCTGATAAAAGGTGTAAAACATGGAGTCACATAATTTCACCAGTGACAAAAGGAGGCTGTGACCGCTATGGTGTGAGACCAGCATTGAGACAAACCGTCGCCGGAAAATATTACAGGAATCTCCTGACGAGATTAATCCCATCTTATATGGACTAAGATTTACTATAAGCTAACTTGTTGGATCGTGCGATGGCACCCAAGAGGATCAGACAGCTGCCAGCCAGCTTCCATGCCGGGAACATCGCATGTTTTTCGTGATAGATCCGATGGTATATCCCTTGTATGGTTCTTTGAATGCTGCATATACTGACAAATCAGGAGTCTTGATTGTGGTCTAACATCAGAAACTGCAAGGCTGGGTCTCACAGAGAATGCTGGTTAACCCAGAACAGAGAATGTCTTGCACCTGCCAGCTACTCTGCAGTCCCTCTCGAACAATTTTAAAGAAAGTAATCGGTAAAAAATTGATTCTATTGCACCTCACAATCCTATTTGTCAGCTTCATGGTGAGATCCCCATCATTTCGTTAATGGTCGTAGTTATTGTCATAGTATAGTTATTAATGGTTATAGTTATTAATTAACCTACTGCACAAAACTAAAATAGTTTTATAAGAAAAACAGGAGTCGCAATGACTTTGCCCTTCGTTCATGTTAGGTCATACAGTACTGCATGCGAAATGTAGCTACATTTTTAACACTTTTTTTTAACTTGGGAGGAGATTCATATCTATCTCCAGTCTTGAGAAAATTGGTTGTATGTAGCACCCACAGTTCCGCTTGCATGTGTGTATGATACGGCCGGTATGAAATATTCGTAACACCCCTCGTATCTCATACACGGTCTGGTATATCGAAGTGAGGTCAAACGATAACATTCAAACTGGAAAGTGTTTTGTCATATGGTTAATATATAGAACTTCGTTTTCTCCAGTGAAATGCAAATCACTACAGGTTTTTCAACGAAATAATGTAATTTTTTAAGAGCCATCGATGGTTAAATGAGAATTGCCTTGAGTTTTTCAGTAACATAAATGAAGGAATTACACGTTTATTTCTTGTACAATGAATAGGCTTTTTCATGAACTATTTACACGTCATGCACTACGTTGCTAGTTTAATGACACAGTGTTTCAAGATTCCGTCGCAAGTTAAACTGCGTTAGAATGTTAGGGAGATGAATCTCTGTAACTTCTGCTGTGTTTTGGAAAAAGAAGCTAGTTCTGACGTGACAACAAAAGATGTTAGGTATTATTCAAAAGTTACTGGTGACATTTATCCCACGGAAAGGAAAAGGAGTAAGAGGTCTATGGAAAATAAAGCTCCACTTCCGTTGCAGTTTTGACGGAATCGTTGCTAGTCTGCGCTTGACCGCGCGAGAGTGCAGTTGCATGTAGGGAGTCGGTAGTTGCAGTGGAGTTGCGAGGCAGTAGTTGTACGTAGCGAGTCGCGAGAGCATGTAGTAGCGCGCGAGAGACAGTCGGGAGTTGTGTGAGAGGAGTCGGTGGGCGTAGACATGGGTCTCTGGTCAAGATTCGGGACAAGGTATATTTTTAAATAAGGTAATGAAGCAGCATTGCGCACATGTGATAATGTAATATATGTTAACTGTAATTAATTTGTTCAAGTATCGCCCCAATAATAATTTTGTTCTGAAAGCAATTTTTTAAAGAAAATAATCATTACAATTGAAACAATATTTCCTTTGCTTTTCCTCCCAGAATCAATTTATCAGGTTAATTTTAACGTTAATTTTGTGGGGACTTAATATTTTTGCACATTTTTGTTATCATTGAGTTTTATTAGTGTTGGAAGCTAACATTTGGCACTGTTTGCAATTCTTATTCTATTTTTTTCATTTAAAAAATAATCACGGGGAGCTAACATTTGGGTCTAATTGCATTTTCATTCAATTCATATCATTTGATAATGATGATGGGGAGGTTACACTTAGCACGATGACTATTCACATTTAAATAATATTTTCCTCAAGATTTTAAACATGGCTGCAGCAGCAACTGTTAAAATTCTTCACAATAAAGGATGACAGCCAAAAACAGTTGGAGGATAGAATTTTTTATTAAAATTCTTGACCTAGGTTTCGGTACATATAAATATACCTTCATCAGAAGTAAAACTTCTAAAATTACATCATACAATGGAGAATAATAAAACAATTATGCCAAAGGCGTCGTCAGTAATTAAAACGTCATCTCCATTTGTACAACATGTGTAATGGGCACAGGATCATAGCGAACAGTTTAACACCGTTACTTCGCCTTAGTTCATAGGCGAAGTAACGGTGTTAAACTGTTCGCTATGATCCTGTGCCCATTACACATGTTGTACAAATGGAGATGAAGTTTTAATTACTGACGACGCCTTTGGCATAATTGTTTTATTATTCTCCATTGCATGATGTAATTTTAGAAGTTTTACTTCTGATGAAGGTATATTTATATGTACCGAAACCTTGGTCAAGAATTTTAATAAAAAATTCTATCCTGCAACTGTTTTTGGCTGTCATCCTTTATTGTGTAATATTTTCCTTTTTTTTTTTTGTGGGGAGGTTACACTTAGCTCTATGCCCATTAACATTAGAATAAAGATAATCAAACATTTCTCTGGGGAGGTTACACTTGGCGACATCCGGTCCAGGATCGTATTTCTTTGAAAATCTTCTGAGTAGTAGTCAGATATTTGCTCTTATTTACTTAACATAATTAGCATTTGGCGCAACGCTTTTACTAATTTTATGACTTTCTTTCCTCGGATCATCGGCAATTCGTTGCTCTGTTGTATTTTTGTTTGTTGCTTTTTGCATTGTGCTTATTTCATTTGTGAATAATTGTGACTATTGTAAAAATGCCGCGAAAGACTGTGAATAGTGTATCGCGAGGTATTATGAACGAAATAACCGAATTAAACAACTTCACCGATAGTACTTGTGACACGCAGTGTAATGATGACAATCCTGCGTTCACTGACAATCAGTGCGTTGCAACCACTAATGATGATTTTTGTCTTAATGATGAACAAACGAACTCGGTTATGTCCTCTGTTAATTTGACGACAATTGATGACGCGGGGCGCCCTATTGTAATGAGTGCTGCCCAGCTTAACACAACCGGTTTACTAAATTCACGTGACGAACAGACAAATTTGTCTAATGAAAATAAACAGGATACACAAAGTAGGACGGATTTATTTAATTCCGAAATAGTGTCTGACAGTGTACATCCGACTGATAAACCTTTTTGTAAATCTCAGAATAACCAAATGGTTACAGAAAGCGAGACAATTGCAGATCCACCATTAAACAGCACAGAGAATAGAAATGCTAATTTTGTGTCGGATCCAATTAGGGCATTATTGCTACAAATTCTTGAATCTAACAAACAACAGAGAGAAGATCTCAAACAACACTTTAATAAAAAACTAGACAATAATAATGAAGATCTTAAACAACTTAGTGAACAGGTCAAACAACAGAATGAAAAACTAGACAGTAATAATGAAGATCTCAAACAACTTAGTGAACAGAACAAACAGCTTAATGAAAAATTAGACAACAATTCCAGGCAGCTTAGTGAACAAATTAGAGCCGTTGCCGCGCAGTGTCAAGACACTAAGGAACAGTTACGCGAGGAAATTGAGGCTTGTTCAAAGAAAAGTAGCGAAGAAATTAGATCTGTTGCTCAAGAATTAAGGGATATGCAAACAGTTACAACAGAAACACTTAGAGAGGAAATTAGTGCAGTCGGTAAACAATGCTCTGAAAAAGCTACACAATTACGCGACGAATTTAAATTAATGACAGCAGAACTTTCGCGCACAATGGACGCAAAGATAGACGCGAAATTCGACCAACAGAACACACAGATTGACGAGCGCTTTAATCACCACATACAAAACAGTGATACGCGTTTCCGCAAATTTATTCAGGATCAAAATAAAGTAAAACGTCAAGTCATGGAAACAATCACTGCACAGAGACAGGAAGACAAACGTAAATTGTTCGCGAAAGCAAAAACATATGTAGACAACAATATTGCTGCAGTATCGGACAAAATTAATATCATCGAACAGTTGAACACCGAATTACGTGATGAGATTTCTGACCTTAAATCAAAAACAGATACACACTCAGTAGATTTTCAAACAGTGACCGACAGACTCGAACAATTAGAACTAACACAGGATTCCGATGTCGTCAAAGCTGACGTTAAAAAACTGAACGAAACTACACGTAAATTGCAAAAACAGACTAATGCCTCTGATACTAAAACCGATGACCAGGTAAATATACTGACTGAAAAATGTGATGAATTGGCCAGTCGTATTGACGTTATTGAAAGTAATAATGACAGCAAATCAGACGATACCTCACCGGTTTCATTTAATCAAACACTTGAATTTCAAAATTTACAGCAGACAATTAATGAGATAGAGTCATCTAATAACACATTGCGTAGAAAACTGTCAAGTTTACAGCAAGAAGTAACAGAGATGAAAAGTATTTCAGTTAATAACACATCACAGCAGACGCCACTTTGCGAACATTTTTCAGACTCACGCAGCGCGTATAATTTGAATAATCTACAGAGAGTATGGGACTTAAATTCAGAACAGACACAGACAAATAGATTCTCTTACAATCCTGAAACTGTTCCGTCATACAGAGACGATAATTTCGATTACTAACATTTTCTGTCAGTGAGAAAATTTAAAGTATTTAAAAATGACAGAAGACAGATTCTCCCACTAGATTGGATGCAGAAATTTATTTCTGAATTTTTACCGCCATTGCCTATATCACAAAAGCTAAAATTTATTTGCAGCGCGTAATCGACCTCATGGGATGCATTACGCTTTAATGAATATGTGCCGTAGCGTGCATAGGGCCCCGAGCTGTAGTAGTGCTGTTTCATCTTTAGTTTTCTGCACTGCTGCCTTCTCTTCTACTATCCCTTATATCTATCAAAACAGCTCTTTAACTATTGCTCTACCTAGTATTAAGAATGTATAATGAAAACCCGATAAGACAAATTTTACCGAAAGTGACAATTTTCATTAGGCACTCCAGAACTACCAGCGTAATTTTAGTATCAGATAAAATTTTAATCATCAGTATGTACAAAATATTCAGCAGTCGCAAACACATTTTGGTAACAATAGAGGTTTTTCACATCAACAGCATCAAAGCCAGCCGGTTAGCATACCTAACCAACAATGCAGTGTGCAAGATCAACTAAACTTTAATGTTTCGCCGCGTGGACGTATAGTCCCTGGTACAACAAATAGTAACGCACGGCAGCAAGGAAATAACTACGTGAAGAAAACACAGTACTTCAATTCCTATCGCAATGCACCGTATAGGAATGACTATCACGACAGACGTAAAAACAATGAGCACAATTATCAGCGTACGTTTAATAACAGTAGGTCTTACGAGCAGCAAAATGATCAGGAACAACATATTCTCATGAATGAACCCGACAGTAGGTATCATCCAGAACATAATACGTCTGGAATAAATAGTAGAACAGTTCAAATAGTCGAAATGCCACAGAATCGTCCTGACAATAATAATACGTCAGATAGAATTTGACTAGATACTGTACAGGTCGCATCTTCCAGCAACACAGGCACTACCTTTGACACGCAGAATATTGTTCACGAAAATGTAATTACTTTTGACGATATCAGAGACACTCTTTTGCAGGAAAGACCAGTTGTTCAGAAAACTATTTCACATCCTGTCATCGAAATTAAAATTGGTTCATCGAAATTTTCAGCAGTAATTGATTCTGGATCTCCTATGTCAGTAATAAATGAAGAAACTTTCGACGAATGTAACAAAGAGAATACCTATCCTACATTACCATTAGGCAAAACGAAAGTAAAAGGAGCAGTATCGAGTAAAGGAGTCGACGTTAAATTACAGACACATTTATCATTTTGTATTGCAGGTCATACTTTTCACTCAAATTTTTGGATTGTTCCTTTATTGACAACAGACGTTATTTTAGGTACTAATTTTCTCGTACAACACGACGCAGTTATTGATTTTCAAAATTCCTATTTAATGTTGAAGGATGAAAATGTGCAATTGGCTTTAGAATTTCAGCACTCACTATCTGCGGAAGAACAAACAATTAATCGCACAGAGGTCATTTCCGTAACACGTAACATAGACTGTAGTTCCACATTGTTCACTGATACGTACGTACATAACTATAACATTCCAGACGTAAATACAGACGATTTCTGATAAAGTTAAACAAAGCAGTGCAAATACAGACGACGAACGCACGCAACTACACAAAATTCTTTTACAGCAAGCTCCAGTTTTCGACAATGTTCCTGGTACTATGTCCGGATTTATGTACGAATTTCAAGTCAAACAGCACGACACATTTAAAGCTAAGCATTATCCCATTCCATATATCCACCGAGAACAGGTTAAAAAAGAATTGCAAGATATGCTTGACCAAGGAATTATTGAACCAGCAGTTAGTCCGTACATAAACCCGCTACATATTGTTAAGAAAAAAGATGGCTCACTTCGCCTCGTACTTGATTCACGTCACATTAATGACATTATTATTAATGAAACAGATCGACCACAGACACTAGAGGAACTTTTACAGAAATTTCATGGTACTGCTATTTATTCTACATTAGATCTAAAATCGGGATTTTGGCAAATTCAACTTCATCCAAATTGCAGAAAATACACAGCATTTCTCTGTTTTGGCGACTGTTATCAATTTTGCAAATTACCATTCGGTTTAACTATTTCTTCTGCAGCTTTTATTCGCGGTTTGAACACAATACTTCCGACAGAACTTAAAGACAGAATTACGACGTACGTAGACGACATTCTTATTGCAGAAGCTAACTGGTCTGAACACAATATGATTCTTGAACGACTGTTGCAAACTTTTCATGCACAAGGACTCACAGTTAACCTCAGTAAATCGCACTTTGGCAAAACTTCTATAAAATTTCTTGGACACGTAATTTCAGCAGAAGGCATTGCACCTGATCCGGAAAAACTTCAAGCTCTACGTGACATTACTGTTCCCACAACGAAGAAGCAACTACGCAGTTTTTTGGGCTTAATTAACTTTTTTCGTAAATTTATTCATCATTCTGCTTTAGACACACCTGGATTATGCCAATTGACAGGTAAAAATGCTATTTGGTCTTGGGATAAGCAAGCACATTCTGAATTTGTGAACCTGAAACATGCTTTGTTGAATGCTCCACTTTTATCGCATCCAGATCTTACCAGAAATTTTTCCATCGCCACCGACAGTTCTAACACCGCTTTAGGCGTACATATTTTTCAGGAAATTGAAGAAGATGGCTCAAAAATAATTAAAAACATCGCATTTGCAAGTCGCATTCTGTCACCTGCTGAACGAAATTATTCCGTTACAGAACTGGAAACATTATGTGTTGTATGGGCTTTTACGAGATTTCGGCACTTTCTTTATGGCAGACATACCACCGTCTACACAGATCACAGAGCGATACAATTCTTACTTTCGGTTAAATTCACTCATGACAGATTAAGCAGATGGAAGCTATATTTACAGGAATTTAATTTTACAATAGTTCACATTCCCGGCACACAAAATGTTATAGCAGACGCACTATCTCGTTCTCTCAGCAACAATCAGCAAGACATCGCAACCAACTTCTGCAAAGCAAATTTCAGCGTCATGTACATTAAACAAGTTGCATTTGAAAATTTTATTTCGTCGTCATTACAAGACATAGCGCAAGAGCAAAGTAAAGACAATGTGTGGAAAGAAATTAAACACCTTTGGCAAGATAAGAATAATGTTACGATTAGAAACCACTACACTGTACGCAATGACATTCTGTTTCGCCGCTCTCATCCTGACAGCAACAATTGGCTATTATGCATTCCTGACGAATTGGTTAACAAATTAATCTGGTTCACTCATTTAAGTTATGCACATTACGGAGCTAGAAAATGTTTTCTTATACTGAGACAGAACTGTTATTTTGTCAACATGGAGAAACGTATACGACGAGTTTTAGCGTCATGTAAAATCTGCCAGAAAGCTAAGTCAGACACAACTTCACATATTCCTCCATTATATCCTATTGTACGTGTTAAATTAAGACATATGGCCGCAGTAGACATTTTTGGTCCAATTCCGAGAACTAACAGAGGTTTTTGCTACATCTTTGTCGCTGTCGAACTCACTTCAAAATTTGTTACTTTCACTCCGTTACGCAAAGCTACTGCTAAAACCGTTTCGAAAGCATTTGTAAAACATTTTATATTTCATGTAGGGCATGTGATGAGAGTAATTTCCGATAATGGATCACAATTTCGTTCTGCTATATGGACACGCATGTTACGAGCTAGAAACATTTCTCCGATCTATATATCCAAGTACCATGCTTCTTCGAACCCTTGTGAACGATTAATGAAAGAAATTGGTAAACTGTGTAGAATATACTGCCACAAAAGACATATTGATTGGGACACACACATATTCTCATTCCAAGATGTAATTAATTCCATTCCAAATGAATCCACTATGCTATCTCCGTCTGTTATACTGAAAAACGTTGAACCACCAAACAAAATTAAAGAATTAGTAACATTTCCTACATCTCGTCGATTACGACACCACGAAATAATTGACATTGCACTGAACAACATCAAACGTGCCGCAGAGCGCCGGAGAAGACAGCAAAAACAGGTTTGTATACGCCGAGACTTTCAGATTGGACAGAAGATATTAGTACGTACACACTATTTATCCAGCAGAATAAAAGGTAAGTGCAGTAAATTTGAACTTCTATACGCAGGTCCATATCGGATTCGCAGCATTCCTCACCCCAATGTTGTACACGTCGAAACTTTGAGAACCAGGAAATCGAAAGGAAACCACCACGTCTCCAACGTTAAACCCTTTATTGAATCAACATACTTTATGATTTATCACACTGTAATACATTTTCAAGATACTTATATGAACACTTATTGATGATTATCGTATTTTTTCTTGGCAAGTGCCCGGCAAGGTAAGGTTAGCAGGTCGCTCTTCTTGTCATTACACATCAGACCGTGCATATTTTTTCAGATAAACTTACGTATCTTATGAATAATTATGCAATTTTGCCTAGTGACATATTAATTTTATTAAATTCTCTCTCCATTTCTCGCCTCTATTAACTACACAACATACAAGCTGAACACAAAGAAAGTCACATTTCTTGTCATCATTTTTTTTATGTATGTACGATTGTTTCATGTTTGTTTGTATGCACTATGAAATGGTTAAGATATAGCAAACACCAGTTGACTTTGACATTTTTTGCCCTATGATATCTCAACATCGTGACTGTTTTACATTTTTTTGCTGCTGCATTGTGATATTCTGTGTACATTTTTGCCTTTGAACACTATCTATGCTTTTGACATATTACGTTTTCTGTCATGTTATGCTGTATGCTTAATTATGTTACCATAAACCAGTCATTATTTAGTGAGTATATGATGTAAATGCAAGACATTAATCTTTGTTCATCATTTTCAGAAAGAAATAACGTGTAAAGGAAATAAATTAAACAGAAATGGAATTTCACCTACGGAATAGACGAAAGAAGATACAAAAACCTTAATGAGGATGAGTAAATGGATCAGAATTAACAAGCATTAACATGAATATACTGTATACATCGTAGAATAGCAGTCTTAACTAATTTTTTCTTCCAGAATACGAAGCGATTGATGCAGGCTGTCAGACAGAACTACACATCTTAGTTTTAGTGATGAAATATGGTAGAAATAAGGAATAATTGTCTAATGAATAATGAAGTGACTTTTTGCAGATGATAATGAATGATGAAGAATAATGATGAAGAATATGAAGCTATGAATAATGAAGTTTTTCTTTACAGGTGATGATAATAATGGAGTTATGATAATATGGATAATGAAGTGATGGATAATGAAGTTTTTTTTTTCTTTACAGATGACAATGATGTTAAAGTTTATGTATTTATGCTATTAGTTATTTAAGTATTTGTTGCAGTTTGTTTTGACAGTATGTTTTATATCGTATGGTATGATGACTGAAGGTTTTGGAAAGGACAGCTAGAGAACACATATTTTTATACACATTTCACTACCTGTTAATTCGAAAATCACTACTTTTCAGCATAAAATGCGTTTCTTCTTTCAGCTTAATGATCCATTTTTCTTATATATTTTTGCAGGAGAAATTATTTATGAAATTAATGTGCTATAAGCAGTTGTTCATTAAATCTATGTCATTTATGAATGTGATTACATATACTCTACTTGTTTCATAACGTTGCTACAGCTGACTCATGACGAATGACGTTACACATTTTCATTTACAGGAACAACCCAGAAACAATTTTTTTTTTCTTTTTCTTGCTTTCCCCTATAATTACCCAAAGCAATGTATTGCTAACAAAAAAAATGTATTACCAGTCCGAAATAATGCTACCCGTTTAAGAGAGTTCTGAATAATACTGATCAGCTCTGAATAGTATCTCAATTGAATACATAAATACTATGCGCATAATTTCAGTGAATAATACTTTTATTCTACTGTTCTCTGTAAAATGTTCTCTGTAAAACGAATGACTTCTGATGATTTGTAATTAGGCAATCAATTTCAAGTAATTAGGCAATCAATTTCACTGTTCTCTGTAAAACGAATGACTTCTGATGATTTGTAATTAGGGAATGAATTTCAATGTTTGTAAAACGAATGACTTCTGATGATTTGTAATTAGGCAACGAATTTCAATGTAAAACGAATGACTTCTGATGATTTGCAAATAGGCAATCAATTTCAATGTTCTCTGTAAAACGAATGACTTCTGATGATTTGTAATTAAGCAACGAATTTCAATGTTATCTGTAAAACGAATGATTTCTATGATTTATAATTAGGCAATGAGTGCCAATGTTGTCAGTAAAACGCCAAACAATGAACATTATTCTGTAATACTACATACATGGTACAGAAATGTTCAATAACTGGGCAATGAATGCCGCAAACTACTAATGTAATTTTCAATGAAGACTAGTATGTGACTTAATGTCCTTTACCTACTGACCTAACCACCCTGAATTACTGCAATATCCATTTGTCCTGTATATCCTCTTGATCATGGAGCACTATATTTGGTTTTTGCACTAATTCTACGTTGGTGTGCCTTGTAAGAGCGTGGTGTGACACGACATGCTGTCCACCACCGTGAGCGATGGAGACGTTATTATGGTCCCACTGTTTGGTGTACCTGATGTACTGCCAAAATGATACCATGGAATATTACTACGACATTTCAGTGTCTTGGCTACGCTGATAAACACTTCTGGGAAAAGAACTTCAGATTGTCTCACTTGATGTTGTACTTCTGTGGAAAGATATGGACTTCCAGTGCAGCTGCGTGCAACCTAAAGTGCTACAACCATGACGCAATCCTTCCTATTCCTTTCCTAATTCTTGTAAAATGAAAAAGTCATATACAGTGCGTGTGCACTTCCTTTCATTTATTAATAAGATCAGTTGTCCTGAAATTACTAACGACTTCTATAGTGCATGTGCACTTTATTTCACTCCTTGATATGTTCATTTGCTGAAGAAAAATACTAGAGAATATTACAGTGCGTGTGCACTCTATGCCATTTGTTAATATGATTTGTACTCATTTTGTGATTTGCTGATATGTTCTGAACTACAGTGCGTGTGCACTTTTGTCATTTCTCAATATGATTTGTACTCGTTGCCTATATATTTGTGATTTCCTGATATGTTCAATACTTCAGTGCGTGTGCACTTTTGTCATTTGTCAATATGATTTGCACTCATTGTATATATTTTGTCTTTGCCTGATATGTTCTGTACTCAGTGCATGTGCACTATATTTACTTCATGTTCTACACCTATACATCTGAATATTCTGTGAATTGTAAAAGTTAATTAATGAAAAAAAATTTGTTGCTCATGGCAAGTCCAAATGACTCACCATCGCTGCCAAATTTTTGCCCCCCCAGTGGAGGGTTATGAAACACGTATGTATTCAGTGTATTCAGTAGCAGCGATGGCGAGGCATGACAGAATCTCTGACCAGAGAGTTATTTATCGTTGCTAGTCTGCGCTTGACCGCGCGAGAGTGCAGTTGCATGTAGGGAGTCGGTAGTTGCAGTGGAGTTGCGAGGCAGTAGTTGTACGTAGCGAGTCGCGAGAGCATGTAGTAGCGCGCGAGAGACAGTCGGGAGTTGTGTGTGAGGAGTCGGTGGGCGTAGACATGGGTCTCTGGTCAAGATTCGGGACAAGGTATATTTTTAAATAAGGTAATGAAGCAGCATTGCGCACATGTGATAATGTAATATATGTTAACTGTAATTAATTTGTTCAAGAATCGCCCCAATAATAATTTTGTTCTGAAAGCAATTTTTTTAAGAAAATAATCATTACAATTGAAACAATATTTCCTTTGCTTTTCCTCCCAGAATCAATTTATCAGGTTAATTTTAACGTTAATTTTGTGGGGACTTAATATTTTTGCACATTTTTGTTATCATTGAGTTTTATTAGTGTTGGAAGCTAACATTTGGCACTGTTTGCAATTCTTATTCTATTTTTTTCATTTAAAAAATAATCACGGGGAGCTAACATTTGGGTCTAATTGCATTTTCATTCAATTCATATCATTTGATAATGATGATGGGGAGGTTACACTTAGCACGATGACTATTCACATTTAAATAATATTTTCCTTTTTATTTTTTGTGGGGAGGTTACACTTAGCTCTATGCCCATTAACATTAGAATAAAGATAATCAAACATTTCTCTGGGGAGGTTACAACGTGTCACACAGCTAACATACATCTAAAAGAGTGAAACGGACTTTACAACTCTACAGTAGAATGCCCAGAAGAAACACCATGGTAAGATGTCCTAAACGGAAATTTGGTCCACGACACTGCCCCTTGTTTTTTGGGTGGGACATATGTCGCTAGCAACGAACACCTCTGCTTGACTCCTATGATTTTTCTGCAGGGCATCAGGTGTTGTGTGGATCAAAATATTTTACCCGTTATACAGTCAAACAAATACTGTATTCTCAATTACAGTTCAAAATGAAAATAATTCCTCCAATGCCGACAGCTGAGGAATAATTCGCCCAGCTGCATGAAAAGTCATTTTTGGTTTAGTGATAAAAGCGTTGCGTCCATGCACCATGTACAGTGCGTGCCGAACTGTTAGTACCAGAAACATTTTGTTCTTTGAAGTGCGTCTTCCACAGGAAAGTTGAGATTGCTTATTGATACACCACTGCTTAGTGATTTATCTTCTCCAATCTCAAATATCCCAAGCCCTTACTTTGTGCTAACAATTACTTCTCAAGAACCTTGGCCAGCTGAAGACTAGTTTTTGCTTAGTGTCTATTCATGGCATTACATGGCATAAATTGCTTCCACTTAGACGGTGATGTGTGTAGTGAATTTGTACATTTATTTGGCTTTTCGTTATGTACACCCTGTAGAGCATTCCTACAAAATAGCGGCACCAACGTCTGTCGAACATGAACAGTGTTCGCTTTTTATGAAGTGTATGACACACATTCCTCATTCTACACCACGTACCACCTGAAAAATTTATTTCCAACCATTGGTTTATTTTCTCAAAACACTCACAAGGGGAGGCCGCCAATTGTGAAATTCAGATTCGATTCATACTGCGCATAATAAAAGCTCATGGCCAGAGGTGTAATGTGGCAAAGCACCAAGATGCACTTCTCAGCCGTTGTCGAGAAAATCGACAGTTAAAAGAAACCGTTGCGGTGAAATACTCTCTACTATTACTAATTTTCCACGGCGTCGTGGCGCAGCGGTAAGCGCTCCGGTTTGTAATCGGGAGGTCGCCGGATCGAATCTCGCACGATGCAATTTTTTTTTTTTGTAATTGTTTTTTGTAATTCAAATGCGGTAAGCGCTCCGGTTTGTAATCGGAAGGTCGCCGGATCGAATCTCGCACGATGCAAATTTTTTTTTTAGTAATTGTTTTTTGTAATTCAAATGTGTATACACACACACACACACACACACACACACACATATATATATATATATATATATATATATATATATATATATATATATATATATATATGGCAATCAGTTGCAACAATTATGCTTATAATAAGTTTTTGAAAGTCGTTTGTCGTGGAAAAACTGGCGACTTCGAACATCATTATGTTTTCCGCAAACAAAGTTGTATTTCACAAAAGTTATTAATTGTCTTCATAATGTTAACCATGTATAGTTAACGGAAGACGTAGAAACGATATTCCGAAACGAATACGTATAGCATACGTCAAACGGTCGAATTAGAATAGAGACCCCACGAACACAAATTCGCTGTGGCAGGTATGAAATATAAACTCCGTTACTCGCTCGTTACACTTGAAGGACAGATGTTGAATGGGCCGAAACGAGCCGCCGCATAACAGCGTAGTTGCCTGCTAACTTTCGAAAGAAGGTAGATGCGGTCCCTAGCGCAACTTATAACATCGTCGAAAATCAGTGCGGACGTGAGAGCTTTGGTACACCCTGTTAAAAAAACGGAAAAATGGAGGCGGTACAATTGGAGAGCGATCCGCTGTAGAAAACTATTCATCGTAGAGAGTATTTCACCACAACGGTTTCTTTTAACTGTCGATTTTCTCGACAGCGGCTGAGAAGTGCATCTTGGTGCTTTGCCACATTACGCCTCTGGCCATGAGCTTCTATTATGCGCAGTATGAATCGAATCTGAATTTCACAATTGGTGGCCTCCCCTTGTCAGTTTGGGATCCTCTAGTATAGATAATAGTGACTCTGAAGTTTTGGAACACTCTGTATATACACTGATGAGCCAAACAAGTATGAAGACATGCTTAATAGCGTGTTGCATTCTTCACCTGCATGTCAATACTTAATGGTATTCCTGTGACTAAGCTCAAACACAAGTGAAATACTGCTAGGTTTGCTTCTTCTTCAGAAGTCTCATCAAAATTTAAGATTTGATTTCATTTATTTTATTGCATGGGCTTGCTACGTTAAGTCAACCTGTGTCTCGCTAAAGTTACTGAAAAATTTCTATGTATTAAGTCATCAGCAAGAAATCTGTATGTTACGTTAATAATGTTTATTATATCAACAAGGATATATCTCTGTGTGCCATTTATATTGTCTGGAAACTGACACAGGTGAAAGTATACGGTAATTTCACGAAACGGTGTGAAATTAGAGCCCAATTCGATGGGACCTTAATCGAAAAGCTTACATTTGTCCTAATTAGGAAATATTTAACAGTGAATTCTTAAACTCAGATTTGCAGTTATCTCGCGGAAAAACTTGTTTGCAGATCCATGTTTACTGGGATACCATTGTTTCTATTATCATATACACTGAAGAACCAAATAAACTAGTTCACCTGTGTCGCATTGTCCTGCTGGAATTGCCGAAGTCCGTCGAAATGCATAATGCATAATGGACATGAATGGAAGCAGGTGATCAGACAGGATGCTTACGTGCGTGTCACCTGTCAGAGTTGCATCTACACGTATCAGTGGTCCCATACTACTTCAGCTGCACACGCCCCACACCATTACAGTGCCTCCACCAGCTTCAACAGTCCCCTGCTGACATACGAGGTGCGGCTAGAAAAAAAACCGGACTGATGCTGGAAAAAACATTTATTTACAATTATTTACAATTTCATGTTATCTCCTTCAATGTACTCTCCTCCTCGGTCTCTACACCGCTCCATATGAATTTTCCACTGTTCATAGCAATGCTGCAGATCATTTTCGGTAAGTCCATACATTACTTCCGTCGCTTTTTCTTTTACTGCTTCAACAGTCTCAAATCTAGTTCCTTTCAAAGCTGACTTGACTTTAGGGAAAAGAAAAAAAGTCACAGGCGGCCAAATCAGGTGAGTAGGGTGGATGATCTAAGATGGAAAGGTTGTGTTTTGCCAAAAACGTCTTCACTGACAACGCACTGTGAGCTGGGGAATTGTCTTGGTGAAGGATCCATGACTTTTCTCTCCACAAATCGTTCCGTTTTCACCGTACTCGCTCACGTAGGGTGGCCAGGACGCTAATGTAGTAATGCTGATTCACTGTTTGGTACCCAATCAATGTGCACAATCCCTTTGATGTCAAAAAAATAAAACAATCATCATTGCCTTGAATTTCGATTTTGACATTCGTGCTTTTTTTTGTCGTGGAGAAACAGGAGTTTTCCAATGCATCGATTGGCGTTTAGTTTCGGGATCGTAAGTAAAAAACCACGATTCATCGCAAGTAATAACATTTTGTAAGAAGGTGGGATGACTTTCAATGTTTTCCAGGATGTCAGAACAAATCATTCTTCGGCGTTCCTTCTGTTCAGTTGTGAGACACTTTGGAACCATTTTTGAACACACTTTGTTCATGTTGAAACTGTCATGAAGAATCTGCCTAACACTTTCCTTGTAAACTCCTGTTAACTCAGACACTGCTCTGATTGTTAAACGGCGATCTTGTCGAACAAGTTTACCGATTTCTTCAATGTTTGCATCAGTTTTTGCTGACAATGGTCTGACAGTGCGAGTGTCAACACTGGTGTCTTCGCGGCCATCTTTAAATCGTTTAAACCACTCAAACACTTGTGTTCGCGATAAACAATCATCGCCGTACACTTGTTGTAACATTACAAACGTTTCACTTGCAGATTTTCCTAGTTTGAAACAAAATTTGATGTTAACACGCTGTTCTTTCTGTACACTCAACATTTTCCGACGCACAGACAAAACGTCAACTACTTAAAACAGACGCCACGGGCAGACTGAGTGCAGGAGGCAGATGAAACTCGAGCAGTAGGCGGAGCGAGAGTCACGTGACAGGCCACGCGACTTTCAGCCTTATTGCATTCGTTTTATTGTTTCACCAGTACTAGTCCGGTTTTTTTCTAGCCACACCTCGTACGTGGATTCAAGAGGTTGTTTCCATACTCGTACACGTCCATCCACGGATTCGATTTGAAACGAGACTCGTCCGACCAGGCAACTTGTTTCCTCTCATCAACTGACCAATGTCGGTGTGGGCGGGCCCAGGCGAGGCGTATAGCGTTGTGTCGTGCAGTCATCAGGGGTACACGAGTAGGCTTTCGGCTCCGCAAGCCCACATCGATGGTGTTTCGTTGAATGGTTCGCGGACTGACACTTGTTGATGACCCAGCTCTGAAATCCACAGCAATTTGCGGAAGGTTTGCTCTTCGGTCACGTTGAGCGATTCTCTTCAGTAGTCGTTGGTCCCGTTCTCGCAGGATCTTTTCCCGGCCGCATTGATGCCCGAGATTTCATGTTTTACCGGATTCCTGAGATTCATAGCACACTCGTGAAATGGGCGTACCGGAAAGTCCTCACTTCATCGCTATCTCGGAGACTCTATGTCCCGTCGCTTGTGCGCCGACTATAATACGACGCTCAAACTCACTTAAATCTTGATAACCTGCCATTGTGGCAGCAGTAACCGATCTAACAACTGCGTCAGACACTTGTTTTATATTGGCGTTGCCAATCGCACCGACGTAGTCTGCCTCTTTAAATATCTCTGTATTTGAATGCGCACGCCTATACCAGTTTCTTTGGCGCTTCTGTGTAGTTTCACCAATGTTAGTCTCATCGATAATTAGCTTCTGTACAACGAGGAAGAGAGCCCTCACAGTGTCTTGGCAATATTAAAACACTGACTTTCTATCTTATAAAATATCATGAGAATCTATTGACTAGGAAAATGTGCAGATCAACGTAGTGCTACATACACACCGAGACATAATAAGACAGTTTGAATAAAATTATCGCAGTTTTCTAGCTATGCGACTCGCAGAAAACACAATCTCTACCATCGTCGTTAAGAGTAAAAACCACTGACTGCAGGAGTAGGCGCAGCATTCGGCTGATGTAGACGCGATTGCTGCTTCTGGGACCTTCCAGCAAGGGGCACAGTGACGTACGCACGGGAAGGAGAGTAGGGCAGCTCATAGCAGCGCCGCCCCGATGCCGGACCGAGTGACGCCAGCTCGCGCGATGGGCTGGCGTCACGTTTGAAACTGCTTCTCCCTCAATGTATTGGAGGTTTCGCCGCCTCAGTTGAAGGTTTGGAGTTTCGTTGCATGGCTGTAATTCTATCTGCAAGAAGAGTGCTGTTAAAGTCACAGTCATCAGTGGGCCTGATCTCGCTGTTATCATCGGTTTCTGACTCCGCTTCGTATATCACAATTCTATTATTTCTTGTATTACAACTTATAGGCGTAATACCCTGATCACTATCTGACTCCGAACACGAAACAAAATGCACATTTTGCAATATTTTTCCGAAGACAACATTTCGTCATCTGACATATCAGAATCATTACTAACCTCTCCGTCCTCCAAAATTGTAATTGAAACCGAAGTGGTGTAAAACGTTGTTACACTCATTTCAATAAGACATCTGAAAATAAAAAAAAGAACTGCTTTAAGTCAGTAGTAAAAGTTATGTTAAATGTTAACTCTAGGCTACCAAGACTGCATATTTTGCCATATCTGTCACACACCTGTTTTTCATTGCTACGTGTATACTAATGGACAAATACAGACTTATCATTACTGTCCAAGATGTCCTTTTCCCCTCAGAAAAAATATGAACCATGAGAAAAGGTTTACTGTAACTGTTTTATGACTAAATTTGGTGCAGATGGCACACAGCATAAAGCAAGGATTCATACCACATAATTCCGTACTCTCCCAAAAGATGGCATATGCTATTTGCGCAACTCCACTTCACTGTGTACCATTTCTGTACGAATATGCAGTTTCGAAGTATATGATCAAATGTGAGTTTCACAAATAGAAAAGCGGTAGGTACCGTATATGTCCCAGTACGCCGTAAGGTGTTAACACTGACACAGAATGACTTTTATGTTGTTTTACACCACAGAATTAATATTTCCATTTAATCTGTTGTAAAGAACTTTAAGATACCTGTTGATGGTGATGATGATCTGGAGATCGAAACTGGTTGTAAGTAAAGAATAATTTATCAGTAGCTTTTTCCGGTTGAAATTTCAAGTTTCTCAAATACTTCTAGCTGTGGTTCAACACCTGGTAGGAAAATACTGGAGTAAAATATTACTGAACATTAGCTGTTGATAGTACAAAAACCTGGCCCTATAGCAGTGCGTCTTAGCACGCCATTTCCGGGACTCAGACAGGTGCGCCGGCCCCAGATCGAATCCACCTGGCACGTAAGAGACAACGAAGACTGGTTCGGCCTACCTAGTAGTGACTTTTATGTGGTTTTCCACATGCGACTAAATGGATATTGGGCTGTTCCCCAAGCCCCGCCTCACGTATTCGATTAGCAACGCAACACAGATTGTTTTGACACACGCCTGCCTGCCCAGGGTGTAACAGTGTGGTGACAGGAAGAGCATCAGGGAGCACCTTAAATTAACCATGTCAAATCCAGTAGTAATCATGCTGAGCCCGTTTAGATGATGGACAGACGCAAAAGAAAAAGAAACAGAAGCTGTTGATATAAAAAAGAAATTCTGTCACACAATGTATCGAACCTGTGTAGAAGATTTTACGAATAACATTAAGTTTACATCTTATCGTCACATAGCAATTTACCCAGCTGGAACTCATCCTTTGTACTTAACAGGGACGGCTGCTAAGAAATTGTGTAAGTATTTGTACACGGATAAATTTAAAGCGAAGCACAATGGTTCGTAAGCTATTAAAATTTAAATGCCAACCACCGCCGCCCCCCTTACCACTATATAGGGCAAGGAGACGAGAATGCTATTAGAATATTTTATTGCATGAACGCAGCAGCCACCGCGCGTTGTCAGAAGGAGAGCAAGCGTCCTCAGGTGCCCATTTAAATGTTAACTGCCTAATCAGACGATTCTGTTTGGTTCAGGGCGAGCTCTGTAAATAAACGGAACTACCCCGCTTAGTGTGGCTTCTCTTTTAAAACTCCATTGTGGATGAAATATTTCCGTAGCGCGCCATAAAGGTTCTGATTTAAGGCCTTAACCGGTCGATTCAGGTAGAAGAGATCCTTTACAGAGGGGCCGCTTTATTACTCAGATACGTGCCTCGCATTGTAGGCAGCTGGAGCCGCGGTCTTCATTCTCGACGTCTTTTCGTTACTCCGAGCTCATTTATCGCATTTACCTTCGCAGTGTCTTCCGCTTTCTTCTCGTACAGTGTAACTCTACGCTTCTGCCGCATAGAGCGTCGGTCCTTTCTGCTCCCTCTTTGGCTGCCTGTTGTTGCCTTTGTATGGAGGGAAATTATTTTCCTGTAGAACGTCAGGTTTAACGTGACGCGTATTTTTTCCCTTAATGGAATGTAAACAGCGTCCGCTGGTGCCCACGCCGGCGCCGCACGTATAATTACTTTTAAACGCGCCGCACCGCATGATTTATCTGCTCAGGTAGCCTCTAGGTCCTTCTAGCGCCGACGCCGCACTCGTCTTAAAGCGGCGAGCTACAGTCATTTGTTCCCGTCGGCGACAGCCGCTCTGACCCGCGTTGGCCCCAGCGCATAAATATGGTTCGCGGCAGGTAATCCCGGCTGCTAAACCTTGTTACTGGAGACTTTTTTTTCCCGCCCCTCTCCGGTGCGGCGGTGCAGTGCAAGCAGTTCGCTAAAGTCCAGCGGCTTCGCGGGAGGGATTACGCTAGTTGGTTCCGCATATTCTCGGGTGGTTAAAATCAGTTTTCTCCAATTAGCAGATGTGTGCCAGCGAAACCACCTGGTTGTCTGGGAGGCTTACGGAAGGGAGAAGTGACTGCACATCCAATCAAATCCTAGAGGTCAGTCATCGTTTATTCTTATATTCTTTCTTTTTATCTTTTTATTGACTTACTAGGATAACTCAAAAACCTCAACAGCTCTCCTTGCTTTTCCGATACTCCTTCTCATGTTGTCCTTTCCTTACCGCTGTACATATCTTTATCGATTCCATCCTTGTTTTGCCTTGAAAGGCTGCTACATTAAGTGTTTTATCCTTAAAAATGTTTCTTTCTATTGTTTATTTTGTTATTATTACGGTAAATATCTCAGTCGTCCATTATATCTTCCTCTCTTGCACTGTTCTTTTCGTTTCTGCAGATGTAAGCCTCGTGACCTTTTATTAAATTCAGTTTGGGTACGAATGTGTAACATGAAATGTGACCTGAACTGAAATTCCCTCCCATGTAAGGGGTGAAGCAGCCAAGACAGAACACCCGAAGTAAACTACTGGCTATTAAAAATGCTACATCAAGAAAAAATGCAGATGATAAACGGCTATTCATTGGACAAATATATTATACTAGAACTGACATGTGATTACATGTCATTTGCATATCACAGCATCTTCTTCCTGTCGGTTAAATTTCACGCCTGTAGCATTTCATCTTCGTGGTGTAGCAATTTTAATGGCCAGTAGTGTATTAAGATCTGTGGCCCCTTGGCGGTGTGAAACTTGTTAGCTTATAAGGCAATTAAATGAAAAGATACTACCATTTATGTTACATATTTTGGTACTCACAAACTCTCTCATGAAATATCTTCTGGTAAACCTCCCGGGTACTCCCCCCTCGACTTAAAACCATGAAATTTCACAAGAAGACAGGTTTCACAGTATAGGTAAAGGAAAAAATCGGAAAATTCTTAGTATTTAATTATATCACACTAAAATATATTTCTTTTGTCATTTGTTATCCGACTGCAGTCTTCGAAATTAAGACATTCTCCATAGTCTTGGACTCCTTGTGACCCATGTCTTGACAGTATCAGTGTGTGTAACAGGCACAAATAGTCAGCATCCAGTTTCCCGCAATGGGTTAACTGTCTAAATGCATAATGAGGTTTGTACGGAATCTTCAGTACGCGAGCCCTACTCGCACCTAGACAATTTTTTGATGTTCATAAAGTTAAAACAGGTGAATTTTATTCGTACTTTATCATGTTTTTGAAGCAAAAATTCGTTAGAGGAAACCTGGTTTGCAAAAGAAAGAAAGTCATCCTCCACCAAGACGACGCACCTGCTCAAAAATGTGTCTTGACAGTGGAAAAATTGACAGATTTGCTCTTTGAAGTGTCGGGAGATCTACCACATTCCCCAGATCTTGACGTCTTCCTTACTGTACAGGAGTAAGGTTATTGGCCACTTTTGCGGGGTGCGAGTTTGTTCCCTGGTCTCGCCTGCACAGAAGACACGTGTGTAGACTAGTTTGTGGAACGTGCTACGCCGAGCTTTGCTGTGCCAGTGTGACGCTGTGGTTAGGAATCTGACTTGCATTCTGTACATACAGTGTGCTGGGTCCTTTTTTGGTTTGGAGGAATATAAAGAAGTAATATTTAATTGTGAAAACAAACAAATTTGCTTAAGTGTTAGATGGATGTTTCGTTAGGTTTCCTTTCGAATTGTTACCTAATAATACTACAGCGTCAGTCTTAATTCAATTCCTCAAGTAGAAGTGGATGGGTTAAACATCTGAACTGAAACTGCCGTATAAAGGAAATGGTACGTTCCCGGACATAGTTCAAATGGCTCTGAGCACTATGGGACTTAACATCTGTGGTCATCAGTCCCCTATAACTTAGAACTACTTAAACGTAACTAACCTAAGGACATCACACACATCCACGCCCGAGGCAGGATTCGAACCTGCGACCGGAGCGGTCACGCGGTTCCAGACTGAAGCGCCTTTAACCGCACGGCCACACCGGCCGGCTTTCCGGACATAGGTTCCTATTCAAAATATTATGTACTCACTCTCCTCTGCAAGTCCTAGAAGTCTGTAACGGGAACAATCGAACACCCTGTTTATTGTGGTATCAAACTTGGGAAATTGGATGCAAGTGTTTACCTTGGGTGTTTATGAACGGCTTCTTGATTTTTAAGTTCGTTAATAAATCAAAGTATTTGGGTAAGGACCCGCGCTTATACAACCCAACCCAGACTCCACTTCCTCCTAAACACTGCACCATTACGTTGTACGATGGAATTTTTTATTCGAGCTTTATTGATAACGTTTACGTTACGACAGCGAACAGTCATGGTATTCGTAAAGAAGATACTGTAGGAGGCTTGCTGACACCAGATCAGGGTCTTAGATAATTAAACATAATTAAATTTATTCGAGACTCCTAAACATATGTATAGGTCAGTGTTGACACGCTTCCTGCTTCGAACTAATATTGAACGTGGACCATTTCTTTTCCTTTACGCCGACAACGGCTTCACACTCGGTAAGGATTCCGGAAGATACAAACGAACAGGAAGCGGAAACTGCTTACTGCACCTTCAGCAAGAAGACGCCATAGTGCGAATGATATTGCAGGTTGCAAGTAAGGAAGTATAGCATCTCATTATCACGGAGGAGGCTTATGAAAACATGAATGTCCGCATGCAGCTAAAAGTGGGATCGCCGGCCGGAGTGACCGTGCGGTTCTAGGGGCTACAGTCTGGAACCGAGCGACCGCTACGGTCGTAGGTTCGAATCCTTGGACATGGATGTGTGTGATGTCCTTAGGTTAGTTAGGTTTAATTAGTTCTAAGTTCTAGGCGACTGATGACCTCAGAAGTTATGTCGCATAGTGCTCAGAGCCATTTTTTGAAAAGTGGGATCAGTGTTAATAGTACTTCTTAATCGACTTCAAGGCCCAGTATAAATTTGTTGTGTAAACACCAAATCTCATAATATTGTTTTTATGAAAGAAAGTGCAGTTACAGGCAACGGCCTTGCCGCAGTGGATACGCCGGTTCCCGTGAGATCACCGCAGTTAAGCGCTGTTGGGCGTGGCCGGCTCTTGGATGGGTGACCATCCAGCCGCCATACGCTGTTGCCATTTTTCGGGGTGCACTCAGCCTCGTGTTGCCCATTGAGGAGCTACTCGACCGAATAGAAGCGGCTTCGGTCAAGAATACCATCATAACGACCGGGAGAGCGGTGTGCTGGTCACCACGCCCTTCCTATCCGCATCCTCCTCTGAGGATGACACGGCGGTCGGATGGTCCCGGTAGGCCACTCGTGGCCTGAAGACCGAGTGCTTTTTTTACATATAAACATAAGTGGTCCACTGATTCATTAACGGTAGGATCATTTTTTTTGTTGTAGTGAGTGTGTGACTTGTTAATGAGTGCGTTTTTCGAGAGTAGTATTTCTGATTTCTGTCTTTGGGGTTGTTCAGGCTGGTAATTTTAATTAGAAATTGTATAGCAAGAGATGCAGTAATGAACAGATTACTCTCAGGTAAGATCTATGTATGTACATGACACCGCACTCAACAATTATTAGCGTACTGCATCTTGTCTCGAGAGGGAGCTATTTTAATAGCATTCCCCATTCTACTGCAGGTAGCGATTCATTTTAACTCATTAGCAAGTAGCTACATGACGACAACCTGATCCTGCACTGAGTTCTCTGTTAGGGCTCCCAGAGGGAAAAGCAGCTAACTCAATTTGCATTTTCTCTTTGACAGCTCATAATGGAGTTTGCAGGAGTGAGTGACACTGTTTGTTATTGCGCGAATACAGTAAAGTTGATTCAAACACGGTCTTAAAAGCAAACGTAACATCTCAAACTTCTGGTCTCCACAGAGCCTACGTCGTACCTGCTTCATATGCTGATGTCTTTAGAAATATACGCAGTTTACGACAGAAGATCCAAGCATCGTTTTGTAGCAAGCGAGATACAGAAAGACAATCGTGTCAACAAAACCCATGGACTTGAATTGCACCAGCGGATTGAGAGTAACGGCAGCTGTTGATCCCAAAGCTGCCTTACCACTTAGCCTTCTCAGATGAATTACGTATTGTGCTCCATCGGACTGATAGCAAACACCAATGCAACAATAGCTGGAAGGTTCCACGCCGGAGGAGAGAGCGTTATTGTCTAGGGAATGTTTTCGTGGGTGGCCTCGTCATTCTGAAAGGTACAATGGATCAACACAAGTGTACATCCTCCTTCAGGGCCAAGTCCACCATAGCATGCTGTTTGTTTTAGCTCGGCTCGATGGCATCTACCAGCAGGACAATGCGAAATGTCACACAGCTCGGAGTGTAGGTGCGTGGTTCGAAGAGCACCTCCATGAGTCTACCGTACTAGCCACCAAACTCCCCGGATTTAAACCCATGGAGAATCTGTGAGATTACCTCGACTGGGCTGGTCGGGTCATGGATCCTCAACCGAGACACCTTGCGCAGCTGCCGAGGGCACTGGAACGGCTTTGCCCAATACCCTGTCCAGAACCTCACAGACTCTGCTCCTTACCGTTTTGCAGCGGACCACGCTCCAAATGTAGTTCAAATGGTTCAAATGGATCTGAGCACTGTGGGACTTAACAGTTGAGGTCATCAGTCCCCTAGACTTAGAACTACTTAAACCTAACTAACCAAAATACATCACACACATCCATGTCCGAGGCAGGATTATAACCTGCAACCGTAGCAGCAGCGCGGTTCCGGACTGTATCGCCTAGAGCCGCTCGGCCACAGCGGCCGGCCAAAAGGTAGTTATTCAGGTTTTTGACAGGTGGTGATATTAATATGACTGGAGAGTGTAGTTGCTAGTAAAGCGGCATTGCAGTAATTTATATAAACATAGAAATTTGTCATTCAGTGTGCCTCCAAATTTACTTAAAGTCTGCGACACAGTGGGAAAGAAAGTAACTTTCCACTATGCACGAGGACCTGGATAGAAGTTTTCATTTTCTAAACTCAACGGCGAAAACGTTCTCTTCTCTGCTTAATAGCGAAGTTTTCCGCATTTGGAAGCATTACAGCAACGATTCTGCTTGATGTGGATTCTAGAAGTCCTCGTGAAGTTTCCGGAGGATTGTGGCACCAGACATCGATGGACAGGTCACGCAAATCCCGTCAGTTATGGGCCGGTGACAGCGTCTCAGATGTGTTACACTGATTTCAGATCAGACGAATTTTGTGACCAAGACATCAGTGTGAGTTGAGTACCGTGATCCTCAAATGACGGTAGCATGATTATGACGTAGTTATAGTGCTAGAAGTAGACATGACTGTCGGGGAAGACATCAACCGTGAAGAGCTGTAGGTAGTCCAAATAATTTTCATGCAGTGCGCAACCATCATGGTGTCTTCGATTACTCCTCAGGTCCATGGAATTCTGCCACCACCAGCTTGCGTTCTAGATAAGATGGGTCCATCAAACAGCCTTTCGTTTAGATGACGGCGTATTCTGACACAACCATCGACATGCTGAAAGTAAAGCAACGCTAGTTCGACCTATTCTTGAGTAGTACTTGGGATCCGCACCAGGTCGGATTAGCGAAAGACATCGAAGCAATTCAGAGGCGGGCTGCTGGATTTGTTACCGGTAGGTTCTAACAAGACATAAGTGTTACAGAGATACTTAGGGAACTCAAATGGTAATCCTTGAAGGGAAGGCGACGTTCTTTTTTTCCCGGAGAAACACTATTGAGAAAATTTAGAGAACCGGAATTTGAAGCTGACCACAGAACTACAGAACGATTCCGTTGCCTCCACCATACATTGCTCGTAAGGACCACGAAGATACGAAAAATTGCGGCTCATACGGAGGCATAAAGAGTCGTTTTTCCCCTTTTCTGTTTGTTAGTTGAACAGGGGAGAAAATTACTACTAGTGGCACGCGAATGCCCTCCATCTTGGACCGTGAGGTGGACTGCAGAGTATCGATGTGGATGTGGATACACGCTAAAGAATGTGCGCTGAACGATGTGCTCCGAAACACCTCTGCATGCAACAGCGATGTACTATGTCCTCAGAACTTCCACAGAACGCCGCCTATCCCGCTGTGCAGAGTTGGAAAGCCTCCGATCTCTACTTCCTGTGATGAGACGTGGACGTCCGACATCTTGTTGCTTACTCGTGGTTTCAGCGTGACTTTCCCAGCCGCCAATTTCTCTTCTCCGCCTTTTGTTTATTTCTTTGAGTCATCAATCCTCAGACCGCTTTCACGCGGCCAGCTACGAATTCCTCTCCTGTGTCAACCTTACCTTTTCATCTAAGAGTAGCAATTGCAAACTACGTTCTCAATTATTTGCAGGATAAGTCTCAATCTCTGTCTTACTCTAGAGTTTTTACCTTCTACAGCTCCCTTTAGAATCATGAGAATTATTCCCTGATGCTTAACAGGTCCTATCATCCTATTCCTTCTTACCGCTACTGTTTGCCTGATATTCCTTTCCGCCGGCCGGTGTGGCCAAGCGGTTCTAGGCGTTTCAGTCCGGAACCGCATGACTGCTATGGTCGCAGGTTCGAATCCTGTCTCGGGCATGGAAGTGTGTGATGTCCTTAGGTTGGTTAGGTTTAAGTAGTTCTAAGTTCTAGGGGACTGGTGACCTCAGGTGTTAAGTCCCATAGTGCTCAGAGCCATATGAATTTTTTATTCCTTTCCTCGCCGATTCTGTGGAAGAACCCGTCATTCCCCACCTTATCAGTTCATCTAGTTTTCAAATCTCCTCTGTAGCACCAGGTCTCAAATTCTGGTGTACTCTTTTGTTCCGATTTTCCCGCGGACCATGTCTCACTGTCATAAAATGCTGTGCTCAAATGTACATTCTCAGAAATTTCATCCTCAAACTAACACTTACATTTTATGCAAGTAAACTTCTGTTGGCCAAGAAAGCCCTTTTTTGCCGATGCTACTCTGCTTTTTACTTCCTCCTTGCTCCAAAAGTCATGGGATATTTCTTTGCCTAGGTAGCAGAATTCCTTATCTCCCACTTTATCAAGTTGTTTAAATTAATGAATTTCCCCATTTTTGTCCCCTATATCCAGTTGTTCAGTTTAATGAATTTCCCCATTTGTGGCCCCTTTATCAAGTCGTTAAGTATAATGGATTTCCCCATTTGTGGCCCGTTTCATCGCTTAATGACTCCCCACTCGTCTCCGCTCCGCTAGTACAGGATGTCCCTGAAATGCTGCAACGAACTTCGATGGGTTGTAAAGGGTGTCGTGGCGATAGGAACACATGTCTGGAATCATCACCCAATGACGATAGAGGGCGTCTGAGCTACAGGCGCCAGCGCCTGCTACTAGGCCACCTCTTCGTCGGTAAATGTGACTGTCTACTGTGACAGACCGTAAGCGGCACGTTTCGCAATATTGTTTGTTATTCAGCGACAGAGACTGATTGCCACGAATGTCGGTGGAGAAGATGGAACTAGTTGCTGCATAGACAGTTCTTGTCTCCTATAAATACGACGCGCAGTTGGTTCGGCGGATGACGGGACAGGATATGGGTTTCCATCTGCAGTTTATTTTTCTCCTGAAACCCTCTAAAAACTCCATTGCTTTTCGGTTTTTTTTGGTCGTCAGTCTTCCTTGTGGTTTGATGCGGCCCGCCAAGAATTCGTCTCCTGTGACAATCTCTTCATCTCAGAGTAGCATTTGCAACATATAGCCCCAATTATTTTCTAGATGCATACCAATCTCTGTCTTCCTCTACAGTTTTTGTCTTCTATAGTTCCCTCTAGTACCATGTAAGTCATTCCCTCATGTCTATCATCCTGACGCTTCTCCTTATAGGTATTTTCCACATAACCCTTTCCTCTCCGATTCTGCGCAGAACCTTCTCATTCCTTACCTTATCAGCCCACCTAATTTTCGACATTAGTCTGTAGCACCACATTTCAGGTGCTTCGATTCTCTTCGGTTTCGGTTCGCCCACAGTCCATGTTTCACTACCTTAATATGCTGCACTCCATATGTACATTCTCAGAAATTTCTTTTTCAAATTAAGGCCTGTGTTTGATACTAGCAAACTTCTTCTGGCCAGGATTTTTTTTTTTTTTTTTTTTTTTGCCATTGCTAGTCTGCTTTCGATGTCCTCCTTACTCCGTCCGTCATAGGTTATTTTACTGCCTAGGTAGCAGAATTCTTTAACTTCACCTACTTCATGACCATCGATCCTGATATTAAGTTTCTAGTCTGTTGTCTGTTCTCATTTGTGCTACTTCTCATTACTTTCGTCTTTCTTCGATTTACTCTCAATCCTTATTCTGTACTCATTAGATTGTTCATTCCATTTAGCAGGTTCAAATGTTCAAATTTGTGTGAAATCTTATGGGACTTAACTGCTAAGGTCATCAATCCCTAAGCTTACACACTACTTAACCTAAATTATCCTAAGGACAAACACACACACCGATACCCGAGGGAGGACTCGAACCTCCGCCGGATTTAGCAGGTCACGTAATTCTTCTTAACTTTCCCTCAGGATAGCAATGTCATCGGCGGATCGTATCATTGATATCCTTTTACCTTAATTTTTATCCCACTCCTAAATCTTTCTTTTATTTAGATCATTGCTTCTTCATGTATAGATTGAACAGTAGGGGCGAAAGACTGCGTATGTGTCTTACACCCTTTTTAATCCGAGCACTTCTTTCTTGTTCGTCCACTCTTATTATTGCCTCCTGGCTCTTGTACATATTGTATATTATCCGTCTCTCCCTACAGCTTACCCCTCTTTTTCTCAGAATTTAAAACATCTTGCACCATTTTACATTGTTGAACGCCTTTTTCAGGTCGGCAAATAATATGAACGTGTGTTGATCTTTCTTTAGTGTTGGTTCCATTATAAACCTCAACGTTAGAGTTGCCTCTCTGGTGCCTTTACCTTTTCTAAAGCCAAACCTATAGTCATCTACAACATCATCAATTTTTTTCCATTCTTCTGTATATTACTCTTGTCATCAAGTTATATGTATGAGCTGTTAAGCTGATTGTGCGATAATTCTCGCACTTGTCAGCACTCGCAGTCTTCGGAATAGTTTGGATGATATTTTGCCGAAAGTCAAATGGCATGTTGCCAGACTGATGCATTCTACACACCAACGTGAATAGTCGTTCTGTTGCCACTTCCCCCAATCCTTTTAGAAATTCCGATGGAATGTTATCCATCCCGTCGGTCTTATTTGATCTTAAGTCTTCCAAAGCTCTCTTTAGTTCTGATTCTATTACTGCTTCCCCTATCTCTTCTAAATCGACTCCTGTTTCTTCTTCTACCACATCAGACAAATCGTTCCCCTCATAGAGGCTTTCAGTGTATTCTTTCCACCTATCCGCTCTCTCCTCCGCGTTTAACAGTGGAATTCCCGTTGCACTCTTAATGTTGCCGCTCTTGCTTTTAACGTCACCGAATGTTGTTTTGACTTTCCTGTATACTGAGCCTGGCCTTCCGACAATCATTTCTTTTTCGACTTCTTCACATTTTCCATGCAACCATTTCGTCTTGGCTATCATACACTTCTTATTTATTTTATTCCTTAGCAGCTTGTACTTTGTATTCAGTATAGAAGAGATAATTAAACTGTTGATGGGTACCTGTGTCGGAACCTATCATCGGCCAAGGCAACGGAGCATCGCATTCATAGGAGACGAGGCATTTCTATGCAGCTGCTAGCTCCATATTCTATCCTGGCGATCGTGGCAATCAATCGCTATCACTGAATAACAAACAGTGTTGCAAGACATTACTCGTGTGGTCCGTCAGCAGGGGAAGTCACGTTCGCAGCCAAAGGGACGGCCTAGTGGCAAGTATTTCTGGAACATCCTGTACACTTTTCTTATCGTGTTAGTGCTACAATGCTACCAGATGGCATTTAATCTGGCGTGATCGGTAGTTATACTGCTTTGAAGCGACAAAGAAACTGGTATAGGCATGCATATTCAAATACAGAGATATGTAAACAGGCAGACTACGGAGCTGCGGTCGGCATCACCTATATAAGACGACAAGTGTCTGGTGCAGTTGTTAGATCGGGTACTCCTGCTACAGTGGCAGGTTATCGAGATTAAAGTGAGTGTGAACGTAGTGTTATAGTCGGCGAACGAGCGATGCGACACAGCATCTGCGACGTAGCGATGAAGAGGGGATTTTCCCGTACGAGCATTTCACGAGTGTACGGCGAATATCGGGAATCCGGTAAAACACCAACTCTCCGACATCGCTGCGGCCGGAAGAAGATCCTGCAAGAACGGGACCAACCACGACGGAAGAGGATCGTTCAACGTGACATGTGTGCAACCCTTCCGCAAACTGCAGCAGATTTAAAAAAATATTCTTATGCTAAGAACAATACACACACCCACGCCTGAGGGAAGACTCGAACTTCCGGCGGGAGGGGCCACGCAATCCGTGTCAAGGCGCTTGAAACCACGCGGCCATTGAGCGCGTCGGCACATTTCAGTGCCGGGCCGTCAACAAGTGTCAGCGTGCGAAGCATTCAACGAAACATCATCGATATGGGCTTTCAGAGCCGAAACCGGCCGCTGTCGCCGAGCGGTTCTGGGCCCTTCAGTCCGGAACCGCGTGTCTGCTACGGTCGCAGTTTCGAATCCTGCCCCGGGCATGGATGCGTATGACGTCCTTAGGTTGGTTAGGTCTAAGTAGTTCTAAGTCTAGGGGACTGTTGACCTCATATGTTAAGTCCCTTAGTGCTTAGAGCCATTTGAACCATTTTCGGAGCCGAAGGCTCACTCGTGTACCATTGATGACTGCACGGCACAAAGCTTTACACCTCGCTTAGGCCCGTCAACACGGACTTTGGACTGTTTGGAAACGTGTTGCCTTTTCGGACGAGTCTTGTTTGAAATTGAATCGAGCTAATGGACGTGTACGGGTAAGGACCCTGCATGTCAGCAGGGGATTGTTCAAGCTGGTGGGGGTTCTGTAATGGTGTAGGGCGTGTGCAATTGGAGTGACACGGGACCCCTGATATGTCTCGATACGACTCTGATACGTGACACGTACGTAAGCATCCTTTCTGATCACCTGCTTCCATTCATGTCCATTGTTTATTTTGACGGACTTGGGCAATTCCAGCTGGACAATGCGACACCCACACGTCCAGAATTGCTACAGAGTGACTACGGGAACACTCTTCTGAGTATAAACACTTCCTCTGCCCATCACAGACATGAACATTATTGAGCGTACCTGGGACGCCTTGCAATGTGCTGTTCAGAAGAGATCTCCACCCCTTCATACTCTTACGGATTTATGATCAGCCCTGCATGATGCATGGTGTCAGATACCTCCAGCACTGCTTCAGACATTAGTCGAGCGCACGCCACGTCGTGTCGCGGCTCTTTTGCGTGGTCGTGCGGGCCATACACGATATTAGGCAGGTAAATTAGGTTCTTTGTCTCTTCAGTGTATTTTAGTTTAGGGCTACTTTCGAGGGTCAACACTTTTCAGGAAAGTTGCTTGGTCTGACGGGGAACAATTAAAACACTTTGATATTGTAACAACGGCAGCTGTATAAAGTGAACTCTCTAAAATAATGGACATGACCTACAGGTAACGTTGAGTAGGTAGCACTCCAGAAGAGACTGATTAGCAGCTAGGAGAGGTGAAGAACTCTTTTTAACGAATCTTTTCAAATCCTTCGTTACTTCGTCTGTTTTAAATTTAAAGTGTCTCCCATGCGCAACGTCAGTATGTGTGAGCGTTTTGGATCACTCCATAATTCAATTCGTCTGGGGGGATATTTTCAGAAAAAGACCAGTAAATAAGTTGTACAGTTAGTTTCTCTAATTTTTCTCAACAGTGCAGTGGGACTGCAACGTGTACATTCTTAAATATTGACAAAGCTAGGCGAAAAGAGACTGGAGTGTGTTAAAACGTGTATTAACGATGCGATTATTTCGAGAGCGTAAATACATTCGAGGTGTTAGAACCCCAAACCACAACGAACATAGGGCAGACATTTACTCTGCCTTTACCACGGCTGTGGTAACATGTCGTCGGTTGTCTGTGGGCGAGGCGATACCTGGAGCAATTAATGCATGGCAATGTTATGCACAGTAAACACCTCCAGCGAGGCTAATTGATAACCGCCTGTTAGAGTGGACACGACCACAACATGATATCGCACATAAACACTAATCACATTGACCGTAGAGCCTTTTCTAAACTTAAAAAGTCACTTCCAAGTGTAAATTAATTGTTGCATGTTGCGGTCGCTGCATCAGTGTAAGTTTTACCACTCAACTTAGATACGCAAGCTAACGACTGGCTATGACGGAAATAAAGTGTTTTGGTAAGCTTTTACGCTGATAATATTGTAAATTGTATCTTTTTGATCTGTTTTACGCTGGGTCACTGGTAGCGACACATGTCAAACAGAAAACTATTGTTAATATTCCGAACGTTTCGCCGGCCGAAGTGGCCGCGCGGTTCTGGCGCTGCAGTCTGGAACCGCGAGACCGCTACGGTCGCAGGTTCGAATCCTGCCTCGGGCATGGATGTGTGTGATGTCCTTAGGTTAGTTAGGTTTAACTAGTTCTAAGTTCTAGGGGACTAATGACCTCAGCAGTTGAGTCCCATACTGCTCAGAGCCATTTGAACCATTTTTTTGAACGTTTCGATAATTTGGAGTCTCCGATTACACTTTCATTATTTTGTAAGTGTCATCGGTGACTTTTTCTTAATGTGTTTCAGTTATTTGTTGGATGTATTCCAATCTCTGGCTAACCTAACAGTGTTGCCCTCCCCCTCCCCCCCCCCCACCCCAGTTACTCCCTCTAAAACTATGACAATTATTCCGTCTTGTCTTCATACGTGTCCTATGTTGCTGTGTTACAGTACTTAGGATTGCGTCTCGCTTTTCTAGTGCCGAATTGACGGAGTTACCACATTCATCATGAATATTCTAAAATTTAAAAACATACACAACAATGAACTTGGCTTGGAGCAGCATATGGAAGCATGTACGAAAGAAGCGGACTTTTAGACAGAATCGTTTATAATACTAAGTTTATGCCGAGCACCTGAGGTAATCTGCAGGAAATTTTAATCAGTTCATAGATCACCTTCAAGCTCTAGTAGCCTATTGAACAGTAAAAAACAAAGAAATAAAGGTTGTTGGTGATTTTAATATAAATTTTCTTAAAAACTCTCGCAATAAAATTTAGTGCAGTTGGTAACACTGTGAGATTCCCATACAGGGTAGCTGTTTCCATGGAAATGGCCATTGGTAATGTATTTAAATAAAGGTCTAGTTGACAAATATGTGCTAGACAACCAATAGTCAGTGAGCTCTCAGAACATGTCATTTAGTTTCTTCTGTTAAATGTTGGTGCTGGTTAGGATACAAAATCTACTAAACTTATGCTCGGGAGGGCAGTCGGTAGGGCAACCAACTCTCCCATAGTATACGGGGTCTCCCGTATTTTAGGATTTTTTTTTTAAAGTCTTCCGTCTACCTTATTGTCTACATGTTTGTCCCATATATTTCGTTTAGTGATCGCTGTTATAACCCGTGAGGTACTATCGATAGTTTATACTCTTTCATCGAGATACCTCGAAAACTATTCTTTCAATAATCTATATTATTCTCGATTACTGTTCGTGTCAGAAATCGAAGCAGATGAGCGTTAGCGCCAAATGTTTCTATTTGTTCCGACTTCTTGGTTTTTCCGTAATACCTAGTGTAAAGTATTCGTGTATACAGTATTTTCATTTGGTTTTTAAGTGAATGGGCTTTCATTATGTGCTCTCACCGTGAAAATGAAGATGTGAAGACTCCACGAAGCAAGAAGATGAAGTACTTGTGTGTTTACTTGAAGATATGGGAGGAACAATATTCGTAGTTAAAGGCCATGCCAACAACGTAAATCGAGCTTACTGTGTGCTATGTAAGCATGACTTTAGCATCGCTCATGGTGGTAAAGCTGACTGCAGCCAACATTCTTCTACAGAACTACACAATCGGAAAGAAAGAGACGTAAAGTCGAATTCAAATTTATTCAAATATTTTGGCAACACCAGCAAGAACATGAAAAACGTTGCAGATGAGTTAGCAACAATTTTTCATACAGTAAAGCATAATATCAGCTACAGAAGTATGGATTGTACAAATTAATTATCGAAGGGCATTTTTCATTACTCTTATGTGGCCAATATGACGACATGTGGTCGAACTAAGGCAGAAGCTATTGTGAAAAAATGTTTTGGCACCAAGAAGTATTCAGAGCTTCAGTGGTGTCTTAAAAGATCCAGCTAATCAAATAACTTTTTTATATTGCAACTGATGCTCCGAACCACAAATACAGAAAGATATTTCCTATTGTTGTAAGATATTTTGATCCTGAAACGGATTAAAAAATAGACTCCTGAATATCACTGAACACACTAATGAGACAGCTAATGCTGTTCACAGTCTGATCAATTCTTCATTGAGTTACATAATTTGGATGTAAAGAACATGACTGCATACTGTGTTGATAATGCAAATGTTAATTATGGGAAGCACAATTCTGTATTTAAACTGCTTAGAGGATACAACAAGCATTTGATGAAAGCAAATTGCTCAAATCACTTGCTACATAATGCCACAAATCATGCTTGTGATGCTTTAGATGTAGAGATTGAAATGCTTGTTATGAAAGTATATGGCTATTTCTATGTATCTGCAAAGAGAGTCAAGAGTTGCAAGCATTCTTCAATTTTGTTGATGCTGAGTGGCTAGAATGTGTTCATCATGTTCCTAGCCGTTGGCTTTCGTTAAAATCTGCTCTGGAGAGACTAATCCAGAACTGGTTACCAATTAACCGTTATTGCAAGAGTTTGGATGATTGCCCAAAAATATTATCAAAGTTTTTTTTTTGTGAAGAAGATCCAGAAAAGAAATATGTTACTGAGGCATATCTAAATTTCTTTTCCAACATAGGTGCTTTGCTTGTTCAGCCTGGAAAAATCCTTAAAACTTCAAATTTCTGCATCATGGGGTGCTATGAAGTGATGAAAGATGTGTGTAATAAGATTCATCAAAGGACAGGTTTTTTGGTACTACAAATGAACAATTATTGAACAGTTTCAGTTCATCAATGGAAAAATGTGTCAAACATAATTTTGTTAACTTCTACCATTGCTGAAATAATTACATAACAAAAAATTTTGATGTATCAAATGCAAATCCTGTTCACTGCCTTTTACCGTTAAAGTTGGAAACTGAACTTTCTTACAGAGAGTTACAAGCTATAGTTAAACAATTTGCTCTTGATTTTGTAAATGAGTATGCTCTGTATGAGGAGTTTTCTACTGTAAAAAGTGCTGTCAGTATAGTGAAAACAGGAACAATAGGAGGAAGTTGGGTAAAAATTTTTAAAAATTTTAAATTCAAATTCAAACAAATTTATGTCCTAAACCTTAGTAAAATCAGAGGATTTGTATTAAGCATTCAACGATCAAACAAGAGTTTTTTCTCTAATGAACAATAAGTGGCAGATCAAATAAAGCTGCCGCTTAGAACTTATTAAGGCAGAGCTTATGATTTAAATTAATTTTGATTATAATTGCAAAGAGTTTTTCAAATTTGCTCAGAAGATAAAAAGACTGCAGAGTAGTGCTGCTTCTGTAAATAAGTATTTGTAATTTTTTTACGTTTTACTGTGATTATTTTTGAGCATTTTATGCCATGGAAAAAATAAATTGTTTGCAATTTTGTCATATGATGACATGTTGGAGACCGTGGCTGTTGTTTGAAGAAAAATGTTGATGGTGTTAGGACAGCAACGAGCCACAAATTTACTTTGAGTTCCTTTTTTCAAAGGAAACCGTTACCGGTTTCGAATCGTTGTGATTCATCATCAGACGGTTTAAACGCTTTCTTTCTGACATTTGGTGTGTTTTTATAGATTAATTGTCGTGAAACGTCGGTTTCGAGTGTTTTTTTTCGTAACATTCGTCCAATCGATGTAAATGCATTCCCACTGCATCCTCGTTGTTACACACGTAATAGTTCTCACTGTTCACTTTAGATTTGTCGCTAAGATCGTTTCAACCACGCACCATTCAAAATATGAAAAAAAGAGTAAAAGTAAGCAAAGTATGTCTTACTTTTTATGTTTACATCCCCATTGTCATCCAGTTCAAGGAAATGCGTATAGCTGAGTTGCTGAAATTCACTATGACTAAATCTCCCTTATAATCATGGTCAGATTGTGGTCATCTCCCTTAACCCATGATCCAAAGTTGGTTGCCCTAATAATCGGTAAGCCAAATTTGGGTACTTCAGGAATGTCAAAGATGTGAAATGGATTCATGTAACTTATGCAGGGCTCATGACATGAATGGAAAGTACAGAAAGTTCGTTAATAAAGTCTTTCCCTTATTTGAAAACTGTTTCAGTGAAGTTACCCTGAACTGATTACACTCTAAAAATATATGATGGATTACCCACGCAGTAAAGATATAATTTTAGATATAATGGAACTACAGCCATTGTTAGGTCTCGATTGTAACCATAAATCGCGTTATTTAATGTTAATTTTGTTAGGGTTTTTTGCCAATAGATCACCATCATATAACGTTTAAGGCAGCGGCGATATGGTCAAAGAGGTAATAACGTGTGATATCTGTGAAATGCTGACCATAAATCTGCTCTGCCACAAGTACAAGGGCTGTTGCGCCAGAAAGATTAGCAACATGGTGCGACAGTCCATATAATTGCAGACTAGTAGCTTATCCTCTGCCACGCCGTTATAAATGTCTACGATGTCTTCGATTCCTCCAAACCAATATACTTAAATAAATTACGATGTTTAGGAGACGAATTTTTTCTGTAATTAGCGAACCAGTCACAAATGAAGTTGCTTGTTGTAAAAATAAACGAACAAGCTTATAGTAAACTTGAATAGACGTACTACTTTAATGAAATTAAATTAAAAAAAATGAAATGAAATGTGAATTGATTTTGCAAAATGTACGGGGGGGTTTTAAATGTTACTTTTTAAATTGTTGTTTTTGTTATTTGCTCTTTCTTTCAGTCAGTACGAACTTTGTTGTAGAACCCCTTATTTACGTGTGGTAATAAAAATTAATTTAGACAGAATTAAGTACATTTAAAATTACTTGAGCTTAGTCAGCCCTCTCATGCTGATAAATTCACATTAACTGATTAAGAATATTTAGTTGAGAATTAAATCTTTTACATAATTCGGCCTTGGCCCACATTTTCTAAACGCAGTGTGGTTTTTTTTTAAATATTTACTGAATTTTTTTCCCGGCGTTAGCTATGGAACACAAGACTGTCTCTGTTAGCAGAAAATGGTTAAATATTGCCAAGCCGACGTTTAATTATCATTGATAAAACACACTTCACTATACATTTAAGTTATTTGAAAGAACCAACAAATTGTTAAATTTCAACGTTAACTATCCGCCTATGAATGCACAAATGTGAAACTAGTAATAAATTCCGTCAGTCTCAGGATCGCTGTAAAAGAAAAACATTTTCTTAATTCACTGCTAATTTTTATCTGCTCCCGATTTACGGGTTTGGTTACATTTTTCTTAGCGGAACAATTTTTTAAATGTGCCGCCGCTGCAAATCGTTCGGTCGCGGCACAGCCGAGCAACATCAGCGATAATTGTTAAAAATGCTGAAAATTCTTTAAAGAAATATTATAGATGACATGGGCAAGCTAATTTACATTAGTAATACACACTTTTGATAAATTATAATGTATTTAGACCACAACAATAATTCAACTTACATTAGTTTGTAATTTCTCCTCTAATGGCGGCTAAATCTAGATACAGACAAATGAAGTCTACCCATTCATAAAATGCTACGTCACAGGTTCCTCTCTCTCTCACCTCTCGAGGAAGAAGACAAAGAATGCACACTATGTATTCCTATTTATACGACTCTCAACCGTTATTGTCTCTTTCAATCTGCGGCTGTATTTTACATTTTTCTTATCACAGATATTGACACATTTCGTAATTACATTATGAGTATAGAAATATTACAATCATAAATACATCGAGAATATTATTACAGAAAATATTACAATAATAACGAATGTCCTTTGCACAAAATTAAATAATATTTTTTGTTAAATAATTACAGTATATACAAATTGCTTCATAGCGGCGTATATAAAACAATTAAATTTTAGTTTATTAATAGTGTGTGTGTTGCCAGGGAACGTTACACTACGAAGACATTTCGAAACGCCACGGCAGCATAATTTAATGAAACAAACGGTGGAAAATGCGACAAATTTTGTATAAAACCTAAAAAAGAACAACGGATAGTCTTCTTTGTAGAAAAAAAAAAAAACACCTGAGACACGACACCTGTTGCAAACAAGTAGAATGCTCTACCGTTTATCTCTTCAGAGTTTTAATCCAAGTTCATTCGAGGTAACCAATGTCTATGAACGCATGGACAACATCAACGGTACTTTTAATTGAATTTGTCTTTACTAGAAATTTAATGACATTCAAAATCTGCTGATAGCTTGCGGGTAAACCTTAATACGTATCTTAGTCACGTGACTTTTGGTTCAATGGATGGTGGTGACTAAATATTTGTTCTAAGCCTTTAAATGTTCCCTCTATAAATATTCCAATCTATGTCTACCCCACAACCTACTATTCACATTCAGAATCTCACCAGAAATTCGGATTGAACCAAGGGCAATTGCTTTAATAATAAAAGGTAACTACAAGAGTAAGGCGATACTGCATGAATATGGAATGGAGATCGAAGTAGCAAATTTGTTTTTCAGCCAAGACCAACATATGAGACGAATGTCACTAACGTGCGTGTCAGTACGTCACACCGTCATTTGTTGCGTCACAGGTTCGGTCTTTAAATAACTGCAGCATATCTAATATATTTTGCAGCCAATGTTCCACGTGGTTTAAATGACACCGCAAAAGTATATTGAAAGCTCCATCATCTACTACGTCAATAACAGTCATTATTAAAGATTTTTGAGAACGCCCCTTAAAGGAAGCAGGAAAGAGACAACACTTAAATTCTGTAATAGTAGACTGTACCTTTGCCGTTCTATGGGTCCCAAGTATGGACTTTAACAATTAAAAAATTACAGAGAATTGATACGGTAGAAATGAAAGTTGTAAGACCTTTGGTGGGGTGCAGATTAGAAGATCATAACATTAACAATGAGAAGCGAGAGGAGGTTCATGTTCTACGAACAGTAGAAAAGAACCAACGATGCAGAAAGGAATGACATGACTATCTGCTACCTACGGATCAAAGCCATATAGATGGGAACACCTATGACTACAAACCCAAGGGTAGTAGAAGTGTAGGAAGGCCAAGAAATATAAGAGACAAGCAGCCTTAATTTGCTTTGTCTCGGAATAGGCAAAGAGCTTTAACCCGAAAATGTAGATGTTAATCTTGATTATAATTATTTTCGATTATCTTAAATCATCATGCTGTCGACATCTGGGATTCGTTGACACAAAAAGTAAAGGCCAAACACAGTACTTATGTATGTAGATTTTACAAAAAATTCAGTTTGTAGACTTCAAAAGAACAACTGATGAGTGACGGTTGTATAGTGCAAAAATGGCACCAGATTAATGCTCTAACGGTTTATTGTTTTCTTATATCTATCCAGAGCCACGTTCACGCTATACAATGGGCACTCGTCAGTTGTTCGTCTGGTGTCAACAAGCCAAACTACACTATAAAACCAGTGCACTCTTATGTTCTGCTTATACTGATGTAAACGAGCAGTCTTTCCACGTCACGTTTATGATATTTGACGGCCTGATGAAGAATTAAGATTTAAACTAGTTGAAAACTTTATTATTACTAGCGATTTAACAGCTCGTGCCAATTTGAAGATGACTTTTCTAAAAATCTAATACCCTGGAAATTGACATATTCTGAAGCATCAGCAGCCCGGACTAATTGACAAATGCGGGAGAAACTCTCTCCTGTTCACAATTAAACGAGGAAAGTGGTTTCACATTGTGCGGCTCAAATTTTTTTCCAGAAGTAATCGTGCCGTGAACTTGTTAAACGTTATTGCAGAGGTAATCTTTCTCTTGGTGTAATTTGGGAGAATTTATGTCACATTAAGAACGCAGATAGCGCTCTGAGCGTCGGGGCAGGGATAACGTTGGACGCTGCTGGCCTGGGGGCAGAGCGCTGTAACCATTCACAGCTGGCAACGTTCCCACGACCACAGGCAGGCAATCTCGTTACCTGTCCGGCAAGAGCAGATTCTACCAGTCAGCGGTTAGCGCGTGTGGTACCGCTAAAGTCTGAGAGATAATTGCTACTGTCGTAAGACAAGAGAGGCCGAACATCGACACAGTGGACGGATTATTTAAAAGTGCTTTCGATGGGAACTTTAAGGCTAACAGCTGCACTCACCCACAGACACATCATGAATCCGAACTCCATAGACAAAACTTCGGAGACTAATCAGGGATATTTTCTGTGATGCACTTAAAATACCTACACACTATTGAAAACATGCGTGTTCGCTCTCGTCCTGGCTTGATTGCATACAAACTAGTTCCGTTCACTCGCGGCACTTGGTGCTGTCAACAGTAAGGTTCACTTTACTATCCGCCCTCTAGTTTGCATTCACTAATGTTGGAACTCTCACCAGCGGTCTAGATGTAGCATCTTTCACTAGTAATCAAAACGCCCTCCGTCCCAGTTTCGAACCTTGCCACAGCTTAAACTTTGAATAAATTTATTAGAAATGGCGGTCCAATATTTCCGGTATAACAAGTCATCCCCGCTTTGTCAAGGGTCTTGTTAAAGAGGATGGGGAAGCGGACAGAGGTTCAGAGCACTCTCTTGCCCTTCTGGTGCGAATCTGTCCCTAAAAGGCGGAGGAATCAGCAATGATCAACGGTATGAAAATGCCGAAGATAATGGAAACCACGGCGTTGAAGACATGCAATGTGTATTAACAGGGAATGTTGTCAGTAGTTGTAAAAGTGTCATGACGATCTCTCCATTGTCAAAAGAATTCGGACTAGTCCCCCATTAGGATCTCCGTGAGGGGAATGGAAAGGGGTAGGTGACAAGATAAAAACCTTGAATAACCAACGAAAGGATAACGTTGTATGAGACCGGGCGTGGAATGTCAGAAGTTTTAGAAATACTTCAACTGATGGACGAAAGAAGAAACTACAAAAATGTGCTGGAAAATTCAGAAATACAGCGGAGCAGTTGGGAACGAAATAAATGGGAAGTGTAGGGAAGCTAAGGCTAAACGCCTGCATGAAAAATGTGAAGAAATCGATGAAGGAATGACTGTCGAAGGACTGACCCAACACATAGAAAAGTCAAAACAACCTTCGGTGAAATTAAAAGCAAAGGCGATAACATTAAGAAAAGAACGGGAATTCCATTGTTAAATGTAGGGAAGAGAGAGGATAGTTGGAAAGAGTACATTGAAGGAAGAGTACTTGTTTTATAACGTGACAGAAGAAGAAACAGGTGACGACTGGTGAGAGATATTGGATCCAGTATTAGATTCAGAATTTAATAGAACTTTGGACGACTTAAGATCAAATAAGGTATGAGAATCAGAATTTAAAACAACTTTGGACGACTTAAATGAGGCAGCAGGGATAGATAACACTCCATCGGAATTTCTACTATCATTGAGTGCAGTAGCAATAAAACAACTATTCAGTTGTTGAGTGCAATGTATAAGACTAGCGATATTCCATCAGACTTTCGGAAAACATATCCATAAAATTCCAAAGAATGTAAGAGCTGACAAGAGCAAGAATTATCGCACAATCAGTTCAACAGCTCAGGCATAAAAGTTGCTGACAAGAATAATACATAGAAGAATGAAAAAGAATATTGAGAATGTGTTAGGTGGCGATCAGTTTGACTATGGGAAAGGCATAGCCACCAGAGAGGCAGTTGCGAAGTTGCGGTTGAAAATGGAAGCAGGTTTGAGGAAAACCCAAGACTCGATCATAGAATTTGTCGACCTGGAAAATCGTTGGGCAATGTAAAATGGTGCAAGATGTTCGAAACTCTGAGTAAGATAGGGGTAAGCTATAGGAGAAGAGGTGACTTACAGTGCGTACGAGAACCAAGGGGGAACAGTAAGAGTGGAAGAATGCACTGATTAAAAAGAATGCAAAACGTGGATTTAGTTTTTCGCCACTATTCATCAGCTTGTATATCGAGGAAGAAATGATGGAAATAGAAGAAAGGTTCAAGAATGGTATAAAAATTTATAATGAAAGGATATCAATGATAAGACTCGCTGAAGACATTGGTATCCTGTGTGAAAGTGAAAAGGAACTACAGGATCTGTTGACTCGAATGAACAGTCTAATGAGTACAGAGGGTGGTTTGAGAGTAAATCGAAGAAAGACGAAAATAATGAGAAGTAGCAGAACTGGAAACAGCGAGAAACTTAACATGAGAATTGGAGATCTCGATTTATATGAATTTATGGAATTTTGCTACCTAGTCAGCAAAATAGCATACGACAGCGGAGCAAGGAGAACATAAAAAGTAGACCAGCACTGGCAAAGATGGCATTCCTAGCCAAGAGAAGCCTAATGGTATCAAACATAGGTCTTATTTTGAAGAAGAAAAAAATACCTGAGAACATACATTTGGAGTACAGTGAAACGTGGACTGTGGAAAAACCACAACAGAAGAAAATCAAAGCATCAGAGGTGTGGGGCTACAGAATAAAGTTGAAAATTAGGTGGACTGATAAGGTGAAAATCAGGACGTTGTCCTCAGAATAGGCGAATGGAAAGCACTAACAAAAAAAAAATTACATCAGCGAATAACGTCCATGGAAGTGGAGGGAGCGGCAGAAAGTAAAAATTGTTGATGAAGACAGAGATTGGAAAACATCCAGAACATCGTCCACGAGAAGCATCAAGTTTGAAAAGAATATAATGATGTGCAAATGATCTTCTGACATTGTTTTTAGAAAGTTATGCGTTATAGATTTCCAGATATGTAAGTGCTTCTAATAAAAATACATTTATGTTAACAATACTTGTTATATATTAATAACTTACAGATTAATGGTCCACATATTTCCATTGTGACAAGTGTCAAGTTGTTTTCCATGAATTCTTCAATGGTGTAATAACATATTTCTGCTAAAATGTCATGGAATAATATTTTCAAAGAGCCTCCGTGCATGTTTAATACCATTTTATCTCGAAGTCTGTTATACATTTGAGCCCCATTTACAGTAGTGTCTGAGCATAAAGGATTATTGATGTGAGGGAAGTTTGCAGTTCTCCCTGTGATGAGTTCCGTAGGTATGGTCAAAGTAGTACTTTTTAATTCCCTATTGGTTATTGCATATACACTACTGGCCATTATAATTGCTACACCCAGAAGAAATGCACGTGATAAACGCGTATGCATTGGACAAATATATTATACTAGAACTGACATGTGATTAAATTTTCACGCAATTAGGGTGCATTGATTCTGAGAATTCAGTACCCAGAACAACCACCTCTGGCCGTAAAAACGGTCTTGATACGCCTGGGCATTGAGTGAAACAGAGCTTGGATGGCGTGTACAGGTACAGCTGCCCATGCAGCTTCCACACGATACCACAGTTCATCAAGAGTAGTGACTGGCGTATTGTGACGAGCCAGTTGCTCGGCCACCATTTACCAGACGTTTTCAGTTGGTGAGAGATCTGGAGAATGTGCTGGTCAGGGCAGCAGTGGAACATTTTCTGTATCCAGAAAGGCCCGTAGAGGACCTGCAACATGCGGTCGTGCATTATCTTGCTGAAATGTAGGGTTTCCCAGGGATCGAATGAAGGGTAGAGCCACGGGTCGTAACACATCTGAAATGTAACGTCCAGTGTTCAAAGTGCCGTCAATGCGAACAAGAGGTGACCGAGACGTGTAACCAATGGCACCCCATACCATCACGCAGGGTGATACGCCAGTATGACGATGACGAATACACGTTTCCAATGTGCGTTCACCGCGATGTCGCTAAACACGGATGCGACCATCATGATTTTGTAAACAGAACCTAGATTCATCCGAAAAAATGACGTTTTGAGATTCGTGCACCCAGGTTCGTCGATGAGTACACAACCGCAGGATGGTTCAAATGGCTCTGAGCACTACGGGACTCAACTGCTGAGGTCATAAGTCCCCTAGGACTTAGAACTACTTAAACCAAACTAACCTAAGGACATCACACACATCCATGCCCGAGGCAGGATTCGAACCTGCGACCGTAGCGGTCGCGCGGTTCCGGACTGTAGCGCCTAGAACCGCTTGGCCACTCTGGCCGGCACACCACCGCAGGAGATCCTGTCTGTGATGCAGCGTCACGGGTAACCGCAACCATGGTCACCGAGCTGATAGTCGATGCTGCTGCAAACGTCGTCAAACTGTTCGTGCAGATGGTTGTTGTCTTGCAAACGTCCCCATCTGTTGACTCAGGGAACGAGACGTGGCTGCACGATCCGTTACAGCCATGCGAATCAGATGCCTGTCATCTCGATTTCTAGTGATACGAGGCCGTTGGGATCCAGCTCGGCGTTTCGTATTACCCTCCTCAACCCACCTATTCAATATTCTGCTAACAGTCATTGGATCTCCACCAACGCGAGCAGCAATGTCGCGATACGATAAACCGCAATCGCGATAGGCTACAATCCGACCTTTATCAAAGTCGGAAACGTGATGGTACTCGTTCCTCCTCCTTACACGAGGCATCACAACAACGTTTCACCAGGCAACGCCGGTCAACTGCTGTCTGTGTATGAGAAATCGGTTGGAAACTTTCCTCGTCTCAGCACGTTGTAGGTGTCGCCACCGGCGCCAACCTCGTGTGAATGCTCTGAAAAGCTAATCATTTGCATATCACAGCATCTTCTTCCTGTCTGTTAAATTTCGCGTCTGTAGCACGCCATCTTCGTGGTGTAGCAATTTTAATGGCCATTAGCGTAAAAATCAAAATTTCAAAAATGTACAATAAACGAATGGTTGTTGTTGTTGTGGTATTCAGTTTAGCGACTGGTTCGATGCAGCTCTCCACGCTACTGTATCCTGTGCAAGTTTCTTCATGTCACAGTACATACTGCAACCTACGTCCTTCTGAATCTGTTTCGTGTATTCATCTCTTAGTGTCCCTCTACAATTTTTACCCTCCACGCTGCCCTCCAATACTAAATTGGTGATCTCTTGATGCCTTAGAATATGCCCAACCAACCGATCCCTTCTTCCAGTCAAGTTGTGGCACAAATTTCTGTTCTCTCCAATTCTATTCAATACCTCCTCATTAGTTATGTGATCGACCCATCTAATCTTCAGCATTCTCCTGTAGCACCACTTTTCAAATGCTTCTATTCTCTTCTTGTCTAAACTATTTATCGTCCACTTTTCACTGCCATACATGGCTACACTCCTTACGAATACTTTCAGAAACGACTTCCTGACACTTAAATCTCTACTCGATGTTCACAAATTTCCTTGCCATTGCCAGTCTACATTTTATATCCTCTGTACTGCGACCATCATCAGTTTTTTGCTCCCCAAATAGCAAAACTCCTATACTACTTTGGCTCATTTCCTAATCTAATTTCCGCAGCATCACCCGACTTAATTCGACTACATCCCATTATCATCGTTTTGCTTTTGTTGATGTTCATCTTATATCCTCATTTCAAGACACTGTCCATTCCGTTCAAGTGCTCTTCGAAGTCCTTTGCTGTCTCTGACAGAATTACAATGTCATCGGCGAACCTCAGAGTTTTTATTTCTTCTCCATGCATTTTAATTCCTACTCCGAATTTTTCTTTTGTTTCCTTTACTGCTTGCTCAATATACAGATTGAATAACATCAGGGGTAGGCTACAACCCTGTCTCACTCCTCTCCCAACCACTGATTCCCTTTCATGCCCCCTCGACTCTTACAACTGCCATCTGGTTTCTGTACAAATTGTAAATAGCCTTTTGCTCCATGCTTTTTACCCCTGCCACCTTCAGAATTTGAAAGAGTATTCCAGTCAACATTATCAAAAGCTTTCTCTAAGTCTACGAACGCTAGAAAAGTAGGTTTGTGTAAGATAAGTCGTAGGGTCAGTATTGCCTCACGTGTTCCAATGTTTCTACGGTATCCAAGCTGATCTTCCGCGAGGTCGGCTTCTACCAGTTTTTGCATTCGTCAGTAAAGAATTCTTGTTAGTATTTTGCACCTGTGGATTATTAAACTGATAGTTCGGTAATTTTCGCATCTGTGAACACCTGCTTTCTTTGGGATTGGAATTATTATATTCTTCTTGAAGTCTTAGGGTATTTCGCCTGTCTCATACATCTTGATCACTAGATGGTACAGTTTTGTTAAGCCTGGATCTCACAACGCTGTCAGTAGTTCTAATGGAATGGAATGGAATGTTGTCTACTCTCGGGGCCTTGTTTCGACTTAGGTCTTTCAGTGCTCTGTCCAACTCTTCACGCAGTATCATATCTTCTATTTCATCTTCATCTATATTCTCTTCCATTTTTATAATATTGTCCTCAAGAACATCACCAACGTATAGACCCTCTATATACTCCTTCCACCTTTCTGCTTTCCCTTCTTTGCTTAGAACTGGGTTTCCATTTGAGCTCTTTATATTCATGCAAGTGGTTCTCTTTTCTCCAAAGGTCTCTTTAATTTTCCTGTAGGCGGTATCTATCTAACCCCAAGTGATATACGTCTCAACATTCTTACATTTGTCCTCTAGCCATCCCTGCTTAGCCATTTTGCTCTTCCTGTCGATACCTTTTTTCAGACGTTTGTATTCCTTTTTGCCTTTTTGCCTTTTTGCCTGCTTCATTTACTACGTTTTTATATTTTCTCCTTTCATCAATTAACTTCACTATCTCTTCTGTTACCCAAGGGGTTTCTGTTAGCCTTCGTCTCTTTATCTACTTGATCTATTGCTACCTTCCTTATTTCATCTCTCAAAGCAACCCATTATTCTTCTACTATGTTTCTTTCCCCCATTCTTGTCAATCGTTCCCTAATGCTCTCCCTGAAGCTCTCTACAGTCTCTGGTTCTTTCAGTTTATCCAGGCCCTATCTCCTCAAATTACCACCTTTCTGCAATTTCTTCAGTTTGAATCTTCAGTTCATAAGCAAGTGTCTTACAATTTAAAATTTCTGTCTTACAATAATATAATCTATGTGAAACCTTCCAGTATCTCCAGGCTTGTTCCATGTAAACAACCTTCTTTTATGATTCTTGAACCAAGTGTTAGCTATGATTAAGTTATGCTCTGTGCAAAATTCTGCCAGGCGGCTTCCTCTTTCATTCCTTACTCCCATTCCATATTCACCTAATACGTTTCCTTGTTTTTCTTTTCCTACTATCGAGTTCCAGTCACCCATGACGATTAAATTTTCGTCTTCCTTCACTATCTGAATAATGTCTTTTATCTCATCATACATTTTATCAATCTCTTCGTCATCTGCCGAGATAGTCGGCATATAAACTTGTACTACTGTGGTAGGCTTGGGCTTCGTATGTGTCTTGGCCACAATAACGCGTTCACTATGCTGTTTGTAGTAGTTTACCCGCATTCCTATTTTTCTGTCCATTATTAAACATACTCCTGCATTACCCCTATTTGATTTTGTATTTATAACCCTTTATTCACCTGGCCAGAAGTCTCGTTCCTCCTGCCACCGAAACTCACTAATTTGCACCATATCTAACTTTAACCTATCCAATTCCCTTTTTAAATTTTCTAATCTACCTGCCCGATTAAGGGATCTGACATTCCACGCTCCTATCCGTAGAACGCCAGTTTCCTTTTTCCTGATAAAAACGTCCTCTTGAGTAGTCCCCGCCCGAAGATCCGAATGGGGGACTATTTTACGTGCTGAACGAATGGTTAGTCTTTCTAATTGCGTAATTAACAGGCGACATGACTCAAGTTTATGGTCAGCATACATGGGTCTAACGAGTTTCTTCTGAGGATTTAATAACCGTTTGCGGTTTTTAGGATTTCCAAAGGAAATTATTCTATGCGGAACAACCGAACGAAAATAACTATGATAGACGGTCTTCTTTGTGCCCGTACAAGCTCCAGATAAAATAAACACTGCGAAAGCTAGTGTGTTAAATTGACTTTTCACGAAGTCAATACGGATAGGTTAGCTAGTGAAAAATTGGCAAATATAACCTGGGGCATAGGTCCACTGAATGTTATGAACGAACGGCATAGTGACACTATGGTGGATATTCCTGCAGAAACGACGTCTACATATAGGTACTTTAACACTGAGGGTTGTTGCATAACTCTGTGTTTTGTGATGCAAATTTTTGTGATAGCATATTACATAACTTTTCACGTTTTGAAGGTAATTTCCCAGAATCAAAGGTAATTTTGGTATCAAACCTAGTAAATCATAATTATATTATTACACTGTAAGGATCAGTCGAATGCCATTGGACCTCGAAACCAAAATACTCAGAAAATATCCTTTCGCAGCCTCCTAAATTTTGTCGGTACAACTCGGTTTCATCCCGCATTAAAGTAAGTAGAACATAAATAAATGTGTGTGTGTGTGTGTGTGTGTGTGTGTGTGTGTGTGTGTATGTATGTATGTGCGTGCATAGAAAGCCCCACGCTTCGAATCTGTTCTCTTCCGATTTTCCCACAGTCTATGGTTCATCTTACATAGTAAACTGTGCTCCACAAGTACATTGTCAGAAAATTGTTTCTGAAGTGGAGGTCTGTGTTTGATACAAGTAGACTTCGTTAAGTGAGTAATCCTCTCTTTCTCTGATTTCGTTAGTATACTTTTCATGTTATGTTTCCTCCCTCTGTCACGTGGCAAGGAAGCCAGATTCGTTCAGTCCATCTAAAATGCGATCACCAATTTGTTTGTTAAGTTAACTACTAACTTCATTTTTGTTACTCCTCATTGCTGCTATCTGCCTTCGTTTTACTCTCAGTCCATACTATGAGCTCAGTGTACTGTTCACTGAAGTTCAACAGGTTCTGTATTTCTGTCTCACTGTCACTGAGGACATGATTTTCGTCAGAGGATATTAGAACGTTACTTTCATCCTGTCACTGAATTTTAATCTCATTCCTGAATATTTCTCTTATTACCCTAATTATTTTTTCGATGTACAGTAGGGGTAGTGATTATGTTTCTGCATACGCCGTTTTTAACCTGCGCACTTCTCTCTTCATCTTCCATTCTTATGTTTCCCTCTTGATTATTGTAGATATTGTATACTTCCCTACAGCTAATGCCTGCTTTCTGAAATTTGCAAATATCTTACGATTTGCTATCGCAAGAATAGGGCGAGTATGACTATAGTGTGGATGTTGCTCTGAAAGTGAATACGAAGATGTTGGTCCTAAACGTATTTGGCAAAAGTACCCCAATGTTGCATGTGCATACATGCAAAATATATAACCCTGTAAATTCATATGTTTCTTTCGAAAATAAAATCTTTGAAGTCCAATAGTTCAAATTGCTCTGAGCACTATGGGACTTAACATCTAAGTTCACCAGTCCCCTAGAACTTAGAACTACTTAAATCTAACTAACTTAAGAACATCACAAACATCCATGCCCGAAACTGTATTCGAAGCTGTGACCGTAGCGGTCGCGCGGTTCCAGGCTGAAGTTCCTAGAACCGCTCGACCACACCGGCCGGCTTGAAGTCCTATACATAATCTAAAATTTACTCCAGATTTCCATCTTCATTCATGTAGAAGATGTAGTCTTATGGAGTCGGATGATTCTTATTCTCACTGCATACTGAAGTGGCAGGACGTCCTGTTAACACACTTCTAACAGCTAACAAGATGTACAACGGCTCGACAAAGCAGTAAGCCATCGGCAAAGCTGCAGTTAAGGGAAGGTTGCTTACTAGATAGGCAGTCTCCGAACGTGCAAGAGAAAGGCAGGAGATGCAACTAAGCTAGCGAATCAGCCTGCCAACAGGAACAGTGACAACGGATACAGGTTCCCACCGTCTTGCCTGCCGGCAGCAGCCGGCTTACGGGCCGACGCCGTTCCCTAAGCTGTGACGTCTGCCGTCGCAGTACTCTTAGATGCCTCAGGCACCTTACACGCTGTCTTGTTTCTGACGCCCTTGGGCAAAGCAGGAGCAAAATACTGCGCCACTGTAGTGTCTTGTCCCTCATTTGCCGATACCAGCCAACTAAGTTAGAATGCACTCCTAATATGTACAAGAACGCCGCGTATAAAAACGGAATTCTTCTGGAGCTCTTACCCCGGGTTCTATTGGTGACAGAAAAGCACGTTCAAGTCTTTTATACGGCTCTTGGGCTAGAGACTACTTTTAGACCCAGCAGAATGATCGTCTTAGTGAGGTTATCTTGGGTCATCTTAATGTCACTGTCTTATATACAAGGCCAAAGTATGAATATTTACGTACTTCTTCTTCTTTGGCAAATGGTATAAATCGGTTAGATCTCTACATTTGAAGTGGTCTACGGTGTACCTTAAGGGGCTTATGCAGGCACCATTACTTCATGGCCAGTTCTTCAAAGAACGCTAAAAAACCGTTTTTTACAATTTTTACGAAATTGAATGCGGATTCCAAGGCTAAAATTCTTGCGATTTGTTCCGAAGACACGGATCTCGAACAACTTTGTAAATTTTATTGATCTCTTCACCCGTTTCAAACATACGGGGGGGGGGGGGGGGTTTCAAAATTGCCTTACATTTCCGTGTGAAATATGCAAGCAAAATTCGGTGTGACGAAATTTAAATAATATTTAGCCGCATCTAATTGCTCAAATGTTAAAGCTATATTCTCTAGATACATATATAGTGCCGTCTTTCCATTAAAAAAGTCTTTAACCGTTATCGAGAAACACCCCAAGAACATGGTTTTTGGGTAACAAAACGAGTCGCAATTTTCTAGACGTCCATGCACAGAAAACGGGTGTAATTGGCACCGTGTATTCCTAATATCCGGATCTCGAAGAAACTTGAAAACTTTCTTGACATCTCCCGAGATACAGAGGTTTAAACTTACACTAACCGCACACATAAAATCCGATGTGAGGTAAAAGTGTAGTTTGTAAAGCGACGTAACATCGAGAAATATTCTGTAAAGTACCACCGTTATAATAAGAAGGATTGTGGGAATCCAAAGTTGTAGTACTTAAGCACGTGAAAAATTTATGTGCACATAAAATTAGTTTTGCGTTATTTCAATATCATATAAGTAAACTATCAAAATTTTATGGACCCTAAAAATTCTTTTCTTATTAGTGACCGTGCCTCTTTCTGTAGTAGGGAAAAAAGGGAATCAGTGGAAAAATGCTCCTATCGTAGCACAAAAATGGCGAATATGCTCCCTTACGGTGTTTAGCTTGGCTAAAGCTATACTATCCCTCATAGGCGTAAGATGGTGGAGAGTGTCTGCAACTGCCAAGTCTAAGCTGTGAGCAGTGCAGTGCTCATAACGTGATTTTGGTTGTATATCCAAAACTAACTTTTTTTAGTCCTTTGAACTTACCTCTCATATTCAAGGCACCATCATAGCACTGTCCTCTTAAGTTATCTACTGATAAATCTAGAGGAGCAAAAACGTCTTTTAAAATACTAAACAGAGTTTGTGATTCAGTGTTGGTCTCGTATAAGCCAATAAAGTCTTCGTTGATGATTAAGGAATCATCGACAGTACGAATTCAAAATGATACTTGTTCGTGAATCGAAGACTCAGTTGTTTCGTCAACCATAATAGAAAAGTGTTGTCTTCTTGATTGAAGCCAATACCTTTCTCAACACAGACTTTCCTAGTAGATCAATGATCTCGTTTTGACTATCGTGGGACGTCCACTTATACCCCGAACGCCATAACCAATCTTTAAACTCATGTATGTCATTCTGTCAGTTTCCAACAATTGAAAAAATTTGACTTTACTTCTTTGTGACCTCTAATTGTTAGTCAGCATAGAATTTGCACAGTAAGAAAAATTGTCTTAAGAACGAAACGGCCTTTCTACATATCACTATCTAACTGCTCATTCAATTGGGAGGCCACATTTCGGTTAGTGATAGAATTTGGTTTCAGAACACCTTCTTTATGTGTAAACGTATTTTCATGAATACGGAATTTTTCCAAAGCCTTTCTCCAGTCAGAAAACCCTACAGAAGTAAAAACATTTTTTTTGAAGAAAATTGTAATAGATTTTTAGCATCTATCTATTTGCAGGTTTTGCAAAAACTTTTTCTGTAGAGGCTTCATATTCTTTGATCAATCAAGAATTCTGAAATGACCTCCCCTTACCAGATTGTCCAGGTTTCGGCTGTGAACGGCTCTCGCCTGAAGACGATGAAACAACTGACGACACAACAATTGTTGGAGGTTGACTTGCAGTATTGTCAACTTCCAAGCGCGCCTTTTTGGTAACAAATTTATCCATTGTAAACTTAATTCACAATACACTGAGAGACTAAAGTACACGAATAAAATATAGTCATATAAAATAGTCCACTAAAAACTAAAGTCGGAACACTAAACACATCTGCAGCATGCACTGAACGAAACTATCCGCACTGAATTACTGCGACAGCAGGGTGGGCTTTGTATAGCCGCGGCGTCGTAATGTCTCGAAGCGTCATGGCGACACGAGCCGGAGGGTTCCAGGCGCTTCTGCTCCAGTCCTTTTGATGTCGCCGCGGCCACAGCGCTGGTCCGCCAGCGCCAGACTGTACCGGAAGGTTCGCCCACCGGGACAAATTCTAAGTGTCTCCGCAGTACCGCGACACTATCATGATTCACACCACTTGTTTTCAGTTAACCTGCTTACTACCATAATAATTATTTGTTTTAACTCATTACTGAATGTATTTTAAAAGGTAACTATCGTCAAACAAGGAAAATAAAATATTCCAACATATTTTTGTGGTTTTACAAAGCATAATATAACTAATAATTTTCTTAAATTATTGCGGGGTCTCCGCCTACCCAAACGAATTTTTGATGGATCTCAGGCCGCCTCAGGCTCCAAGGAGTCAGCGCCTGTGGGTAAGACAATGTTGCCATAATTAGATTTTTATTAAATGAAGTCTCTGTCAAGAGCTATTGAACTTGGCGTACGAGCATTTAGACAAGAACATAATCACCGAAATGTATGTCAGACGGATAGCAAACATGTTTTCCAGCTATAGAACAGTTGAGCCACAGAATGATCGTCAACACAGTATTGATATGCACAGTGACCATGTTCTGAACATATAATACACTTCTGTAGTACACTTTCATATCATGTTCACTGTACATTCAAGGACTATATTGATGTTTATTGTGTGGCACAGTTTTTTATGGCTGGAAAACATGTTTAGCCGGCCGCGGTGGTCTAGTGGTTCTAGGCGCGCAGTCCGGAACCGCGCGACTGCTACGGTCGCAGGTTCGAATCCTGCCTCGGGCATGGATGTGTGTGCTGTCCTTAGGTTAGTTAGGTTTAAGTAGTTCTAAGTTCTAGGGGACTGATGACCACAGATGTTAAGTACCATAGTGCTCAGAACCATTTGAACAATTTTGAAAACATGTTTGCTACCTGTATGCCATATATTTCACTGATTTTGTACTTATCTACGTGCTGGGACATCCAGTTCAATAGGTCTTGACGATAACTTCATTTAACAAAGTCTAATTAGACTCTACATACTTGATAAAGGCCTCAGGTCGAAATCATGGTAGTAATATAAAATATAGAAGTCTGTACAGCCAAATGGCGGAAATATCATTCAGACAGATGAGCATTATTGGGTGGATGTTGATACCCGCATTGTCGCCACCTTGAGGGCACGTCAAAGAACTGTACCTTCTGATTCAATCCAGCGTGGTATGCGTGATTTCAGACGGGTTATATTCTTTTTTCCATGTTGTCATTGTACATTACTTGAGAATAACTATAACCAGATTCACTCCTACATTCAGACAACGTTGTTTACTTCTGTGTCGAAGTTTATCTGCACTACGAGCATTATATCAGTGAAATAAATACATAAACTGATCGATTCACCGTCATATTCTTTCAGAGATAATACTTCGGCACGCATGGCCACGTCAAGACATAAACGCAAATACAAAAATCATACCAAACTAATACCGAGCGAGACAGCGCAGTGGTTAGCACACTGGACTCACATTCGGCAGGACGACGGCTCAAACTTGCGTCCGGCTATCCTGATTTAGGTTTTCCGTGTTTTCCCTAAATCGCTTGGATGGAACTGAAAGCAGAGTATTGAAACATTGTATATTACTGCAAAGTAAGTTGGTTATGTGGAGGAGCCAGTCTGGAACAATTTTCCGATTTAAAACTCTCTATTACTGAATTTGTGAAGGGAAAAAGGAGTGCATTAACGAGAATTAGAACATCCAGAATGAACTTCAGGCATCGCATTTTAAGTGGAGTTGAGTGCGCACTGCCCGCAGTAAGACATTGCAACTTCTTTCTGATTTGATGGGGAACCATTTAAAAAGGAGGCCGCATTGTACAAGGGATAAATTCTGGAAAAAAACAGCCCAATTCCGAAAGCTCACTGGTGTTAAAGGAAACTTGGGGTTTGAGAAATTCATTGTGGCCTTGAGAGTATTACAAGGACAGTTTTCTAAACGTTTTGAGTACACTGCTGATCTTACACGTATTTTCGAGCAAGCCAATTCTCAGCCACCTCTGGTTCCGTGGACATGAATGCGCTATTAGTTTAAACATAAGGAACATATATATATGTACAGTACTACTCGTGCATCTACACTTAAATAGTTTATTTCATTGGCTAGATGCTAGTTATTTAATAAAAATTAGTGTACGGAGCAGAAGGAACCGTCTAGAATAAATTATTTTTGGGTTACATTTGAAACTTCTTTGCTACCTGTTCGACATTTTATATTATTAAGAAAATTTTCGAAAATGTTTGTTGATGAATATCGCATGGAGAAGACACAATAGACGTGAGTAGTGTGTGGCGATGGCAGCGACGCTTCGGTAGTAGTGGTGAGGTTATGAACTACAAGGCACGCGCCTGTCGACCTGCTCAGATGCCATCATTTATAATGAACAACTCATCCTTGGTAATCTGAGGATAAAGATCGAAACATTCTGTGCACAGCTTAATGTTGGCTGCAATGCCTTGCACAAAAGCTTACACAATATCAGCTATCGTAAAGTGTGAGCCAGACGGCTTCATACTTATACAACAATCAAAAGAAATCATCAAATAGAAATTTGATGTGGTCTACTGAACAAATCCAAGGATGCAGGTGACAATTTTCTGTTCAATATCATCAACAGAGAGGAGATACGATGTAGCCACGACGAACCGGAATGCAAAAGGCAGCCCATGGAATGGCGACGTGTAGATCCTCTGATAAAGATGAAATCTAAGGCACAAACGTGCGTGGAATAGGTACGGTGTGATGCAGTTGGACGCCTTGGAGCCTAAAGCAGCTGTTAGTTCAGAACACACGAAGACGCAAGGTACAACCAGCCGGCATTGATTAGTCTCAAAGCTAGAATTTCTGGAGTCTGCCCAGAAAAGGAGATAAACTTCCGCTTGTGACATGATAATTCCAGGCCCCACAATAGTTTTGCGACCATAGAATTCATTTCCAAATTCCTCTGGGCTTCCATTCCACGTCTAGCTTGAAGCATTATTTCACACCTTCTTTGCAGCTATGGAAGGTGGACTACATGGTAACAGTTACCGACTCAAATGATGCCGTCTCTGCACAAGAATGTCTACCGATAGCTGGTTCGAATTTTTACCAACGCCGCATGCAGACTCTTGTACGTCGTTGGTAAAAAATTCGTAACGAATGGGGAAAATGCTATTATTTAGCTGAAACCTCAATCTGTTTAACTATGTTACCATGTTTCCTGTATATGGGCAGTTTCGGGGGAAATAAATTGGAGGCATCAGGTTCGCAGTTATCATCCAACAATGGAGTATTACAGAACACAAAAAAAAAGAAAGAAATTAGTAAGAGCTGCATGTAAATAAAGCTGTGAAAGATTATATAATATGAAGACATACACATGGCCGTGAATCTATTGCATTCCAAGTAAAGAACCTCATAGGAAAAAAAGGATGTGACAAGGGTCGAAAATCTAATGCATGCAAAATAAAGAACTAAATAAAAAACAACAGAGTGTGGCGAGTTTAGATTTTCTGAATTCAGAAGCCTGACGTTCGGTAGAAGAGGCAGGTGACGAAGTATAATAAATGAACACATGTCTTTCAGAAATAGATAAAACACAATTTAATCAAAACTGTAAAAACAGCAAAACTCAAGGTTTCAAAAATCTAAGCATATAAATTCTCAAATACTTATCCGAAGTAGTCGTTTATTTTTTAAACTGACGCTGGCAGGAAAGGAAAATACGAATGGGATGAGAGAACCGGATAGCACTACGCAACTTTAAAAGAGACCAAGAACGGACTGTTGAAGTTATAGAGGTATAAAATACTTCATTCAAAATATATGCGAAGTAAACAGAAAAGTGATTGAGAAACATCGCAGACTGCATATTTAAGACAAACGGGTTTTCAAAAGGGATAGTCTCACTCAGATAACATTTTCTCATTAAAACAAATAATAGAAAAAAGAATAGAACAGAATTTAAAAATCTACATGGCATTTATAGACTATAATAAAGCGTTTGGAGGAGTGTGCTGAGAAAAATTCTGGAATTTTACGGAAGGAAGAGGAACACTGCTACGTATTATCAAAGATATACAAAACAGATAAATGTAAAGCCTGACTCTGGAAGTATCGCCGGAGGAAATATTAATAGAAGAGTCACACAAGATTATTGCATTACACCAATATTTTTTAAGTTATATTTAGACGTCGTTGTGACGAATTGGTAACAACGGATTATGAAATTTACTATAAAGGACAATATCAAAGAAATAAATTTTATCACAACTCTTACGTTTGCTGACGACCAAATTCTAGTTGCAAATGGTTCAAATGGCTCTGAGCACTATGGGACTCAACTGCTGTGGTTATCAGTCCCCTAGAACTTAGAACTACTTAAACCTAACTAACCTAAGGACATCACACACATCCATGCCCGAGGCAGGATTCGAACCTGCGACTGTAGCAGTCGCACGGTTCCGGACTGCGCGCCTAGAACCGCGAGACCAAATTCTAGTTGCACATAAGGAGGGTAACTTATAGCGAGTATTATATGAGGTATATACAAGAGCAAAGCAATGTAATAAAAACATATCGAGAAATAAAACAAAGTCCATAGCTTTCGAAGGAAGATGTGAATTAATATTAGAAAATGTGTTTTGTGAATGCTGAGCAAGGTGGGTTTGCAGTTATCTGACCGAACTCTTTGACAAGGAAGACTAAGCGAATGACCGTGCCATTATGGCTGCTGAATATTCGACTCATTGTGAAATTCCGTTACTCATTAATATTAGATTGTATTTGTAGTCTTTACCGTGTCTTAGTGTTTTCTTTGACACAGAGAAATAAGCAGATGTGTATCGTACATACCATATATGTGCACATTAGCGTAGGTCTGAACAGTTTATTGCAGCAGTGCTGACAGAAGGCGAGTGTGGAGTGCTGTCACTGTAACAATTCAATAAGGTCGAGCCCGTGTTGTGAGGCAAGCGTGCAGCAAGCTGCAAGGGAGCGCCCATCGCCCATTTATTATGTGAGGCCCCTCCCCCATGTGTGGGATTTTCTTATATGTGGTGGACTATCCAGTTGTGAGGAAAAATACGTGATAATGAATTGCTTTATTTATTTTAAACATTGAATAAAACTCTTTAATATAGCAATGTGTTATTCTCAAGTGTATGAAACAGTGTTTTTAACATGTGATGAAAAACACTATTTTATACATTCCAACCCTAAGTAGTATTTGGAAGGACAGACAGACTGACACAGACGAACAAAAATAATCCACGGAAATACTAAAAAAATTAACTTTATTGGTACGTTATATACATCAAGTGCCACTGAAAATTTTTCTACTGCGCTTATGAAAGACGACATTTTTTGTAGCTTACTTCGAACCTTATGATTACGCAGTTTCACAGTCTCTTGAGTTATATGGTCTCTACGAGAATTCTTGTCGGTGAACTTCAGCTGAATTTTCTTCCACAAACGGTGACCTTCTTGCTCACATTTGCTTTTCAACCTGTCGACATGCCACTTAACATACACACTGTCGAAGTTTGATACAAAATCGTGTTGAACATAATCGGATTTAAAAGTAATGCAGAATATCACGACTGACTGATTGCCGCACAGAGATTTCGACTGGCGCAGCAGTGAACCCCCGAATGAAATCTAACACTTGTGTGGCACTTGTTTCAAATCGAGGAATTTCGGGCATGCACGTGGGCAAAGCAATTCAGAGAGACCGTAAATATCAATGGGCACCTTAATACAGTCTCTGCTCGGGATTAATTATATAAAACAAAATGTTATTCCTTATAATAACGTATATTCCCCGAACTGAAGAGCTGACGTACAATTTTCATTTCCCTCACCTGTTTAAACGAGATTTGGTGAAATTTGGCCGGACCTCCCTCATTTTGAACTCCCCCTCCCCCAAGACACATTTCCGCACCGACATTGGCTGTGGTGTTTTAGGGTTCATGAGTAGTGGGGCATTTGCATGACAATTACGTCATCGTCGATTATAAGAAATGGACATTTTATAACGAAATTCTTCTCCGTCTTACAGCTCTTCCAGGAATAAGGGCTCTGTCGCACGAGGTCGCCACATTAACGTGCAAGTATAAGTCAACGGCTCGATGCCACAGTATGGCAACAGCTTTATGCAGACTTACGTCGTGGCGCAGCTGGCCATCCCATTCAACTCCAGAAACATGACCTACTCCTGGCCAAGAGGCAGTCGCCCCAGCAGTGGGCACCCCACGCCGTGATGTAGCCTAGGCGCCATCCAGGGCTGTAGCAGAAAGGCAAGTAATTGTAGTGAATGGAACGGAAAGGAAACAGGATGGAAAAAAGAGGCGATAACGAAATAATGACTTCCAGCGACGCAGTGCATTGCGGCAATGCAATGGCGAGAACTGAAAATTTGAGTTGGACGGGGACTCGAACCCGTCAGCCTTAACCGCCTCAACCATTCAGACACGCTTTTCGTCAGGCCGAAATTCCCAACTTCCCACTCGCTGCACAGCAATGACGCCCGCCCATTCATCCCCTACCCTCAGACTTCTAATTCCTGTAGGAGTTCGGATGTTTGTTGTTTGCCAGCTGGAGTGGCCGAGCGGTTCTAGGCGCTACAGTCTGGAACCGCGCGACCGCTACGGTCGCAGGTTCGAATCCTGCCTCGGGCATGGATGTGTGTGATGTCCCTAGGTTAGTTAGGTTTAAGTAGTTCTAAGTTCTAGGGGACTGATGACCTCAGAAGTTAAGCCCATAGTGCTCAGAGCCATTTGAACCATGTTTGTTGTTCATCGGCACTGAAACTTTTCCACTCATAGAATAATTGGAATGAGTAACGTCTGTTTTGTCAGACATGCCCGAGAGACGGATTACACTAACATCTGTAATTCGTAGCAGGTATGCCATTGTGGAGTATACGCCGCTGGCGCCGGAGCGTCGCTGCTGGCTTAAGCAACGAGGCCGCCGGCGTATAGCAGAGACTCCGCGTCAGCATCGTCGAGCATGAAACCAGCCACCCAAGCAAAATTCAGCGGCCATACAGCCACTGACCCGGTGCGTTAGGCAGAACTGATGGTTCAATAATAAACTTGTTTGATTTGCAGCTCCTTTCTCTGGAACTTTCTGGGCTCCTTCCTCGCCTCCACCACACGCTGACATCATCCTGGCACATAGCCGCCCCTCCCTGCACTGATATATTCACTAAAGCCCCTAAGAAACTGGTATAGGCATGTGTATTCAAATACAGAGATAAGTGGCAGAATACGGCACTGAGGTCGGCAACGCCTACACAGGACAACAAGTGTCGGGCGCAGTTTTTACATCGGTTACTGCTGCTACAATGGCAAGTGAGTTTGAACGCGGTGTTTTAGTCGGCGCATGAGCGATGGCACACAGAATCTCCGGTAGCGATGAAGTGGGGATTTTACCGTACAAACATTTCACGAGTGTACTGTGGATATCAGGAATCCGATAAAACATAAAATCTCTGACATCGCTGCGGCCGAAAAAAGATCCTCCAAGAGCCGGACCAACGACGACTTAAGACAATCGTTCAAAGTAACGGAAGTGCAACCCTTCTACAAATTGCTGCAGAATTCAGTGTTGGGCCATCAACAAGTGTCCGCGTGTGAACGATTCAATGAAACATTCATTATCCATATGTGCCCCTCAACACCGGTATTGGACTGTTGATGACTGGAAACATGTTGCCTGATCGGACGAGTCTAGTTTCGAATTGTACCGAGCGGATGGACACGTACGGCTATGGAGACAACTTCATGAATCCATGGACCCTGCATGTCAGCAGGGGACTGTTCAAGCTGGTGGAGGCTCTGTAATGGTGTGGGGCGTATGCAATTGGTGTGATATGGAACCCCTGATACGTTTAGACACGACTCTGACAGGTGACACGTAGGTAAGCCTGCATCCATTCATACCATTGTGGATTCCGACAGACTTGGGCAGTGAAAGCAGGACTATGCGACACCCCACACGTCCATAATCGCTACAGAGTGACTCCAGGAAGACGCTTCTGAGTTTAAACACTTCCGGTGCCCACCAAAACTCGTCGTACTGTTACGGATTTATGAACAGTCCTGCACGATTCATAGTGTTAGTTCCCTCCAGCACTGCTTCCGACATCAGTCGAGTCGGTTCCACGTCGTGTTGCAACACTTCTGCGTGCTGTCGGGGGCCCTACACGATGAATGACAGAGATTCAGCATAAAGTGTGGCACCTTCAAAAGATCGCTCAGGAGAAAGTTACAGAAGGACACACTATAATACTCCAGGGGGGGTTAACTACGCACAGTAGCAATCACATCCTAAAATACTACCCATTTGACAAGGTTTTGGATTGTTCGTGACTGTATGTGCTAATGGAAAGTAATCGGGTTGCCATTCGTCATCTGAAAGATTACGTACTGAAAGACTGGAACAGTTATTCTAGTGGGAGTGGAACCAACGGTATTACAATTGAAAATCGAAATCTTGGTCATGTTAATAAATTTGGTTAACAGCATGATTAGACAAGAGTAGTTTCAAGTAACTGTACTGTGAACAAGGTAAAATAATCATTGCATTCAACTCCACTGCACGAGAGATTTGATTGTGATACGAAGGAACAACAGCACATACTACTACTTATTAGCAAAGTAACTAGTCATGATCAACACAGACAAATGTAAATCCGTTAGCAAAGCACAACTGCACATAAATGGACACTGCCTACTCTTTTGCGTAAAGGATAAGACTAATTGTAATGCGCCACTTAATAGGAAAAAAATACGAGAAATTTGGACATGAGGTGGCCCTACTACTTTACTACTGATGAATAGTGATTTTGAAACAGTTACGGGCTATTATATTAACTAACGTGGATAATATTAGTTTTCAAGAGTTGCATGTAAGTCTTCGCATTGTACAGAACATAAGTGAGCTGTATGGACCATGAAGCTGATGTAATGTTACTCAGCTACCGTCGATTATATTTTTATGGTCATAAATGTTTCTGGAACAATTAGAGGACATTGCTCAAAATTTCCCTTTAAAATCATTAAAGCAGTAATTCGGCATAGGAGGGGCACAGAAACTGGTTTGACTGTGTTTTGGACTAATACTTCTATCATGACACTGTAACAATACAGACACAAATGCACATACAAAAGGTGTTGTCGCAAACCTGAACTATTATGGTATATTTATCGTTTTTGTAATCACTGTTTTACTATGCAAAACTTAAGTACAATGCTATGATTTCAATAAGTGAAATTTATCACTTTAATTAAAAGTTTTTAAACAATCTTTTCTGTACTTTAGCTTAGGTTATTTGATAAGTACGTGGCGCACTTCACAGAAAAGGCTGCTTAACCAATTAAGGGAGTTATTACTCCACGAACTTAGCAAAACTTTTAAACAATATTGATCGTGTAGTTAATTACTCGTGGTCTAGGGGATAAGTTGGCCTTTGGCTGTGCTGCGGTGAGGACGCGCTGTTTGTGTTCCTGCCGCGGAGCGAGCGCTCGTGTTGTTTACATCGTACTCGGCCGTTTCGCGCGTGCCTTTCTCAGCATATACACTCCTGGAAATTGAAATAAGAACACCGTGAATTCATTGTCCCAGGAAGGGGAAACTTTATTGACACATTCCTGGGGTCAGATACATCACGTGATCACACTGACAGAACCACAGGCACATAGACACAGGCAACAGAGCATGCACAATGTCGGCACTAGTACAGTGTATATCCACCTTTCGCAGCAATTCAGGCTGCTATTCTCCCATGGAGACGATCGTAGAGATGCTGGATGTAGTCCTGTGGAACGGCTTGCCATGCCATTTCCACCTGGCGCCTTAGTTGGACCAGCGTTCGTGCTGGACGTGCAGACCGCGTGAGACGACGCTTCATCCAGTCCCAAATATGCTCAATGGGGGACAGATCCGGAGATCTTGCTGGCCAGGGTAGTTGACTTACACCTTCTAGAGCACGTTGGGTGGCACGGGATACATACGGACGTGCATTGTCTTGTTGGAACAGCAAGTTCCCTTGCCGGTCTAGGAATGGTAGAACGATGGGTTCGATGACGGTTTGGATGTACCGTGCACTATTCAGTGTCCCCTCGACGATCACCAGTGGTGTACGGCCAGTGTAGGAGATCGCTCCCCACACCATGATGCCGGGTGTTGGCCCTGTGTGCCTCGGTCGTATGCAGTCCTGATTGTGGCGCTCACCTGCACGGCGCCAAACACGCATACGACCATCATTGGCACCAAGGCAGAAGCGACTCTCATCGCTGAAGACGACACGTCTCCATTCGTCCCTCCATTCACGCCTGTCGCGACACCACTGGAGGCGGGCTGCACGATGTTGGGGCGTGAGCGGAAGACGGCCTAACGGTGTGTGGGACCGTAGCCCAGCTTCATGGAGACGGTTGCGAATGGTCCTCGCCGAAACCCCAGGAGCAACAGTGTCCCTAATTTGCTGGGAAGTGGCGGTGCGGTCCCCTACGGCACTGTGTAGAATCCTACGGTCTTGGCGTGCATTCGTGCGTCGCTGCGGTCCGGTCCAAGGTCGACGGGCACGTGCACCTTCCGCCGACCACTGGTGACAACATCGATGTACTGTGGAGGCCTCACGCCCCACGTGTTGAGCAATTCGGCGGTACGTCCACCCGGCCTCCCGCATGCCCACTATACGCCCTCGCTCAAAGTCCGTCAACTGCACATACGGTTCACGTCCACGCTGTCGCGGCATGCTACCAGTGTTAAAGACTGCGATGGAGCTCCGTATGCCACGGCAAACTGGCTGACACTGAAGGCGGCGGTGCACAAATGCTGCGCAGCTAGCGCCATTCGACGGCCAACACCGCGGTTCCTGGTGTGTCCGCTGTGCCGTGCGTGTGATCATTGCTTGTACAGCCCTCTCGCAGTGTCCGGAGCAAGTATGGTGGGTCTGACACACCGGTGTCAATGTGTTCTTTTTTCCATTTCCAGAAGTGTAGATCACTATGGCGCACCAGTACAGAAAATAGACGCTCAAATTTACGTTCCGCAACGAATTTGCACGGCCCAAAGCACTCGAAATCGAACGATTTGTACGAGAAGAAGTTAAAATCCCGGCGACCGACATTCTCGGCATTCACTTGTCCATTGTGAGCAGTATCGTATATGTCAAGATCGTCAACGACGCAACATGTGAACGGATCCTTCGGGAAACGAAACAGGGCCTCCGTTTCTGCCTTGCTGATGGCAATGTGGGGACTGTACACGTCGATTATTCTGGCATGGGACTTCGCACGATCAGACTTTTCGAACTTCCTTTCGAACTACCGGCGGAGGACGTCGTGACAGCGCTGCGCCCCTACGGCACAGTGCATGATCATATTGCGGAAAAATGGACGCAATTTCAGACATATCCTGTGCTGAACGGAGTCCGCCAGGTCCGAATAGAACTTAAAGACATGTACCTTCATATCTGAATATCAGTGGCTGCCGTGCCATCGTCATCTACGAAGCCGGCCGCTGGTGGCCGAGCGGTTCTGGCGCTACAGTCTGGAACCGCGCGACCGCTACGGTCGGAGGTTCGAATCCCGCCTCGGGCTTGGATGTGTGTGTTGTCCTTTGGTTAGTTAGGTTTAAGTAGTTCTAAGTTCAAGGGGACTTATGACCTCAGCAGTTGAGTCCCATAGTGCTCAGAGCCATTTGAACCATTTTGTCATCTACGACGGGCAACCGAAGACCTGCTCTTGTTGTGGGAAGGAGGGACACCTCAGATCAGAATGTATCCAACGTCGAATCACTCAACTGCCGCCGGCTGACGAGGACACGCCGTCGCAGCCGACCCTGCTTCTCGTGACTTATGCAGCAGCCCTCACGAAGAGTTACCACTTCACCATGACAGCCGACATCCACTGTTGGGTCGCGGCTCCATCCTCCAATACAGGGCGATGACGACACACCCGTTCCACAAGCTACGGATTCAACTCCGATGCAGCCGCCCCCGTCGACGGATAACAAAGTGCATGACGATAGCATGGCCGTAGACTCGCTTATTGTGCCTACGGCTGCCTTTGTGCCGGAACGTCGTGATTCTTTGCCACCGTCTGACACAGAAGGACACACCAGGAAGCAACGCTCTCCGAAGCGACGGAAGCGGAGGCGTAGAGCAACTTCCGAACGGGATGCGACACAGCCTCCAGAGGACGGCGCTACCACAGAGGCAGCCGCCATTTGCTGCAGTGTGGCACCACCGAACGGAACTGAGGACAAACCACACGTATCTACAGTGGCAAAATCGGATGCCGATACGCAGGACAGATGTTGCCCACCACCTTCTGGAGTGCAAGCACCCATGCCGTGTCCTGAGGAAGCTAGGGAAACCGATCTGGCTGTGAGTTCCCCGACGTGGGCGGATGAGCATGACGGCGACGGCACCATGCAAGTTACGCCAACAGGGCCCACGCCATTGGCACCGGCTCTCTAGAAAGGACTGCAGGTGAGGTTTGTGGGGAATGCGGAGGTGTCAGTACAGTCAGAAGCGTCATAGGTAATTCCAGGCTTAATGGATAACTTAGCACCTGCGGTTCGGCAACAAGCTTATCGTATCGCAACGATTAACCTCAACACGATACGAACGGCAGTGAACATCCAGTTGCTGCGTGAGATGCTTCGTTCTTCGGATGTTGACACTGCCCTGTTGCAAGAAGTGCTTTCTACGGTTATGTAACATATATGTCACCGGCGGACCGAAATGGCAGCGGTACGGCAATACTAGTGCGCGACGGATTTGCCAACGAAGAAGTGACTTACCTTCCGTCAGGAAATGGGGCTGGCGATCAAAGCACTGGGCACGCGCATCATTAACATTTACGCTCCATCAGGAGCTGACCAACACCGCGAACGATCGCTGTTCTACTCCAAGGATATCGCCCCTCTCTTTATCAGTCGCTTCGATCAATATATCTTCGGCGGCGACTTTAACTGTGTGCTCCACCCCAAAGACCAAGTCCCTCATTTCTCGACTTGTCAAGAACTTCGGCTCCTGGTTCGTGATATGCTTCTCACCGACACTTGGAAGACAGTGCACGGTGACCGTCCCGGGCCGACATCACTCAGCCAGTCGCCTAGACCTCATTTATGTCTCACGAACTCTAGCGCCGGGTGTATTGGACGCCGAACTTTGGCCGCTTGCCTTCTCCGATCATAGCGCTTTCATATGCACACTCACTCTACAGCAGCAGCGGATATGGCGCAGCCGAGGACCCTGGAAGCTGAATGTGGCACATCTTCAAGACCCGGAATGCCGTCAGATTATCGCCAACACATGGATGGATTGCGAATGTCGTCTTCCCCGATACCCTTCGACTCTAGCATGGTGGGTGGAATGTGCCAAACCAGCGTTTAAGCGTGTGCTAACACAATTCGGAAAAGATATCGCAGCGTGGCATCGTCACACATTGGACTTTTATTACACGATGCTCCGCGAACTCGCCAGCCAACCACCATCTCCAAACCGACAAATGGAAAGCCACCGAATTAAAGGTAAAATATTGTCGCTTACGAGGAAACGTTTGGAGGGGGTCGTCGTGCGATCGCGACGTCAAGACCGAGCGGAAGGAGAAAACCCGTCTATGCATCACATCGTGCTCGACAGCCGCCGACGCCGACAGCAGCTGATCACGGACCTCATATTGCCAGGTGGTAGGGTCGTAATGACTCGGGCGGCGGTTGCAGAAGCCTTTGTAGATCACTATCGCCGGTTTTACGACGAGGTGAATACAGAGGAAGCGGACGGGCACGACATACTGCAGCACGTGTCGCACACCCTCGACGATGCAGCAGCGGCGACGCTGTTAGCTAGACTTACACGGGACGACATCGAGGACGTGCTTAATAAGGGAGCACTCAACAAATCTCCCCGGCCAGACGGACTGCCGCTCGAGTTTTATCGGACTTTCCGCGATCTAATGATGCCCCGATGGATCACCATGTACCAAGAACAGATGACCCCCGGTTCCCACGTGCCACCTGGATTCGTGGAAGGTCTCCTCATACTGATACACAAGCCTTCCAGAGGTCGGACAGTCGAGGACTACAGGCCAATTACAGTGCTCAACGCGGACTATAAAATCTTCGCCCGACTACTCGCCAGCCGCATAAAGAAGGTTCTGCCCCTACTCCTCTCCATGGAGCAAACGACACAGGGCAGAGTGACCAACATGCATACGGCAACCAGCGAATGCAGTGATTTAATAGCTATCGCCACATCCTGTCGCCTTCGAGCTGCTCTGATCTCCATTGATTTCGACCACGCCTTCGACAGAGTTCACCACAAGTTCCTTCTGTCCGTTATGGCCCACATGGGCTTCCCGCCTGACTTTCTCGACATCTTTCAGCGCCTCTTCCGTGGAGCTGCATCCCGTGTACTGGTGAATGGAGGGATTGCGGGTCCCTTTCGATCCGACGGTCAGTTCGCCAAGGATGCCCACTCTCCATGATCCTTTACGCGATCGCACTCGAACCACTTGTCGGAGTGTTGAAAAACAGGCTCTCGGGCATGTCACTGAGGGATCACACATTTCACTGCAGGATATATGCTGATGACCTTCTGCTACTTGTCCGATCTGGTGACGAGGTACGCTCGGTGATACAATGGCTCAATCGCTTTGGATTGGCAGCGGGCAGCCTCATGAATGTGGCCAAGTCGGCAGCGATGCCCATTGGGAGAGGTCTACAGGAGGACGCTTTAGCCCCACTCCCACTAGTCAACAAGATCCGGTTCTTGGGCATAACATTTACACAGGATGTGCGCCGCACGGCTGCCATGAACTATGCACGATTACTACACGCAATACACACAGAAGTTCGCCGGAACCTACTTCGACAGATGGACCTCCTACAGCGTGTGGAATACCTCAACCTTCACGTGGCGACTAAGATGATCCACATGGCCCAGGTCCTACCGATATCGACAGCGATGGCACACAGACTGCAAGCAGTGTTTGGATATTACCTTACCGCCGGACACCTATTCAAAGTCCGCTACGAAACACTCACCCCCCCCCCCCCCCCCCGCGTGATGGCGGACTGGGACTTATAAATGTACGAGCGAGAGCTGCAGCGTTATACTTGTGCACAACGATGAACTTGTGGACCCACAAAGATGCTTCCCTTACGGGACATCTGTTAGAGGAATTGCTGCCGGCGACTCTTCTGCCACCTGTCACGATTGCGCACATTACACCCTCACTCTCGCACCTCTCGGCATTTATTCTTGAGTATAGTTACGTGCACCTAGACCTCCCCAACACACGCACTCCCAAGGCGGGAGACGTTTACAGGCTGCAGCTAAGGTCCATCCCTCGCAATATGATTGAGAGGAAAAGCCCGACCACCCTATGGCCTGCAGTGTGGAGAGCGGTCCAGAAGCCGTTCCTCCCCACGCGAGTACGAGCCGCGTGGTACCAGGTGGTGAACGGGAAGGTTGTAACACGACAAAGGCTGCACGCTATTGGGATGACGGATTCCCCCCTTTGCCCACGTTGCCACCTCGTGGATACTGACGAACACCGCTTAACATGTGGATCGGCGTTAGAGGTATGGCTGCTAGTGCAGAAGATCCTCGCCTGCTACCTACGTATCGCGCCTCGCACAATTGAGCCACGGCTCCTCCTTTCTCCAGAGGATACTTATTTCCCACCTGCGAAGACTCACGCTCTCACATGGTTTAAAGGCATGTCCATATACTACCTCTTTCGAGATGATGAGAAAATGGTACTTGATTACTGGCAATTTCTCCAGGACAGTCATAGCACACTTGAGTGTACACCCCGATACCGACAACTATTTGCGAACTATTTGCGCAGTGTCTTCGATAACCCCCCTCACAGTTGGGGAGTACCGGGCAGAGGATGACCGCCGTCATGGAGCTCCACACGCTGCGAAATGTTTTATCAATTTGGAACATGGAATCTGTACGCAGATGAGCCATGCACATGGAATGGCGTGCGGGATTTGGTTACATTTTTCTTTCTTTATTATCTATCATCATACTATTAGTTTGGAATTCTATTTCATAGTTTAGAAGGAACTCTTGTTCTGTTGTTGCTTCGGATGTACATTCTACTTTTGTTTGTCGTAACTGAACGACGCATTTTTCCATATAAAAAAAGTTGGTAGTGAAAAATTTACAATTACAACAAAAAAATTTTTAAAAAAGTCGGTAGAGCACTTGCCCGCGAAAGGCAGAGGTCCCGAGTTCGAGTAAAAAGAAAAATAAACTATTTCATAGTTTAGAAGGAACTCTTGCTCTGTTGTTGCTACGGATGTACATTCTACTTTTGTTTGTCGTAACTGAACGACGCCTTTTTCCATATAAAAATGTTGGTAGAGAAAAATTTACAATTACAACAACAAAAAAAAAAAAATAAAAGTCGGTAGAGCACTTGCCCGCGAAAGGCAGAGGTCCCGAGTTCGAGTAAAAAGAAAAAAAAAAGAAAAAAAAGGGTAGAATCTTTGATTCATAATCAAAACGTCTTCGGTCCCGGGTTCGATCCCCGCCACTGCCTAAATTTTGATAAATAATCAGCATTGGCGGCCTCATTCTGCCAACGGCCTTGTCAAAGAGGGCGGAGGAGTGGATAGAGGTTCAGGGCACTCTCTTGTCCTAGGGGTGGGAAATTGCCCCTAAAGGCGGAAGAATCAGCAAAGATCAACGACATGAGGATGCAGAAGGCAATGGAAACCACTGCACTAAAGACACGTAACGTGTATCCACAGGACATGTGGCCTGTAATTGAAGAAGTGTCATGATGATCTCTCCATTGGCAAAAGATTCCGGAATAGTCCCTCATTCGGATCTCCGGGAGGGTACTGCCAAGGGGGAGGTTACCATGAGAAAAATATTGAATAATCAACGAAAGGATAACGTTCTACGAGTCGGGGCGTGGAATGTCAGAAGCTTGAAGGTGGTAGGGAAACTAGAAAATCTGAAAAGGGAAATGCAAAGACTCAATCTAGATATAGTAGGGGTCAGTGAAGTGAAGTGGAAGGAAGACAAGGATTTCTGGTCAGATGAGTATCGGGTAATATCAACAGCAGCAGAAAATGGTATAACAGGTGTAGGATTCGTTATGAATAGGAAGGTAGGGCAGAGGGTGTGTTACTGTGAACAGTTCAGTGACCGGGTTGTTCTAATCAGAATCGACAGCAGACCAACACCGACAACGATAGTTCAGGTATACATGCCGACGTCGCAAGCTGAAGATGAACAGGTAGAGAAAGTGTATGAGGATATTGAAAGGGTAATGCAGTATGTAAAGGGAGACGAAAATTTAATAGTCATGGGCGACTGGAATGCAGTTGTAGAGGAAGGAGTAGAAGAAAAGGTTACAGGAGAATATGGGCTTGGGACAAGGAATGAAAGAGGAGAAAGACTAATTGAGTTCTGTAACAAGTTTCAGCTAGTAATAGCGAATACCCTGTTCAAGAATCACAAGAGGAGGAGGTATACTTGGAAAACGCCGGGAGATACGGGAAGATTTCAATTAGATTACATCATGGTCAGACAGAGATTCCGAAATCAGATACTGGATTGTAAGGCGTACCCAGGAGCAGATATAGACTCAATCACAATATAGTAGTGATGGAGAGTAGGCTGAAGTTCAAGACATTAGTCAGGAAGAATCAATACGCAAAGAAGTAGGATACGGAAGTACTAAGGAATGACGAGATACGTTTGAAGTTCTCTAACGCTATAGATACAGCGATAAGGAATAGCGCAGTAGGCAGTACAGCTGAAGAGGAATGGACATCTCGCCGGCCGCCGGTGGCCGAGCGGTTCTGGCGCTACAGTCTGGAACCGCGCGACCGCTACGGTCGCAGGTTCGAATCCTGCCTCGGGCATGGATGTGTGTGTTGTCCTTAGGTTAGTTAGGTTTAAGTAGTTCTAAGTTCTAGGGGACTTATGACCTCAGCAGTTGAGTCCCATAGTGCTCAGAGCCATTTGAACCATTTTTGAATGGACATCTCTAAAAAGGGCATCACAGAAGTTGGGAAGTACAAAGAAGGTAGCTGCGAAGAAACCATGGGTAACAGAAGAAATACTTCAGTTGATTGATGAAAGGAGGAACTACAAACATGTTCCGGGAAAATCAGGAATACAGAAGTACAAGTCGCTGAGGAATGAAATAACTAGGAAGTGCAGGGAAGCTAAGACAAAATGGCTGCAGGAAAAATGTGAAGACATCGAAAAAGATATGACTGTCGGACGGACAGCCTCAGCATACAGGAAAGTCGAAAACAACCTTTGGTGACATTAAAAGCAACGGTGGTAACATTAAGAGTGCAACGGGAAGTCTACTGTTAAATGCAGAGGAGAGAGCAGATAGGTGGAAAGAATACATTGAAAGTGGCAACAAAACGACTATTCACGTTGGTGTGTAGAATATATGAGTCTGGCGATGTGCCATCTGACTTTCGGAAAAGCATCATCCACACAATTCCGAAGACGGCAAGAGCTGACAAGTGCGAGAATTATTGCACAATCAGCTTAACAGCTCATGCATCGAAGCTGCTTACAAGAATAATATACAGAAGAATGGAAAAGGAAATTGAGAATGCGCTAGGTGACGATCAGTTTGGCTTTAGGAAAAGTAAAGGGACGAGAGAGGCAATTCTGACGTTACGGCTAATAATGGAAGCAAGGCTAAAGAAAAATCAAGACACTTTCATAGGATTTGTCGACCTGGAAAAAGCGTTCGACAATATAAAATGGTGCAAGCTGTTCGCGATTCTGAAAAAAGTAGGGGTAAGCTATAGGGAGAGACGGGTCATATGCAATATGTACAACAACCAAGAGGGAATAATAAGAGTGGACGATCAAGAACGAAGTGCTCGTATTAAGAAGGGTGCAAGACTAGGCTGTAGCCTTTCGCCCCTACTCTTCAATCTGTACATCGAGGAAGCAATGATGGAAATAAAAGAAAGGTTCAGGAGTGGAATTACAATACAAGGTGAAAGGATATTCTGATACGATTCGCTGATGACATTGCTATCCTGAGTGAAAGTGAAGAAGAATTAAATGATCTGCTGAACGGAATGAACAGTCTAATGAGTACACAGTATGGTTTGAGAGTAAATCGGAGAAAGACGAAGATAATGAGAAGTAGTAGAAATGAGAACAGCGAGAAACTTAACATCAGGATTGATGGTCACGAAGTCAATGAAGTTAAGGAATTCTGCTCCTAGGCAGTAAAATAACCAATGACGGACGGAGCAAGGAGGACATCAAAAGCAGACTTGCTATGGCAAAAAAGGCATTTGTGGCCAAGAGAAATCAACTAATATCAAATACCGGCCTTAATTTGAGGAAGAAATTTCTGATGATGTACGTCTGGAGTACAGCATTGTATGGTAGTGAAACATGGACTGTGGGAAAACCGGAAGAGAAGAGAATCGAAGAATTTGAGATGTGGTGCTATAGACGAATGCTGAAAATTAGGTGGACTGATAAGGTAAGGAATGAGGAGGTTCTACGCAGATTCGGAGAGGAAAGGAATATGTGGCAAACACTGATAAGGGGAAGGGACTGGATGATAGGACATCTGCTAAGACATGAGGGAATGACTTCCATGGTACTAGAGGGAGCTGTAGAGGGCAAAAATTGAAGACAGAGATTGGAATACGTCAAGCAAATAATTGAGGACGTAGGTTGCAATTGCTACTCTGAGATGAAGAGGTTAGCACAGGAAAGGAATTCGTGACGGGCCGCATCAAGCCAGTCCGTAGACTGATGACAAAAAAAAAAAAAAGTTCATTACCACGAGAAAACTCAGGTTAAGGACCCTGCCAAGGTAAGTAATTAAGGATAAATTCGGATTCATTTGACAAAGCGAAAACTAGAATGCTTTGTATCTGAGACTCGCCAGACTTCTGGTTCAAGCAAGTCATTATAAAGGTAATATCTACTTTGACCGAAGGTGGATGCAGCGTTGCTCTTCTGTGGAATCGAAACGCATCCTTACGATGCAGTCAGTGCTCTTTATGTAATATGCTCTGTAAAATATCTTCTTGTCGTCGGAATTCCACGATCCAGAGCAAACCAATAAACGCCATAACACAATAGAAAATAATATTCCACATCCGAGTTATATTTATTCCACTTTTTCTGAAATCTTTGCATCGCTAATCAGTCGGGATGTTAGCTTATTGGATGCTGGCCACACATTACCTATGTCACAAAGACTTCTCGCGCCAAACCACCTTCTACATTCCCACCTGAGGCTTTTTGTTGCAGGGGAACTTACTTCCAGCTTTCACAACGTTAACTACAGTCCCGAAGGGTGAACCAGGTACACGTATAATGTTTTACTGGGTATGTCCAACAAAGCAACGTGGTTTTAAAACCGAAATGTAAACAAAGAAACTGAAAAGTTAAATAATAAGTAAATGAATTTACATAAGACAGAATTTACAGTACCTCTAGCAAACTTAGAGGTTACATGGAAGCGTCATAATCGATACCAGATGTAAGTGCTACAACACTGCTAAAGTTTTATAAAGTTACGGCAGTTCCCTAGGGACTATACGGAAAAGAGTGCTGCGCTATGAACACCCAGTGGACTCCAAACAACCAGCTAGAGACTTGTGAGAACAGCTGAGGAAGTAACAACAAGAGGGAGATTATAAAATGAGATCACCCAGAGGAATCTAAGAATGTACAGCTTAAAAGGAAAAGTTTTCGGATTATAGCAAATACTAAAATATAGGAGAAATGTGATGAACGTATACCAAAATACCTGCTATGGCACATCCCTAAAGGAAGAAGGGACTCACGCAGCCACAAGAGAAGATGGGTGGATTAAGGAGTCGTATTGTACCAACCGGTTTAATTCCTGTGGGAGAAGAAGAATCATAATGTTCTGCCACTTTTGGAGATTCGTTTCTTCAAGGCGATGTTGTCCATCACTCGGAAGTAGGGTGCCCAATGGGGCACTGTTAAGTGGGGCCACTGCTGTTTCTTATTTATATAAATGATATGCCTTCTAGTATTACAGGTGACCCAAAAATATTTCTGTTTGCTGATGACACCAGCTTGGTAGTGAAGGATCTTGTGTGTAATATTGAAACAGTATCAAATAATGTAGTTCATGAAATAAGTTCGTGGCTTGTGGAAACTAATTTGATGCTAGATCACAGTAAGACTCAGTTCTTACAGTTTCTAACTCATAATTCAACAAGAACCGATATTTTCATCAGATAGAATGGGCATATTATAAGCGAGACGGAACAGTTCAAGTTCCTAGGCGTTCGGATAGATAGTAAGCTGTTGTGGAAAGCCCATGTCCGAGATATTGTTCAGAAACTAAATGCTGCTTTATTTACCATTAGAACAGTATCTGAAATAAGTGACAGTTCAACACGAAAAGTAGTCTACTTCGCATATTTTCATACGCTTATGTCGTATGGCATTATTTTTTGGGGTGATTCTTCTGATTCAAAAAGGGTATTTTTGGCTCAAAAACGGGCAGTTCGAGCTATATGTGGTGTAAGTTCGAGAACCTCTTGTCGACCCCTATTCAACAGTCTGGGAATTCTGACATTGCCCTCACAGTATATATTTTCTTTAATGTCGTTTGTTGTTAGCAATATTAGCCTATTCCCAAGAGTTTTCAGCTTTGACTCGGTTAATACTAGGCAGAAATCAAATCTGCATGTGGAATACACTTCCTTGACTCTTGTGCAGAAAGGAGTGCAGTATTCTGCTGCATCCATTTTCAATAAGCTACCACAAGAACTCAAAAATCTTAGTAGTAGCCCAAACTCTTTTAAGTCTAAACTGAAGAGTTTCCTCATGGCTCACTCCTTCTATTCTGTGGAGGAGCTCCTGGAAGAGCTAAAAAATTAAGCAAATTCCAAAGTTACATTGTTTATTTTCTTTATTCAAACTTACGACTTGTCGCCTGAATATGTTTTTTATATTTCATTTTATCTGTTTCTACTATCGTGTTATAATTTCATGTGTTGACTCGTTCCATGACCATGGAGACTTCTCCTTAATTTGGTCCCATGGAACAATAAATAAATAAATAAAAAATAAAAGCTGTATGTTACAAAATTGTGATGATGTTGAAAATTTGTGAATCAAAGATAAAGCAATTTAGGCCTGAGTTCGGCGAGCCGTTAGTGAATACTAGGGGCTTAATATCGAGATGACGCTTGCATTCTTGAGTACTTTCACAAACGGCATGTTCAGATGGGCTCCACTTTTTAATCCGGATGGGAAGGCCACCGCTCTTCTTCTTTTTTTTTTTTTTTTTTTTTTTTTTAACGCGACACTAAAAACGTGCTCTTGGAGGAGCGCCGCTGAAGCAATTGCGCTGGCGGGTGAAGCACTTGTTTCCTGCCGGCTGCGCGTCGCGCCTGATTAAAAAGGCCAACAACCGGCGGGACGCTACGGGACGGGACAATCCCCCGAGTGTGCGGGCAGGCCGCGGCAGGGAGCGGCGAGCGCCGACCCCCGGCGCCCCATAATGGAAGTGCCGGCGCCCGCAGACACACGCAGCGCCGGTAATTACAGTCCCGCTCGTATTAATATTCACGAGCGGCAGAATGTCGCCCGCGCACCTCTCCGTGGTCTGTACGCAACTCACAAAATGTAACAGCTTAAGCTGCCGCCGCTTTGAAGTCTGAACGAGCTGTCACAGTCAGACACCTCCGCTTCGGCTTCCCCTTCCACCCATCACCAAACCTCCCCTTCCCCCCTACCCCCCCTCCAACGCTCCAGACAGTTTGTCAGACTTCGCACTACTGACTACCGTAATGTGGATGGTTCCTCTCCCGATCCAATTATCTGACAATTGCTCTGATGGGACCGACTGGGTTGCCTTGATACTGCGCTCTTTGCTGGCCATCTTCAAAGAGAAATCAGGGACGTAATTAAGGAATACACGCGTTTAAAGCCATTTCTGTTGTACAGTGGTGCTGATAGAATCTGATTGAGTGGCTGAGTACGGGAATAGGTGCAGGAGGCACTTTGCAAGTGGCCGTAACAAGTACTGATGAAGTTATCATCTCATCCGAGCTAATTCGAAACTCTTACTACAGACTCGCCGCTGTTGATACAGGTAATGAGTTGATAACGTTTTGAATGAAACAAGGTATTCGTAGCACTCCAAGCAACGCATTAAAGTCCTCTGCAGCTCCACCTCATCCAGTTACCCTATTGGTGTAATCAACTGTTCCTCGTTAACAGCTCTCGCAAACCACAATCTATAATCGTAACTAAACATACGTTGCATTTCTGCCTTCCGAAATTCTACCTTATTATTCCACTCAACGAGAGACAATTTTGGGTTGCTAGTAATTTAACATAGATCTTAAAACCGTTTAAGCATTTAACCAATAATGCACTACTAACGAGAAAGCTGTTCGAAGATGAAATAACAGTGTCTTTGTTATAAAGAAGTGTGATTCTATGTTGCTTTGGACATGCATGCATGTCACAGGTACAGCATTCTGCATAGGCTTTTGTAGGCATACATCTACACTGCTGGCCATTAAAATTGCTACACCCCGAAGATGAGGTGCTACAGTCGCGAAATGTAACCGACAGGTAGAAGATAATGTGATATGCAAATGATCAGCTTTTCAGAGCATTCACACGAGGTTGACGCCGATGGCGGCACCTACAACGTGCTGACATGAGGAAAGTTTCCAACCGATTTCTCATACACAAACAGCAGTTGACCGGTGTTGCCTACTGAAACGTTGCTGTGATGCCTCCTGTAAGGAGGAAAAATGTCCGGCCCCGTTAGCTGAGTGGTCAGCGTGACGGAATGTCAATCCTAAGGTCCCGGGTTCGATTCACGGCTGGGTCGGAGATTTTCTCCGCTCAGGGACTGGGTGTTGTGTTGTCCTAATCATCATCATTTCATCCCCATCGACGCGCAGGTCGCCGAAGTGGCGTCAAATCGAAAGACCTGCACAAGGCGAACGGTCTACCCGACGGGAGGCCTTAGCCACACGACATTTCATTTCATTTTCCGGAGGAGAAATGCGTACCATCACGATTCCGACTTTGAAAAAAGGTCGGTTCGTAACCTATCGCGATTGCGGTTTATCGTATCGCCACATTGCTGCTCGCGTTGGTCGAGATCCAATGGCTGTTAGCAGAATATGGAATCGGTGGGTTCAGGAGGGTAATACGGAACGCCGTGCTGGATCCCAACGGCCTCGTATCGCTAGCAGTCTACATGACAGGCATCTTATCCGTATCGCTGTAACGGATCGTGCAGCCACGTCTCGATCCCAGAGTCAACAGATGAGGACATTTGCAAGACAGCAACCACCTGCACGAACAGTTCGACAACGTTTGCAGCAGCATGGACTATCAGCTCGGAGACCATGGCTGCGGTTTCCCTTGACGCTGTATCACAGACAGGAGCGCCTGCGATGGTGTACTCAACGACGAACCTGGGTGCACGAATGGCAAAACGTCATTTTTCCGGATGAATCCAGGTTCTGTTTACAGCATCATGATGGTCGCATCCGTGTTTGGCGACATCGCGGTGAACGCACATTGGAAGCGTGTATTCGTCATCGCCATACTGGCGTATCACCCGGCGTGATGGTATGTGGTGCCACTGGTTACACGTCTCGGTCACCTCTTGTTCGCATTGACGGCACTTTGAACAGTGGACGTTACATTTCTGATGTGTTACGACCCGTGGCTCTACCCTTCATTCGATCCCTGGGAAACCCTACATTTCAGCAGGATAATGCACGACCACAAGTTGCAGGTCCTGTACAGGCCCAGGCATTTCTGGATACAGCATATTCTCTAGATCTCTCACCAATTGTAAACGTCTGGTGGTGGGCGAGCAACTGTCTCGTCACAATACGTCAGTCACTACTCTTGATGAACTGTGGTACCGTGTTGAAGCTGCATGGGCAGCTGTACCTGTACACGCCATCCAAGCTCTGTTTGACACAATGCCCAGGCGTATCAAGGCCGTTATTACGGTCAGACGAGGTTGTTGTGGGTACTGATTTCTCAGGATCTATGCACCCAAATTGCGTGAAAATGTAATCACATGTCAGTTCTAGTATAATATATTTGTCCAATGAATACCCGTTTATCATCTGCATTTCTTCTTGGTGTAGCAATTTTAATGGCCAGTAGTGTAAGAACAAAGAAGAAAGTGAAATCCTATGGAACTAACATCCGTTACAATACATATATTGTTTAACCATTTTAAATGTGCTCTACCTGTTAACAAGCACGTGTAAACACTTGATACCAATTAAAGACAGCAATCTTTCTCACACCCTGATTGTAACATGATCTCATTTGAAAATGAGTCGTGGAAAAGATATAAGATTCATATTTGAAAGACGTGAGGTAAACACGTGTGAGCTGAGACATGTGAGAGGTATAAGATGAGAGATGGCATATGTGATATGAAGATATGATACGAGGTACAGAATATTTGATTACGTCTAATGTGGCGAAGGTTAAACGGGAATTTGTAAGGTGGATTTAGTCTAAAATAAATGAATCGACCTTAAGCTCTTGGATTTCGGAGATTGCGTGACTGGTATAACTAGGGAAGTTCACAGAGCGCCGTGGACGGCCACTTTCCCAATTGCGAATGTGAATTGAAGCCAATGAGAAGCTGGGCCGGCCTGGGTCACAAACCCGGATTTCCCAGTTTACGCTAGCAATGCATGTCCGAAAGAACATTGCATTCCACTTTTTAACAACACAGACACTGTTATTTATTATTTATTCGGAAATTCCAGGCTCCCTGATCCCAATAAATACACTATGTGCTCAAAAGTGTCCGGGCACCCCCGAAAATATACATTTTTCATATTAGGTGCATTGTGCTGCCACCTACTGTCAGGTACTCCATATCAGCGACCTCAGTAACATTAGACATCGTTCAGAATGTGGCGCTCCGCGGAACGCAAGGACTCCACACATGGTCAGGTGATTGGGTGTCACTTGTGTCATACGGCTGTACGCGAGATTTCCACACTCTTAAACATAACTAGGTCCACTGTATACGATGTTATAGTGAAGTGGAACTGTGAAAAGACACGTACAGCACAAAAGCGAAAAGGCCGACCTAGTCTGTTGACTGCCAGAGACCGCCGACAAAAAAATGTTTCAAATGGCTCTGAGCACTATGGGACTTAACATCTATGGTCATCAGTCCCCTAGAACTTAGAACTACTTAAACCTAACTAACCTAAGGACATCACACAACACCCAGTCATCACGAGGCAGAGAAAATCCCTGACCCCGCCGGGAATCGAACCCGGGAACCCGTGCGCGGGAAGCGAGAACGCTACCGCACGACCACGAGCTGCGGACGAGACCGCCGACAGTTGAAGAGGGTCGTAATGAGTAATAGGCAGTCATTTATCCAGACAATCACACAGGAATTACAAACTGCATTAGGATCCACTGCAGGTAGAATGACAGTAAGGCGGGAGGTGAGAAAACTTGGATTTCATGGTCGAGCGCCTCCCTTGGTGTAAGGATCGTAGGCATCAGTGATTGATCAGTGGAATAACGTTGTGTGGAGTGACTAAGCACTGTATACAGTTTGGCCATCCGATGGCAGGACATAGATATGGCGAATGTCCGGTGAACGTCATCTATAAGCATGTGTAGTGTCAATAGTAAAATTCGAAGGCAGCAGTGTTATGTTGTGGTCGTGTTTTTCATGGAGTGGGCTTGCACCCCTTGTTGTTTTGCGTGGCACTATCACAGCACAGGCGTACATTGATGTTTTAAGCACCTTCTTACTTCCCACTGTTGAAGAGCAATTCGGGGATGGCGATTGCATCTTTCAACACGATGGAGCACCTGTTCATAATGCACTGCCGGTGGCGGAGTGGTTACACGACAATAAAATCCCTGTAAGGAACTGGCCTGCTCAGAGTCCTGATCTGAATCCTATAGAACACCTTTGGGATGCTTTGCAACGCCAAGTTCGTGCCAGGCCTCACCGAGCGACATCGATACCTCTCCTCAGTGCTGCACTCCATGAAAAATGGGCTGCTATTCTCCAAGAAACCTTCCAGCACCTAATTGAACGTATGCCTGCGAGAATGGCAACTGTTATCAAGGCTAAGGGTGGGCCAACATTTAATTACAGCGAATTTGCAAGTCATTTTCAGCCAGGTGTCCGGTTACTTTTGATCACATAGTGTATATATGTATATATTTCTAGTTATCTTTGCTCTACTCACGCAACTACTACCATTTTTCTTTAATTATTTTACTGGCTATCAGTTTTCAACTATAGATTCGTCAAATGGAATAGAAGGAAATGATTTAAATCTTGCTTCGCTACCTTTCCGACATTTTGGGTTATAGGGCAGATGATCAATAAAATTTTATAGCGTATATTCAGCTTCTTTCTGAGCCACCGACAGCTTTAATAATGGGTAATAAATGCCATTTTAAATCACTGTAGTTCTCAAATTGTGATAGATTGTCTACGGCTAATTTCATTAGCGAATATATGCATTGTGACGCCACAGTTAAAACGCCTAGCTCATTGAAGATGTACCTACATGACATCCGTGGGTGAACACCACATATTATTCTTAATTATCGTTTTTGTGCAATGAACACTTTCTTATAAATGATGAGTTATTTCAGAAAATTATAGCTCACGACGTTTCTGAGTGGAGATATGCAAAATATACCAGGAGAATGATATGATTGTTTCGAGAATTAGCAGTTATACGAAGAGAAAAAGTAGTTTCAATTAACTGTTTGAAATCTCAGAATATGCTTGTTCCAATTTAGATTTTCATCACCACCTACACCTAAAATCTTGGAGCATTCTTCTCTATTTGCTGACTGCTTCTTGCTCATGTGCTACATCAGTTGTTGGTATGACTCGTGATTCCATTTCTTCCACAGAACAGAACGTAGTTGGTATTCTTAGAATTTAGTGACAGCTCATATTCAGAAAACCACCCAATAATTCTTCGGGAAATATCATTTACTCACTCTTTTGTTGCCTTTTGTCTAATGAGATTTGTTAGAATACTAGCATCGTCTGTAAAAAGTATTAGTTTTGCTCGCTGAATGTTAAGTGAAAGGTGATTCACATATGTAAGGAACAGAAATTGACTTAAAATTGAACCCCGTGGGACTCCCTTTGTGATTTCTTTTTTTCTCAGTCACTTAAATTTTTCATCTTTACGACATTATCTGAATTATTCAGCAAAATCTACTGCGTTCTGTTTGTTAAATGTGATTCAATCTACTTGTGCATAAAGTGAAGAATTCCATAAAACTTGAGTTTTTCTAAGAGACGCACCTTGTTAAGATAACAGGCGATGTATTATTATCCTATTGCCCAAGCTCAGTTCGTCTCTGTGAGCAGCTGGATCGACTGTTGCTACAAGGGATGGCAGCTCTGTGTACAAAATTTCGCATCCTGTATGCCCTCAATTCACGAACAGTTCATGATTTCTTGCTACTGCACAGTACACACGTAGTAGGTAAAATTTATTTAATTTCCTTACTGGAGTTGCACTTTAATGAGCAGCGGTGTAGAATGAAAGGAATACTGTCCTTATACGTAATTCATTGCAGTAAGGTTGCGGGACAAAGGAGGTCCGCGTTGACAGATTCACGACAGGGAGAGTACTGCCGGGCCGCGTTTGCTACCGTGAAAAATCCTCGCCCGTCTCACGTGAATTCGGAAGGCCCGCTGCGAGGAGTACAAACAGGGCCTTTCTGCGCGGCTACAATGGCGTGACGGGTGGCGCATTCTTTTGTGCGGCGGGTCGCCGACCATAGACTTTGTTGCAGTTTAATCGCCGGTGCCCGGTGCTCCGCGGGGCTGCTACGAGCGGCGCGTGGCGTGACGTCACGGCTGACCCCTGACATTAGGCAGCCCGGCACGCGCGGGGCGTCGCCTTCTCACGCCGCACAGCCCGCGGCGGCGCGTCGCCACGGACCGCGACGCCGGCGACGGCGCCGACGCCGACGCAACAGACGGCCAGTTTACACGGCACCACAGTGCTGCCCTCTGTGCGGCGTGCAGCGGACTGGTAGCACGCGCATGCGCATATTTAATACAGGACCGTAATGCAGGCTGTTAGCATGCAGCGTAAACAAATGACCCAGTCACACCCCCGTAACAACGTTACTGCCTGTGGAAAACATTTACAATTTTTGTGAGTGCATAAGAGGAGTAGTCAGAAAGTTTTAATTTGCACTACGAAAATTAATGTTGGATAATTAAATTTTTTTTCGTTAACCAGGTATATGTCGGCAGTCCTAGCACAGACTGAAATTTCTGCCCCACAGCATCGTAACACCCCGGCGAAAGAGCGAAAAGGCAATGGTGCACTCATTGATAAAGTGGAAATGGGTTGAACAATTACAGAGATTTCATTATGTACTAAGACTGCAAACACGATATCGGAAACGATAACATTACTTTTTTTTTTATTTTCTTCGAGGCAATCATTAAAAGTGTATAAACCCCCCCTAGCATCCATATAATTTTATGTTACAAAGCATTGTCACTTGCATTTTTGGTTGTAAGGCTTGTATTGTTAACCATAGCATCGGCATGTATTGTTATTCATGAGGTCATGTCTTAACAATGCGTCACAGATCTCTTTTTCTAGGACTCGTATCGTCGCTCACTTATAAATCACATCGAGTGGGGAAAGAGAAAGTAAAGAATGAAACAAAGGAACAATGAAGAAGACAGACAAATGTCACTCTGTTGAGTACAGACCAATAAACCCGACAGACCTCAATGAAATGTCTCGAGCATAAAGGATTAGACACTACTACCACTTTCGATGAATGCCACCAAAATACAGCATTAAGATATACCAGAATAACCGTAAAAATCTTGAACCAATACAACAGGATCTAAAAACTGAACAGCTAAAGACGTTACCTGTGACTTAATCGAAAAGGTTATGCGAGCATTGTACAGCCAGAACATGCGACATGACGTATACATGGTGGTCCATTGATAGAGACCGGGCCGGCCGTGGTGGCCGTGCGGTTCTAGGCGCTCCAGACCGGAGCCGCGCTGCTGCTACGGTCGCAGGTTCGAATCCTGCCTCGGGCATGGGTGTGTGTAATGTCCTTAGGTTAGTTAGGTTTAAGTAGTTCTACGTTCTAGGGGACTGATGACCACAGCAGTTGAGTCCGATAGTGCTCAGAGCCATTTGATCCATTTTGATAGAGACCGGACCAAATATCTCACGAAATAAGCATCAAACGAAAAAACTACAAAGAACCAAACTCTTCTAGCTTGAGGGGGGAAACCAGATGGCGGTATGGTTGGCCCGCTAGATGGCGCTGCCGTAGGTCAAACGGATATCAACTGCGTTTTTTTAAATAGGAACCTCCATTTTTTATTACATATTCGTGTAGTACGTAAAGAAATACGAATGTTTTAGTTGTACCACTTTTTTCGCTTTGTGATATATGGCGCTGTAAAAGACACAAACGTGTAAGAACGTGGTATCACGTAACATTCCGCCAGTGCCGGCCGCTGTGGCCGAGTGGTTCTAGGCGCTTCAGTCTGGAACCGTGCGACCGCTACGGTCGCAGGTTCGAATCATGCCTCGGGTTTGGATGTGTGTGATGTCCTTAGGTTAGTTAGGTTTAAGTTGTTCTAAGTTCTAGGGGACTGATGACCTCAGATGTTAAGACCTATAGCGCTCAGAGCCTTTTGAACCATTCCGCCAGTGCGGACGGTATTTGCTTCGTGATACATTACACGTGTTAAAATAGACCGTTTACTAATTGCGGAAGAAGTCGGTATCGTGTTAATGTATGGCTATTGTGATCAAAATGCCCAACGGGCGTGTGCTATGTATGCTGCTCGGTATCGTGGACGACATCATCCAAGTGTCCGGACCGTTCGCCGGATAATAACCTTATTTAAGGAAACAGGAAGTGTTCAGCCACATGTGAAACATCAACCACGACTTGCAACAAATGATGATGTCCAAGTAGGTGTTTTAGCTGCTGTCGCGGCTAACCCGCACATCAGTCTCAGACAAATTGCGCGAGAATCGTGAATTTACAAACGTCGGTGTTGAGAATGGTACATCAACATCAATTGCACCCCTACCATATTTCTATGCACCAGGAATTGCATGGCGACAACTTTGTACGTCGTGTACAGTTCTGCCACTGGGCACAATAGAAATTACGGGTCGATGACAGATTTTTTGCACGCGTTCTATTTAACGATGAAGCGTCATTCACCAACAGCGGTAACGTAAACTGGCATAATATGTCCTATTGGGCAACGGAAAATCCACGATGGCTACGACATGGAACATCAGCGACCTTGGCGGATCAATGTATGGTGCGGCATTATGGGAGGAAGGATAGTTGGCCCCCATTTTATCGATGGCAATCTAAATGGTGCAATGTATGCTGATTTCCTACGTAATGTTCTACAAGATATTTCACTGCATGCATGTACTTCCAACTTGATGGATGTCCGGCACATAGCTCGCGTGCGGTTGAAGCGCTACTGAATAGCATACTTCATCACAGGTGGATTGGTCGTCGATGCAGCATACCATGGCCCGCACGTTCACCGGATCTGACGGTCTCGGATTTCTTTCTGTGGGGAAAATTGTAGGATATTTGCTATCGTGATTCACCGACAACGACTGACAACATACGTCAGCGCATTGTCAATGCATATGCGAACATGACGGAAGGCGAACTACTCGCTGTTGAGAGGAATGTCGTTACACGTATTGCTAAATGCATTGAGGTTGACGGACATAATTTTGAGCATTTATTACATTAATGTGGTACTTACAGGTAATCACGCTGTGACAGCATGCGTTTTCAGAAGTAATAAGTTCACAAAGGTACATGTATCACATTAGAACAACCGAAATATAATGTTCAAATGTACCTACGTTCTGTATTTTAATTTAAAAAACCTACCTGTTACCAACTGTTTGTCTAAAATTGTGAGCCATAAGTTTGTGACTATTACAGCGCCATCTAGCACAAAGTGAAAAAAGTGACCCAACTAAAACATTCATATTTCTTTACGTACTACATGAATATGTAATAACAACTGGGAGTTCCTATTAAAAAAAAAAAACGAAGTTGATATCCGTTTGCCCTATGGAGACGCCATCTAGCGGGCCAACCACAGTACCATCTGATTTCCCCCTTCAAGCTAGAGAAGTTTCGTTCTTTGTAGTTTTTTCATTTGGCGCTTATTTCTTGAGATATTTGGCCCGGTCACAATCAATAGATCACCTTGTATATACTCACATTTCTGCGAACTGTTACTAGCAATTAGAAAGGAAAAACTTGTTTTTCTACAAAAATTATCCACCCTCATTTTTCTAGAGAAATTGTGACCTATAAGATTTTTATCCATTTCTATATTAATTATCGAATTTTTTCATCAATAAATTGCCTCATTCTTCTAACTGCTGGGATACGATATGTAGCGAATCTGTGGTCCAAAAATAAAAAAAATTGAAACACGTCAATGTGCAAATAGATGGACCGTTTCTAAATAATCTCAGATTTTGGATGGAAGCAAATTTAAATGGCACTGGTTATCTTGCATTCAAGAGCAACTGAATTAAGAGTAACTACCGTGCTAGTGAGAGGGCGCACGTTTCGCTACTGCGGGGATGATGTCAGACAGCCTGGTGTAGAATGGGAGTACATTTGACTGCAGACAGATGCTTACTGCCCAACATATTCGACTAGAGTTGTACTCTACCAAAACTACGTGCGGTAATTTTGGTACAGTACAGAAATGATGTAGTAAATGATAGACTTGCCGTTGATATTGGTAGCATTGGTAGGGAAAGAAATACGGATGAATATGTACACTATGTGATCAAAAGTGTCCGGACACCTGGCTGAAAATGACTTACAAGTTAGTGGCGCCCTCCATCGGTAATGCTGGAATTCAGTATGGTGTTGGCCTACCCATAGCCTTCATAACAGATGCCATTCTCGCAGGCATACTGAACGTATGCTGGGAGGTTTCTTGGGGAATGGCAGCCCATTCATCACGGAGTGCTGCACTGAGGAGAGGTATCGATGACGCTCAGTGAGGCCTGGCACAAAGTCGGCGTTTCAAAACATCCCAAATGTGCTCTATAGGATTCAGATCAGGGCTCTGTGCAGGCCAGTCCATTACAGGTATGTTATTGTGTAACCACTCCCATATAGGCCGTGCATTATGAACAGGTGCTCGATCGTGTTGAAAGATGCCACGCAAAACTACAAGGGGTGCAAGCCCCCACCATGAAAAAAACGACCACACGATAACGCCATCGCCTCCAAATTTTACTGTTGGGAGTACACAAGCTGGCAGATGACCTTCACCGGGCATTCGCCAGACCCACACCATGCCATAGGATCGCCACACAGTGTAACTTGATTCGTCACTCCACAAAACGGTTTTATACTGTTCAATCATCCAATGTTTACGCTCCTTACCCCAAGAGAGACGTCGTTTGGCATTTACCAGCGTGATGTGTGGCTTACGATCTGCCGCTCGACCATAAAATCCAAGTTCTCTCATCTTCCCCCTAACTGTCATAGTACTTACAGCGTATCCTGATGCAGTATGGAATTCCTGTGTGATGGTCTGGATAGATGTCTGCCTATTACGCATTACGACCCTTTTCAACGGTCTTCGGTCTCTGTCAGTCAACAGACGTGGTCGGTCTGTACCTTTTTGTGCTGTACGTGTCTCCTCACGTTTCCACTTCATTATCAAATCGGGAAGAGTGGACGTAAGGATGTTTAGGCGTGTGGAAACCTCACGTACAGCCGTATGACACAGGTGACCCCCAATCACCTGACTACGTTCGAAGTCTGCGAATTCCGCAGAGCGTCCCATTCTGCTATCTCACGCTGTCTAATGACTACTGATGTCAATGATACGAAGTACCTGACAGCAGGTGGCAGCACAATGCAGCTAATAGGAAAAACGTAAGTTTTTGGGGGTGTTCGGATACTTTTGATCACCTAGTGAAATGAATGTTCTCTTTTTTATTTTATTTGTGGGTTTGTACATAATTAGAAACGTTCATCATTCAATGTTAGTCCATTGAGTATATAAATTGCACTCTGTAAGTAATAAAAATTATTTGATTGTGTAACTTCTGCGTCTTTATGTAATCTAAACAATTACTTTTGATTCAAGTACATTTTACGTGCGCAAACACAAAAATATACATGATTACTACTGTTATTTTGTACTCAGTAGAACGTTCTTCATTATAATCAAAGGCAGTAGTTTCCTGTTGTTACTGATAAATGCGAAAGTTCCCAGAATGAGATTTTCACTCTGCATCGGAGTGTGCGCTGCTATTAAACTTCCCGGCAGACTAAAACTGTGACGAGCTACTGGCACATGTAAAGCTGTGAGGACGGGGCGTGGGTCGTGCTTGGGTAGCTCAGATGGTAGAGCACCTGCCCGCGAAAGGCAAGGATCCTGAGTTTGATTCTTGGTCCGGCACACAGTTTTAATTTGTCAGGAAGTTTCACAGCGAAAGTTGATTGCGAATAATTGAAACATTAAGTGATGTTCGACATATTTTTATTTTGTGGTTTTCTTATTTTATCTTTTGTTGAGGAACTAGCGTTTTCTACCACTATAAAATAAATCCATGTTCGCTTGCTCATTTATAGTAAATAGTCCCTTTGTTTCACATCACAAATTAACAATTTTCTAATAAAACCCGAATTAGACATTATCTGTTTCAATTTTCTAGAAATACCGTTTACTTTTAAGCAACAGACAAGAGAATAACTATGTATAACAACAATTTTTTGCAGTTTATCCAGCCATTTTTCATATCCTCTCTCAGTTTCTAGACGGTTCATAGCTTTTTGCTTTTAGTGAAATTTACTAAAACACTGATCGATCAACAAGAGGTAATACCCAATAGATAAGCGACACACCTAATGTGCAGGTACAACCATAACCGACCAAAGTTACAGGGAAAACTACCATCGTCTTTACTTATGAGAATCTGTGGCAGACTACAGTAGTTTCACAATTCTACATGGGACGCAATGGTCAGTTTTTCCTCAAACAGTGTAAGTTCAGTAAATTGGGAGAAACGGTTGCGTGAAAATTGTAGTGTTCACTACTAAGATTAAAGAAACCCACAGCGTGGAACAGCGAATCCGTAACGAGTGCACTCATCATTGATCAGTTTGGCTAGTCTATGTTGAGGAGCTGTTATACATGTATTGCTACTCATGGTTGATAGTAACAATGAGATCAATTCGTATGAACATTTCGTCTAGTTTCGAGCCTAGGAATTACTCTAGAAATGTTTAGAAATACGATTGTTTTCATTAATCCTTCATTTCACCTTTCTTGATCATAATTCAGGTTCGCATTTCACTATTTTTTTACCATATCTCTTTAAAATCTATTGTTTATATTTAATCCTGACTTCCTAGTCTCACTGCTGGAACGTTTCTGTGCGAGTCTGCTTCGAGTCGGCCACAAAATTGACGGAGCTGCTCTTGCTACATTTTGTGAATTCCAATTCCCGACCCATTACTTCAGTGCACAGGTGCTACCCCCTTAACGCCATGCGTTGCGTCTGATGTTTATCAGTTTAGATGTGTGGTGATTCTTTTGTTAATTAGGTGTGATGGATGCGTTATGATATTCAGATTATAAGATAATTTGTATTAAGTACATTTTAACCATAAACATTACACTTTAATGTGACATTTGTAACCAATAACAGATTAAAAGAACATTCCACATTAATACTAAAAACCAAGATTAATATTACAAAATTAAATATCTCAGTCAGAGTCATAGGTATTAATCATCACTCTCTTAGCCATCTGTAAATTTATTCTGGGAATTTCCTTATTGACTGGCAAGCTCGAATTATTTCTAGCAATTTCGATAGCTATCGCGTAATGCCTTACTTTCACACACTAAAGGAAACACAAAGCAGACAAGAATTTTCCTTTCTAAAAGTGCTTAATCTGTGAATAATGTTCGCTTTAGTGAGAGGTGTGCAGTCGTAAATTTGTCAGGTCTCTTATTCTATCTCCTTGATTGTAAAATTATCACTGATGTAGAAGACAAGAACAAGTCTTGGATCTAGATGAAATATTTCCAGGGATTGTCTTCAATGACTATATGTAGACATTTGGATAAACTGGTAAAAGATGAATATTGTTGTGTGGGACAGAATGAATACATGAATTTAATTTCTGTCATCACATCAGATGGCTCAGGAAAGCCTACAAATGTGTCATTCGTGATGATGAAAATTGCACCATTTATTTCTTTTATTTGTGTGTATTACGACTCGGCTCTAGAATTTATTCTTTTTTTCAAATGCATTTGTGCATTTATTTACATGAATATGTTTGGTGATATCTTGAGGTGTGATTTTCTGCCTCTATTGTGTGTTTATTAGTTAAACTGCAATCAGAAAATCGAAAAAAATGAATTTCTTCGTGTTTTTAAACGCTAATGTTACAAATTGTATTTTTGTTTGAGTGCTTTCAGTTGTTGTGCTTCCTCCATTACACAGAGTATCGCACACATGCAAATCATCACTTACACTATTTGCTACAAATATGCTACAAAGATATTATGACAATACGATTACACACTATTGACTACTTAATTATGAAATACTTTTTCCCCTAATAACAAATTGTGCGTATTTATGAAAAATGTTAAAGTTACCATTCGCAGGAGAAACACTTGAAGAAATCAACTGATTCTCTATCTAGTATGTCACTGAAAATTTGTTCTACTTACTTTTTATGCCTACAAAAACTTCATGATCCTCCATTAAACCCATTGTAAGAGATTTTTGGAAGTAGTGGAGAATCTTAAAGTCTTCTGTGTTTTCGAAAGGGTGTCCAGTGTTTGTGTGTTGCTGTTGCTGGTTTTGTAAACTGTTTATGTATGTAACAGGTGGTATGTTCATTACATCTAAACTGAAAATTCCTGCCAGTTGGTCCTAGGTGAAAGCTTGAGCAAATTTTACGTGTTATTTTGTATGTTCCTGAATCTGAGAATTTATCTTTTTCATTGTTTAAGATGTGGACATGAATATTTTATTTAGTCTTATGAACAGTAAGAGTCCAATATTTTTATGGATGGTGGCCTTGATTAATTCAGTTTGCTGGAAATCTGGTTTTTGGGAACCTTGACGTCACATGAGGTGCCATAGTAACGGAATTTCTCGTCACACAAGCAGCACGTTAATGACAGATCAAGAGACATAAGAAATTGTGAGAAGAGCGTTGTTTTGTGAATGACGAAGATACTACGTACTACATAAATAGCACAGTAACGATCTCTTGAAATACATCTGTTAAATGATGTCGTATACATAATGTAGGTCTACTGTATGAATAAGCCATTTGTTTCTTTGTCAGAGTGAATGTCAAGCACCTGCGCTTTTGGTTCCTACAGCGGGTCATGTTTGTATACAGTTCGTGATTGAATCAACGGCTACAAAAGTTTTTCGAAGTTTACAGTGAATGTGCAATACTTTTTGCCTGTTGACTTCAATGCCTATAATTCCATTTATTAAAGTTGTTACTGATCTGATACAGATTACAAAAGTGGGCTTACAGATTTGATTGTAGAGCTAACAAAGGCTTCACATAGTATTTGAAAAAACAATGCAGATAGGGGTAATAATAGATCCACAGAAATATATAATACGTCTACAGTTTAACTCCCATGTAGTACATATAAGACAGAAGAGAAGAGTGGTAAAAATGGATTCCTCCAGGTATACAGTCACAAAGGACACTGTAAATAATTTTAAATCAATGTAGGATGGTTTTAACTGAAAGCAAAACTCAGCTTACTCTGCACATTACGTGCTCGTATAGCTAATTGCGCAGAGTGATAAGTTGTCAGACAGATATACGAGGCACGGACCGAATCAGGGCAGTGGATTAACGATTATTGTTCAGTCACATTGTTCAACCTGAGTTTGATTTTAGACCGTATTCCACGCTCTTTTTGGCAAATGCTGGTTTGATCACTAATCCTAGTCTCAGAAAAAGGTAAACAAGTAGTTAAAAAAGCTGTAACAGACAGAAAGATACCTGCTCCACTCAGATGACCCACACGACTCTCTCCCTTAGATTAACTGACTATTCTGAAGACAGGAAATATATCCAACCACAAAACTGAAATAAAAATAAATGTGACAATTTCTGGAAACAGTGAATCCAGTACGTAGGCATAGAAACTAGGAAAAACAGGTAATCTGTTCTGTACATATACACAACACCAGTGACAAATTTAAGGCATGAGGTGGAGTTAGGGACAATATACAAACAAATTGGTTGTACCTGCTGGCAAAAATTTAAAACTGAAGAAAAAGAAACATTTCAGAACTTGTAGTATGATTTTGTTCATTCATTTTAGCACTTCCCGTCATTTTGCGTCAGGGAGAGAAACATATCAGTAAGATAAGAGCTTCTACGGTGATTAAGTGGATGACACGCACGTGTACCGGACAGAGTCAATGACTCCCATATTGGATATAGGTAATGTGATTCTAAGCACAATGCCTTTTAAAGAAGACAGTATTAAAACTGTCGAAACAATAGTTAAATATTAATAAACTTGTATTTTGCAACTGCTTGGCTGTTATTTCCAATTCATTGAAACTATCTAATGAACTTAAATGCCTGGTAGAATGTAAAACTAAATTTTAAACTAAGCTGTACAAGTTTGTAGGTAGCGCCATTTACTCCATGAAAAAATATGTATTTAGAAGCTTGAAGGTTTTTACTGCACAGTTATTTCGTACCTTCCTCTGTTATGGAATGTAATATACCTTTTCTGTTAAATGGAGCCATACAGCTGTATTTAAATATAAATTAAGTAAGGTTCCAGTAGACTGACTTGTTCCACGTGGTACAGTGTAACGTACATGTGAAAAATGGAACACGTAACCTTGTAACTAACTTAACTTTCAAAGCTTACTCCTAGTTTATCCGCTACGCCTGCACAGTATCTCCAAGGCAGGTAGCAGGCGACCCGCTGTGTCGTGCGTTGTTGTTTACAGCCTGGGCGCCTCGTATAGTATTTCTGCCTGCTTTTTCTGGTTCTGGTACACACCTTACACGCTCACTGCGTGGTGTTGGTTCCCATTAATGCTGTAGTTCCACTTGCAAGAAGGTACTTGGTAGTCCACGTAAATGACTTTATTTTTATTTTTCTTAAATGGATGATACGTTCTTCTCGTTGTGGCACTTCTTCCCCTTTCCTACATACTTTTTTGCAATGGATGTCGGAACAAAGTGTGGTTTGCTACGAATAAATTATGTCTGCTCGCTGTCCTAGCGTAGAACACAAATGGTCGTAATACTTGCAATTTGTAATGGCTGAAACAAATATCTTTAGTTCATGTGATATACAGACATTGATAAGGGAGTATGTTGTAAATAGCAAATAGTTTCAACCGCTGTGTCATGAATCAATCTGCAATCAACGATGTGAGAACACCTCAGCTGTTTGCTCGACTGCCTAATCTCTGATAGAAACGTCGGTAAAGTGTACATACTCAAATCATTAATAAATGTTCACCACTGGGTAACTGAGTGCTTTAAAATTCCCCTCACATACCTCCAGGACTTGTAGAGAGGACTGAGTAGATAATATTTTGAAAATGAATCCATGTTCGGAAACGTACCTTCTTCGTGCTAGAACCACTTGCAAACATGTTGTTACGGCGAGCGCTTTTACAAGTAATTTATTAGGCGTGACCCAGTCCTTTACTAATTTTACAATTCCATTCATTAATAACCAAAGAAACAAAAGGAACTCTTAATCAGTTTTCACAACCACCATTTTTGTCCTTTTCAAGAGAGGGATAATTTTCGGGTCCACTGCAAGTAATGTTTGATGCGCCGAAGACCAAGATCGGTGCACACATTGTACCCACGAATGATGTTGTAGTACACACATTTTATCACACCTGACGACTCTGCAATCTATCGTGTCACTAGATCTTATTCTGTCTCTGCAGGAGTCTCATAAACTAATCTCTTCATTCGACCCCAGAGGAAAAAGTACAATGGAATGAAATCTGGTGATAGTGGAGGCCATGCGATTGGACCATCTCGGCCTATCCATCCGTGTCCCAATCCTTGGTCCAGATGTTACTGGACATGACGTTTATGGTGCAAACGTGTATTCAACCATGTTGCTCTAACATTCAAATACACGTGAATGGCGCTGAAACAAGGTCAGAGAGGTAGGGCAGATGTCAAATAACATCATTAAAAGAGAGGCATTTTTCGTTGCGACGGAATCTTCTCACGAAATTGCAATCACCAACTTCCTCCTCCGAATGTGAAAATATTTTGTTGACACCGACCTACATGGGGAGGAACGATCACAACGATAAAATAAGGGAAATGAGGGCTCATACGGAAAGATATAGGTGTTCATTGTTTCCGCGCGCTATACGAGATTGGAATAATAGAGAATTGTGAAGGTGGTTCATGAACCCTCTGCCAGGCACTTAAATGTGATTTGCAGATGTAGATGTAGATGAGGCGATCCGACATACGCATTCCCCACCATGACTGCCCTGTTTCAGACCTACCTAGCAAACATGTCTTCGAAAGGCAGTAGCACGGAACGTTACTTTTCTGAATATAATTGCCAATTCAAATTATCGTCTACTCGGTCCCCTATACTTATCCTAGAAGTTTGTAAGTCTAATGTCACAGCACCCTGTATAAATTCAACGCAGCTTGTTATGGTAGCACATTCTAGGCTCGAAACTGTTCGCCTTATAACTATTCGTGTCACTGTGCGTCCGTCATTCCCCGTGAACTAAGTGCAACCCTCAATGCAACTGCATCACTGCACTGCCCTGCAGACCATATGATGCGTTATCCTACAGCTTCATGTGTTACACTGCCCAGTAGTACATAAACTACACTCATGTTAAAAAAAAAAGAACCGAACACCTTGAATGACTAGAGATATAACGTTCATGTTAACAGAGCATGTACATTAGTGCATTCTGCAGATATGACTAGCGTTTCAGTCACCCCGGTTCAGAACGTGTCCTGTTGCTAGTAGGCACAGGGTCCGCCATGGGCCCTGATGACTTGTTCCCTGCATGATGGCATGGTGATGGCATGGAGGCGTATAAGGCGACAGTGACGTCTTGTGATATAGCCATGCGTGCTGCGTTCACCTGGTTCCAAAGTTCACCTGTGGTGGGTTGGCATTGGGTCACAGCGCTGCATCCGTCGTTTCACTATATCCCACGCATTTTCGAGCGGTGATCCGGAAGGTCAGGCTGACATCCTGTGACACCAGGAAGGCATGTGTTCATACAGCAACACGTGCTCAGGCATGGTCATGCTGAAAAATAGCATTTGGGGTGTTGCGCAGAAAGTTATGGCTACGGGTTACAGGATGTCGTCCACATAGGTCACACTGGACACAGTGCCGTGGACACATACCACCTGTGACTTGTGGTTGTACCCTGTAGGGCCCCACACCTTAAGGCCTTGAATTGGCCCTATATCTCATGTGCGACTGCAGTCGCTGTGATGCCGCTCACCCTGTCTGCAGCGAACCAAAATGCAGCTATAATTTTCAAACAAACAGAACCTATATTCGTCGGAAAACACTATCTGAGGTCATTCCTGTTCCCAGTGACGTCGTTCCACACAACATTGCCGTCCAGCATGTTTCTGCACATTCGTAAAAGGTAGGCGGAGAAGTGGACGGCGAGCACGTAGCCCATGCCGTAATAAACGGCGACGGACTCTCACCCTTGATAGTGTACAAGATGTTACACTGTTCCACTATGGCGCCAGGGGCGAGGAGGACGCAAATCTGTCCTGCAATGCCATTCGGATGAGGTGTAAATCTTCTCGGGGGTTACTCTATGTGATGCGACCTGATCCACTTCGTGTCCTGCAGCCTTCCGTGAACCATTCTGCACTCGCCAGTTGCACTCCCGAAACACTTCGCCCCACACGAGCAGCAATTTCCCGGATGGATGCACCACATTCTCTCATGCCAATAATGCGCCGCCTTTCAAATTCATTGAGTTGACAGTACGGTTCGCGCATACGTATGCGAGGCATCCTGCTTGTTTCCTCAAGTCACACTGAACCATGACCACCGGTTTGTGGCGACAACGAGAGCCGCAATGATATTTTACCGGTAAGTTGTGTTGCGCCGCGATATCGATGTGCCCGCGGGCCGACATGGTTCAAATGCTAATCATTTCTGCAGAGCATACTAATGTAAATGTCCCGTGAATAGAACGTCCTACCGCTAGTCGTTCAAGGTTCTCTGTTTTTTTTCTGAACATAAGTGTGTAACTTACTAACATTGACCTAGAAACATGGCAATGGCATCGTTGGGTATGGGATGTCGATGTATATTTGTGATAAAAATTGCCATCTAAAATTCTAAATTATAAATCTACAAAAATGTCCAGACGTCTATAGCAGAGATAAAGCTGTAATACTGTTGCAAAGGGTACGTGTGGGGAATTAATCTACACGAGATGTATACTGATTTTTCTGCTGTAGTTTACTTTTATTGTGCCGTTTTTGGAGTATAGTACCGGTTTTTTTAGTAGCTCTCAGACAACTGAAAAATAATAACATCTCAATAAGGTAAAATGGTTGTTAATTCATTAATCGCAAAGAGACAATTTTGAGTAGTGTTTTTCGCAGTAAGACATAAAATTACAATATTTTGTTAACCGGTTTCGGCTCATTGCCAAAACACATTCAGATTGAGCATAGTAAAGCCTTAATGCCTTGCTGGCCGTTGCTCCATCGTCATTAACTGTATCTCAGAACGTGCTTACTAAAGAAGTACAGTATCCGCCATTAATAACAACGTCAATAAGTGTGACTCAGAATCATGCTTACTAAGGACATTGTACATACACTGATTAGCCATAACATTACGTCCGTCTGATTAATAGCTTATTTGTCCGTGTTTGGAACGAAATACATCACTGATTCTTCTCAGCAGGCATCCGACAGTTTGTTTGTAGGCTTGTGGAAGTATGTGGCATTATATATGTGCGCACAGATCATGTAATTCGCGTAAATAACGGGTCACTGATTTGCGTACACGTTGATGGCGCCCGATAGTGGTTCAGATGGGTTCCATAGGATTTATAACAGACGAATTTGGTCTCCGAGACATCAGCGTAAGCTCACTATAATGCTCCTCAAATCACTGTATCATGGTTCTGGCTCCGAGACACGGGCAATTATATTGCTGAAAGATGATATCGCCGTCGGGGAACACAACAAGCATGAAGGGATACAGATGGTTTGCAGCTGTGTGCGTGTCTTGAACTACAACTACAGGTCCCGTGCAGGCACAGGGGAATGTCTCCCATAGGATAATACCGCAATATTGCTTGCACCAGCCTGCGTCCGTGGCGCGCCGCACGTTACGCACCACCGTTCACCTCGATGATGGCGTCTATGGAGACTACCATTGACCTATTACAGCAAAAATGTGATTCGCTCGAAGAGCCGAGACGTTTCCATTGATTGACGGTCAAATCCCGATGGCTCTATGCCCATTGCAATTGCAACTGACGACGTCGTTGGGTCATCATGTTAACAAGTAGTGATAGTCTGCTGCAGAGCTACATGTTCAGCAACGTAAGACCAACACTGTGCTCTGAAACACTTGTGCGTGCTGCAGCAAGATGACTCTTCGGCAGAGATGCTACAAATCAACACCTATCTTACTTCTCAGAGCAGACAAGCCTCAAAAAGCCACTTTCTGTGAAGAGTGGTGGATGTTCGATCGTTTAGCACCTAGTGGTAGTTTGACTGTCCCTCTACCTATTTCTGTAAAAGCTCACAAAAGTAGCAAGCGCACATTCGACCAGCTTCGCCGTTTTCAAGATACTCGTTCACGGGTTCTGCGTAATAATAACCTGCCCCTCGTCAAAATCACTTATTTTACTCCGCATTTACACCCCATTTCTTTGCTAGGGCGATGCCCCGTCTGTGTCTGCTCCGTTTATATACTTCTGTTACCGCCTCACGTGCTAGCAATGCGACCAGGTGGCAACCAACGACGTGGTGGTCAGTGGTGATATTGTTTTGACTGATCTGTGTGAGTACGACGGTGGCCATATCCTCGTTACGTCATTAATTGAGCGCATAGTATTTGGACGTCTGGGACTCAGTTTCTCAAAGAATTTAATGAACACAAAATATTATTCTTCACAATACAGAAATGACAGCAAAACAGAACATAATCAGCCCAATACATTTCTTGAAGGAGGGCTCAACATGAGACTAACATTAAATACCTTTAGGACAATGAAACAAGTTGAAATATATTTCGCTCGGGTCAGTAATTACAATAGTATTTATATTCCAGAATGAGATTTTTACTCTGCAGCGGAGTGTGCGCTGATATGAAACTTCCTGGCAGATTAAAATTGTGTGCCCGACCGAGACTCGAACTCGGGACCTTTGCCTTTTGCGGGCAAGTGCTCTACCATCTGAGCTACCGAAGCACGACTCACGCCCGGTACTCACAGCTTTACTTCTGCCAGTACCTCGTCTCCTACCTTCCAAACTTTACAGAAGCTCTCCGGCGAACCTTATATTACTTACTTTCCCGTAAGTTGTTTGAACATTGTATACGCTGGAGAAACTCAGCAAAGGGGGAGACAGGAACGGAAAGGAACGGATACTGATGATACCAGTTGCATCGGAATTATGCATCGGAATTTTGTGATGTATCGACTGCGACCAGTGAAAGTCTGTGCCGGATAGTACTTACTTCTTTTTCTTTTTTTACTCTAAAAAAGAAAGAAACAAAATTGAGCTTAATTCTACATGATTTCTGACTCTCCCCCCCCCCCCCCCCCAAAAAAAAAAGTAAAAAGAACTCATTTCCTTTCGTGACCTGCAACAACTTTATTTATTAATTAATTAACCAAAGAAAAAGAAAACAAACGGGGCGCAAAAATGACCAAAACACACTAACAATACACCTGAAAGGGGCCATGTCAAAAATACTAAGGGGATCACTTAGTTCAACAATTTTTTTCCCAAGATCACCAAAAGCAAGCTAACAAGAATGAAACATTGGAACAACTGAAACACAACAGGGATTCGACACATCATCCGATTCCTTACATTTGAAAAAAGGTCCCGATAGCGTGGCATCCATTACCATGTCCATTGAATCGGGATGAAGGAGAATTTCACTGGAGATTGCCTCCTCTGGCGTCCTGGCAATTGTGGGCGGGGCCATCTCAACGTCTGTGTCCGCAGGCGACCAATCTATGACACAATGTGTGTCCATTTCATGGCAACGACTGCATTTGTCAGTCTCACTATGGGAAAGCTACGTGGCCACACATACACAACGAAACATCTGGGGGGGAACAATACAGAATATTGACAGACAAAATGAAGACCCCATTGGCACTAGGCACGCTACGGCAGGATGACGGTACGATGACAACGGGATGGAGAAACACAGCACAATATCTGCTGTACAAACTCCTCCCGGGGCACGTCAACGACACAGACACACAGGAACAGACTCTACTAAGTCACGAACTACACGAACCATATAACACAATTACTGTCACCTGTCCATTTGCGCACGAGGAAGTTGCGGTAGCGATAAGAGAACTAAAAAATAAGAAGGCACCAGGACCGGATCGGATCCATGCAGAGGTGCTTAAGAGGCTAGCACCACAGATCACCCCTTACTTAACATAACTATTAAATGACGCCTTACGGCTAGGCCGCATACCGACAATCTGGAAAACCTCAAGCGCAGTTATTATACGTAAGTCAGCAGACAGAGATCCATCAGATGCTAAATCATACAGACCAATATGTCTAATAAATATCACGGCAAAAGTCCGAGAGAGGCTACTGTGTGACCGCCTGCTGGCTCACAGAGTCCTTCTTGGGCTAAACCCACACCAGTTTGGATTTAGAAAAGGCAAAAGAATTGATGATACAATTAACAGAGCTCTCGAAATTACACAAAATACAGACAACAAATACTCATTGGCAATTATGATTGACATCACAGGGGCTTTTGACAACCTGTGGTGGCCAGGTATGTTTCTGAGGTTACGCCAGATGGAAGTACCCGCAGCCCTATACAATATTAGACTGCTGCAAGGATAGAACAGTGGAATGGCGTGTTGGCAACCAGAAATTAATAAGGAAAATTACCAAAGGTTGTCCCCAGGGTTCGATCTGTGGGCCCATCTCCTGGGACATAATCTCTGAACCCCTCCTGCAACTGCTGGATGGGGACAGTAGGACAGATGGAGTTGTCGCATATGTAGACGACTTGCTTGTGGTCATCTCAGAAAAGACAAGAGCCCAGCTAGAGGAGAAGGCGAGTGGAACATTGCAAATAATAACACAATGGTGCAACACAAACAAGCTCCAGATAGCGGGTAACAAAACAACATACACGCTTCTGACAGGTCAATTAAAACGCAACCCATCGGTCAAAATAGGGGAAAACAACGTAAAAAGAACGAGAGTAACCCATTACTTGGGCGTACACATAGATGAAAAGCTGAATTTCCATGAACACATTGGAATGTCAACAGACAAGACAGAAAAAATACTGCACAAACTGGCAAGGAAAAATTCAAGACAATACAGACTTCCTTTATCAGTCACACGAACCTATCATTGCGCACTCTTCGAATCAGTACTAAGTTTTTCGGCCTGTACATGGGCGTACAGACTCAATCTCGTCACAAACAGAACAGCAGTTAGGCGAGGACAGAGAAGGGTCCTAATGCAACTATCTGGAGCATTTGGCGCGAAATCGATCGCAGCGCTGTGTGTAGTGCTTGGAATCTTCCCCATAAATATAACAATTAGGCATCGGGCCGCACGGTACTGGTCAAAGATGGGCAGACTAGACCAGGTTGATATAACTTGTTCTCCGCTGAACAACAAGCAGGACTTCAAGCAATGGAAAATCGATATGTGGCAAGAAAAATGGGGCACAACTGATAAAGGACGTAGAGTACATACATTTTTTCTGGATATCACGGAAAGGTTAACAATAAAACATGCCGATCCAAGCCGCGGCATGGTGCACTTGTTGACTGGGCACGGACCTTATCCCACGCACTTGAACCGCGTGAGTCTAAGAGACACATCCACATGTACATGCGGAGGTATGGGAATCTCCGAACACACAATCCTATTCTGCGGGAAATACAGACATCACAGGAACACACCAGGAACGCAACACTTACAAACTGAACGACACATATACGATGCAATCAGAACACCAGAATTATGGGACGAACTAAACGTACTGACAGAAAAAATTTCAGATGAATGCCATAAACAGTACAGGCGCGAGAGACCGTACAGAGGACAAACCTAGATGCAGCACCTACATAGACGCCATAGTGTGGAGGATGAAATCCGAGACAGAAAGAAGACCGAAAGAAATGCATTAGTCTAAACATAATGTACAGATATCACTATAGATTGCACATAACTAAAGCTCAACATGAATAGATGTAAACAGTGTCGACGCACCGTCGCAATTGCCACGGGTAAACAAGGCAATTTAAACCTGTCAATAGCGTAATTAAAAAAAAATGGTTCAAATGGCTCTGAGCACTATGGGACTCAACTGCTGTGGTCATAAGTCCCATAGAACTTAGAACTACTTAAACCTAACTAACCTAAGGACAGCACACAACACCCAGCCATCACGAGGCAGAGAAAATCCCTGACCCCGCCGGGAATCGAACCCGGGAACCCGGGCGTGGGAAGCGAGAACGCTACCGCACGACCACGAGATGCGGGCAATAGCGTAATTATCTTAGTAACAGATTTAATAATTAGCATAGTAATTATAGATTAGCATAGATCTTCTTAGATAAAGGTAAGCAAAGGATTGGAGACTGAGGATCAATGGCTTGACGACTAATTCGAAGGCTTTCATCCTCACTTCCCCAGGGTGGACGGACTATAAACTTCTTGCTTTCATATCTTCTTTCCTCTTCTTCATTCTAAACTATATTTTTGTATTTCTTTTTCAAAATTTAAATTTCATGTAAATTTTTGTTAAACGGTTTAGGAAAGATGCCATAAAGAAAAGAAAAAAAGGCAAATAGCAAACAAAGATAACCACGTAAAGGAAAACAAAATAAAAGAGACAAAAACAAAACACGATCAACTATGACCCGCCTCCACGTGGCGGGACACGGGCAACGGTGCGATCGGCTGCGGGAACTGGTGTGGAGGTTCAGCCACATCAGCGCCCATATACCGATCGCAGCGGCCAAGAGGTCAATAAAGACCCCCCTTAAGCAATTAGGTGGTGGGTCGTAAAATCAGGGCGGCAAGTGAAAAAAAGTGAAAAAAAAGTGAAAAAGTCTCACTACGGCCAGTGAGAAAGAGTCGAATGTTGATGCGGAGAATGTTATGAACGGCGTAGTACAACTAGGACGTTACCTGCCTCGGGAAAATAGGTAGGGTGATAATGGAGCAATCAACATTCTAATGTGCCTCTCGCGTTAGGGAATCCACAGAGGAAGTTCGATTTGGAAAGGTCCAGTGACATGATAGCGTTTTGACAGAGATACGACTGGAAAAGAATATAAACCCCCAAATAACTGACATCAAGATAGAATTTGCGAATATGACTTACCTTATTATTTACCAACTGCGAATTATTCGCGTGTACAAACAGTGATCCAATACTGTCAGATGCTTTTCATTACAGTCTTTGATCACAATATCAATTCTTTAGACGATGACCGGTTTCAGTCCGTAATGACCATCCTCAGATCCTGCCAACATCTACCGGAGGGCTTAAGCTCGCAGGTCGGAGACAGACCAAAAGAAGAGCCCTAAGTGACTAGGGGACACGAAGACACGTTGGAACATTGCGTCGAAAAAATGAAGCAGACACTTTGGCCCGAACATCGGGGAGGCCCAAACCTCCCGTCAGCCGGGGTCTCGCAATAAGCTCATAGAGCACTCTAAAAATAGAATTGCACCAGATAAACTTGCTCGATAATCGTTCTAGCTTTCAGGACATCATCACAGGAAGTGGAAAAATTTGCGCAAGAAAAAAGGCTTTGTACAACACGTAAGTTTCCAAGGTCCGAACCTTTTGAAATAACAAGAGGGAGCGACCTTTGTTCAAGTGTCGCTACTCAAATCCTGTCAGTGAGACACTTCCATTTTAACGCAACCAACTTCACCGGACGACGACCAATTATCATTTTACCGCAACCAACTTCACCGGACGACGACCAATTATAACACCCAACGATTGACGGGAGGTGACCGCCACAGCCCGTGGTATCTCAAGCACGTGAAATCCCCACAAACTGAATAACCGGCACTTCCGGTTGTTAAACAGTGCCCTCGTAAGACGACAGAAAGCGTCCAAAACGTCCTTGGGCATCGGTATGTCGTCATGAGTACGAAGAACTATCATAACGTCATCGGCATAGGCACAAACAATAAACAGTTTTCCCAATGACGATCAGCCAACGAATCGAGAAGCTATGGACCGTAGGAAGGGTTCCGGAAATACTACGAACATCTACATAGAAATTGGACTCCTCGAAACACTCACATGCGGGGAGTAAGAGGACCATTCACGTGAATTGACGCCGCGCGGCATCATTGAAACCAACACCCGCAACACTCTCAGCAGAAAATCATGACTAACACGGCCAAACGCTTGATGAATAAAAAGTAAAACTCCCGACACAGGAGCAGCAGAAGCAGTCGAGATAAGATCACGACATTCAGCAGTGGGAGTCAGGAAATTACAATCCGGAAGATAATGTTGATAACACGCGACAATGTTACCAAACGAAATCGACAAGCGGCTATTTATCGCCCGCGCTACGATTTTATGATCAAAATTGAGCAGTGTCATGCGTCGGACCTGATCCACGGACAGACGTCCTGCCTTTTTGGGAGTTAAAACAATTTTTACTACCTCAAATGAGGCCGGGATGTGTATTCCATGCACCACTTCATTCACGATAGACGTTATCGTGTTACCTATCAGAGGCGCAGGGCGGGATTTGTACCCCTTACACCACGTCAGTCACCATAAATGTTATCGTATCACCTATCAGAGACCAAAACCGAACATAAAATTCTTTGAGACGCCCATTCAGACCCTGAAATTTGCGGGAATGAGAGCGAACTACAATGTCAGATACCCATCATGGTGAAAAGCAGCCAAAAACCCTTCATAGAGAGCTGGCGTAACAACACTGTAAACGAGGGAAGTAAAATCAGCAGACGGTACATCGTCTGATGCCACTCCCAGTGAAGATCGGAAAAATACAGGGGAAGTTCAGGCATTATATGAGGTGGGGATGATCACCCATGTGCATCTATACAACGAATGATAGTAGGACACGTCCTTTGAGATCGCTTTCGAAGCCGAATTAAATGACAGAGACACAACAGCTCATCCTGGAGAATCGAACGTGACTTGGAACGGAAACAAATACCAAGTGATTATGGTCTTTTGAGGTACAGGAGTTTCGCCTTTGCGCGGCGAACATCCATAACGATGAAACCTCTCGAGCACTATCATAAAGACCATGGAGGGCAGCATAATAAAATCCCTCGTCTTCCGCACTTCAGGCGCTTTATTAGCATTAAAACACATGAGTGCAACGTGAAGCCAAAGGCTGGCAATGGCATACCACCATTCTATAATTGAGGGATAACGCACTTGGGAAAGGATTGCCCGTCCCCACACGTCAGCAATGATATCATCCTGACATAACACAGAGGTCAGTGAAGATGGGAGGAAAGCAGAAAAATAATAACTGTCCAGTCGACTAATAGAAGTAGCTGTAAAATACGTATAACTCAATAATGTGAAATAGCTGCAGATTCAAGCATCCTGTAGACTCGACGTCGCTCAAATGGTTCAAATGGCTCTGAGCACTATGGAACTTAACATCTGTGGTCATCAGTCCCCTAGAACTACTTAAACCTAACTAATCTAAGGATATCACACACATCCATGCCCGAGGCAGGATTCCAACCTGCCACCGTAGCAGTCACGCGGTCCCAGACTGAAGCGCCTAGAACCGCACGGCTACACCGGCCGGCCTCGACGTCGCCACCATATTATGAAGTACACGACAAAACAGGTATGATTGGGAGTCTGCTCTACAGGACGTAAAAAGCAATTGAAATCTCACTCCATTAAAATTTTTCGCAGATTTCGATGAAGTAAATGGCATCTTCTTTATAACATGCGAGCAGTGATACGTACGACAAAAAAGATCAACAAAGAACATAAAGAAAAATTAAAGCGAGACCATAAGAACACCACCCTATACTTTGACCGTCATCCAGCGTTTCAAAGTCTGTCGTAAGAATACAGTCACCATAAAGCACAGAAGTTTCTGGGGCAACATAAAAAAACGGGAGACGAAATACATCAAATTACACTTCTTGCAAACACACATCAGCTTGGGAATCATAAATAAACTGTCGTAACGCAGCGAGCCGTAATGGAGAGCTTATCATGTTAACATTTAGGGCAAGAAACTTATACACCTGCATTAGCTGACACAAGTAAGGCATGCGTGTAGAACTAGAAAAAAAGGTACGCATCACGTTCCGCTCTCCACAGTACTGTAAGACGGCGGAGACGAAGGCACAGGATTTGAATCCTCCCCACCGGAAGGTGCAGATTCCTAGCTTTGATTTTTTCGTCGCGACGCTGCTCGCTCAGGTTGAAAACGTTGTTTCAGATCACTCCGTGACAACATAACGTCTTGACGCGGAAGTGTAGGAGTCTCGTCAGGGTGCGCTGCTGGAGGGAGGCGTACCTACCCATTCAACGGAAGCCGAGAAACACAACCGGGAGCGATGATCGTCATCATCAGATAAAAAAAGAGACAGGCAGTGCAGGGTCTGAAGCTGTTTGCATCATCTGACTACCCGGAAGAGAATCTGCAGTAACTTGTTGCTCCACCGTATCAGATAGAGGAACGGATGACATTTAGCTAGAGCACGAGAAAGGCAGAACAGCATACGATGTCTACGTTAAATCATAGGAACCCACGGGAACGGGCATCCCTGCGGGTGAAGGAGAGGACACAGATGCAGAACCAGCTTCGTTATCCCTGGCGAAACAAGAATCGTAATTATCTTCAGTATTAAAATTATCACCACTGGAAGAAGCAATCTCCACCTCCACCTTCTCACAGAGGCGAGAATGGGGAGGGAAGACTTCAAAATCTTTACCGTCCCGAGTCCGCCGCCGCTTAAATTCTTTTGCCGATGAAGGCGCCTTAAAGGCAACAGGGGCCTCATCCGAACATGATGGTAACGGCAGAAAGTCCCGCGGAGTGTAAGAGGGGGAGGGGGGCAATTGGCGGTGGGGCAATGTTTCCCCAACGTCCTCTAAAGATGAGGAAGTACTGACAGGAGAGTGCGATGACACTACTTCAGCTAATGTCAACGGACGACTTGTTTTCATAGGACGACATTAAAACCGTAACACTGCGCGAACAGATGGATATAAATTATTCAAAATGACATTCACAATCGCATTAGTTTAGTTTGCCGCCAACCGGTTTCAACCCACGATGGGGTCATCTTCAGGGCAGTTTACACCATTTGGTCGCTCGCTGGAGTCGTCACCCTGCCTGTGCACGGTTGGTAACCAGATACCAACCGTGCACAGGCAAGGTGACGACTCCAGCGAGCGACCAAATGGTGTAAACTGCCCTGAAGATGACCCCATCGTGAGTTGAAACCGGTTGGCGGCAAAATAAACTAATGCGATTGTGACTTTCATTTTGAATAATTGATTAATCGCTGTTTCTCCACACAACTATGTTGATAAAAAAAAGAGGAAAGAAAGATGGATAGTAGTCTCGCTTTAGTGAATAGTTGGCAATATCAGCGGTCCATCATCCATATTTAATTGACTGCCAATGTAACTACTAGACTTAATTGAATCAGAGAGATGTCTTCATTACAATGGAAGCATGTTTTTCTTCACCTGCAGCCTGTAACTACAAACATTCTTTTGAACACTCATTTCTACGGCTCGGATACGCTGTAACATTGCAAGTGATGTTGAGCAGACCAGTGTTTTCCCCCGGATGCGCCATACGACTACATAAAGAAGCTACGCCGCCTTAAGAAGCGAATCATTTACTTTAGGTGGAAGATTGTAAACTGTAGCCGAGAAACACTGAACCGCCGCATTTGTAAGAAGGACTGGACTAACGGAGCCATCACAGTGAGTAAACGTCATCTGAGAACCAACCCGAAAAAGAAGCAAGTCTAGTAAAGAGGGATGTTGAAATTTCACAAAAAAATGCATAAAAATCAGAATCAAAATAAGGAGAACCTGCCTGATCGTATGCAACTCGAATATGAACCAACCAATCGTGAATATCTAGAGGGACCCTAGCACATGGCGTGTACTCTTGTCAAAACTGAAACGAACGATACCCCGGCAAGGAATGCTCTTGGTAGACTCGACAGACATCATGGCGCGGGCAGAGAACGCCGCCGCCAGAGAACAAACCAACAACGAACTCCGCTAGGCAAGAACGATGCCCGTGCGGTTAAAGGCGCTGCAGTCTGGAACCGCAAGACCGCTACGGTCGCAGGTTCGAATCCTGCCTCGGGCATGGATGTTTGTGATGTCCTTAGGTTAGTTAGGTTTAACTAGTTCTAAGTTCTAGGGGACTAATGACCTCAGCAGTTGAGTCCCATAGTGCTCAGAGCCATTTGAACCATTTGAACCAAGAACGATGCGACACCGACCGATATGCACACAAGACTATGCAGAAATTCGACACACTCAGCACTGCTATTCAGGAGGAAGTAGAAACGACCTACTCGGCCGAAGGGCAACGTGTAACTAGGCTTACTGGGCAGTTGTATTAACCACTGCGCCATGCGGACACAGTGTTTATTGCACATGCGCAGACTATCTGTGCACTCTCCCCGGCCGACCCACTTTCACAACTAGCGCCAACTATTCGTAGTCCCTCCATGCTCGCCAATTTTAGATTCCCGCTGGAGACCGAATGCTATTGTGCATTCGCACTGAAGGTAGTGAATTCATTGCCTATCGTGGCGAATCAATTATATGAATGCACCACGCATTCACATAAAAGAAGCTCAGGTCTTACAATAATAGTTTCAATATCTGGCTCCTGGATGCAGGCATAAAAATGACAATTAAATTAACTTCTTCAATTAATCACAGGACAACTAACTTGACTTAACTCAGACTAATTATATTGACACTCAACTAAATATGGATGTACAACCACTCACATCATCAACTGATCGCCAAAGCAAAGCTACTATGAACCATCTACATAGCTACCAATGCAAACTTCTGAAAAAAAAATTTCAGTACAACTAACTAAAAGTAGATATCACTTACAGGATTAAATAAGAAGATAACTTTCGATGCGACGGCATCAAGAAAATCAGTCATACTTGCATCATAATGCTAACAAGCTCGCCTTCTGCTCAGTGGCACACACAAAGTGAATCATGCTGACGTAATATAAATAACAATATCAATATGGATATCACTTTTAGAGGTAACGCATCCACCATGTCACCACACCTCAACCTTTAACACGCCATGCCGGCCGAAGTGGCCGAGCGGTTCTAGGCGCTACAGTCTGGAACCGCGCGACCGCTACGGTCGCAGGTTCGAACCCTGCCTCGGGTATGGATGTGTGTGATGTCCTTAGGTTAGTTAGGTTTAAGTAGTTCTAAGTTCTAGGGGACTGATGACCTCAGAAGTTAAGTCCCATAGTGCTCAGAGCCATTTGAACCGTTTAACACGCCATACTGTACCCACATACCCCTCGTCTGTGAGCGCGCGCGCGTGTGTGTGTGTGTGTGTGTGTGTGTGTGTGTGTGTGTGTGTGTGTGTGTGTGTATGTGTGTGTGTGTGTGTGTGTGTGTGTGTGTGTGTGTGTGTGTGAGCGCACGCTTGCGCAGTATTAGGTCATCCGACACACTATACGCATAACCTGTACTCTTCATTGTAGACATGTTGCATAGCTTCATTGACCAAAATGACCCAGTTAGTAGTCCTCTTGTGATCTGGAAGCTCCTGTCTATGTTTCCACTGGAATCGTTGACCACTCATTCAGAGAAGACTCCAACTGTCCCAATGGGTTGTTCTTGTCTACACAGTGACCACGCCTCATGCTGTACTCTAGACATGTCCTTGGCGTATCAGCTTGTAGGAGATTTCCCATTCTTAGCTCTCCATACTCTCACACTCTCCAGCCGCTCAGTGAGCGACCACTGGACGGAGTGGATGGTCCTGCTTACGGCATGCCCTAACTACCACTTCGATTACCATCAAGTTGAGACGGAGCCACCAGCCTTGGCTGTCACCACAGCTCTGCGTGTCCCGTGCTGACTGCTGACGATGTGCCGCATGTTATCCGACACTAGTCATGGCGCCACATTCCGAGATATGTCCTACTTCCTAAGTGGTGCAAGTGACAAACTCTCGTCTCGCGCTGTCCACCAAGCCTGGCACCTCCGCCAGCAGCGCCGCAAACATTGCCGACAGAACCTGCTGTCAGTGTGCTAATGGGAGAGCAGTGTTAAAGGAGGTAGGCTGGGCGAGGCAAGAAACTAGGTGTACTGCGAATTAAGAATTCACGGCACAGGGTGCAAATACGTACTGTGCAGTGACAGTAGCGCAGCTCGAGTCCCACCCCGCTCAGCAGGTAGTACAACGGCTGAAAAGTGTTTCCTCGCTGCCGCTGGAGTGTTCTTGGATCACCGAATGCGCCGCTGATGGAACCGCAGTGATCGACTGCGGCAGCTGTGGGGGAATCTTCCGGGAAGCAGTGGAACAGCTGGAATTTGCAATGAGGTCTTTAGAAGATGATCGGCGACTGGCAGCTGACAGAACATATATAATGGCGCCGAAAGCGTAGAGGATGGACCGACCTATACTGATTAGCCAGAACATCATGATCACTGACCAACTATCGATATAAACTCTTCCAGGCAATGACAGAGTCACATGATAGTCAGACACACACACTGTGCATTTTGCATGTAGTATCAGTGGACTTGCTGTCCCTGCATAGAATGGGGAAGGCGTGCGATGTATGACCGAGGACAGATTGTGATGGCCTGGAGGCTCTACATGAGCATTTCGGGAACTGCACTTGTCCGTGTTCGAGGAGTAGTGTGGTGAGCGTCTTCAACAAGCGGCAGCACCAAAATGTAACCATGTCCAGACGTTGTGGGATAGGGCAGACCCCCCCCCCCTCCCCTCATTACAGATGCTGGATGTCGTAGGATGGACACGTTGGTAAAATAGGGCAGGCGGCGAACTGTGCCTAACTAACATCCGTCTTTAATGCTGGGCAAAGTACAAGTGTTTCTGAACACAAAGTGCACTGAACACTCCTAACGAGGGATCTTCGCAGCTGCCAATCCATGCATGTGCCAATGTTAAGACCACAGCATTAGCAACTACTACCGAAATAGGCACGTGACCTTTGGCACTGGAAGTTAGGGTAATGGCAAAGCGTTGCATGAACTGATGACTACCGACGCGTTCTTCATCATGCCGATGGGAGGGCAGGGCGCAAATCCGTCACCTAACAGGGGAACAGATCCTTCACGACTGTACAGCGGAACGGAGAGAAGCTTCCAGCGGCTCCGTTACGCTCTAGGGAACGTTCACGTGGGCATCTGATCCAGTGGAGCTCGTGCAAGGCACCATGACGGCCGAGGAGTATAGTACACTGGTTGCAGACATCCCTTCATGACGACCATCTCACCCCGACGGCAGTAGCATTTAACTACAAGATAATGAATGCACCATGTCACAAGGTCAGGAGTGTGATTGAGTGGGCCCCAACTCGCCAGGTCTGATTCGTGGTACTTGCTAGAATTAAGAACGTGGAAGAGAGGACAAACCAATATAACTTTCTTTTCACACAACCTGTTTACTTAACAATATACACTCCTGGAAATTGAAATAAGAACACCGTGAATTCATTGTCCCAGGAAGGGGAAACTTTATTGACATATTCCTGGGGTCAGATACATCACATGATCACACTGACAGAACCACAGGCACATAGACACAGGCAACAGAGCATGCACAATGTCGGCACTAGTACAGTGTATATCCACCTTTCGCAGCAATGCAGGCTGCTATTCTCCCATGGAGACGATCGTAGAGATGCTGGATGTAGTCCTGTGGAACGGCTTGCCATGCCATTTCCACCTGGCGCCTCAGTTGGACCAGCGTTCGTGCTGGACGTGCAGACCGCGTGAGACGACGCTTCATCCAGTCCCAAACATGCTCAATGGGGGACAGATCCGGAGATCTTGCTGGCCATGGTAGTTGACGTACACCTTCTAGAGCTCGTTGGGTGGCACGGGATACATGCGGACGTGCATTGTCCTGTTGGAACAGCAAAATTCCCTTGCCGGTCTAGGAATGGTAGAACGATGGGTTCGATGACGGTTTGGATGTACCGTGCACTATTCAGTGTCCCCTCGACGATCACCAGTGGTGTACGGCCAGTGTAGGAGATCGCTCCCCACACCATGATGCCGGGTGTTGGCCCTGTGTGCCTCGGTCGTATGCAGTCCTGATTGTGGCGCTCACCTGCACGGCGCCAAACACGCATACGACCATCATTGGCACCAAGGCAGAAGCGACTCTCATCGCTGAAGACGACACGTCTCCATTCGTCCCTCCATTCACGCCTGTCGCGACACCACTGGAGGCGGGCTGCACGATGTTGGGGCGTGAGCGGAAGACGGCCTAACGGTGTGCGGGACCGTAGCCCAGCTTCATGGAGACGGTTGCGAATGGTCCTCGCCGATACCCCAGGAGCAACAGTGTCCCTAATTTGCTGGGAAGTGGCGGTGCGGTCCCCTACGGCACTGCGTAGGATCCTACGGTCTTGGCGTGCATCCGTGCGTCGCTGCGGTCCGGTCCCAGGTCGACGGGCACGTGCACCTTCCGCCGACCACTGGCGACAACATCGATGTACTGTGGAGACCTCACGCCCCACGTGTTGAGCAATTCGGCGGTACGTCCACCCGGCCTCCCGCATGCCCACTATACGCCCTCGCTCAAAGTCCGTCAACTGCACATACGGTTCACGTCCACGCTGTCGCGGCATGCTACCAGTGTTAAAGACTGCGATGGAGCTCTGTATGCCACGGCAAACTGGCTGACACTGACGGCGGCGGTGCACAAATGCTGCGCAGCTAGCGCCATTCGACGGCCAACACCGCGGTTCCTGGTGTGTCCGCTGTGCCGTGCGTGTGATCATTGTTTGTACAGCCCTCTCGCAGTGTCCGGAGCAAGTATGGTGGGTCTGACACACCGGTGTCAATGTGTTCTTTTTTCCATTTCCAGGAGTGTATAACCATAAAATTTTCTTTAACAAAATGAACAAATTTGCAAAATTCTTTTGACCTTAAACCTCAAGTTCAGTAAGGTTTTGAAAAAGAAATCTGAAGTGGTGTATTGCAAAACAGTAAACTATATGACACTGATTACAAGACAGCCAGATCGACAGTCCGCCCGTTATCGGCTGAAACAGCGGTGTTTACTATCGCGCTGGACACAGTCTTATTAAATGCCCTTCTGTAACACATGAGAACTATATAAGCACCACTGATGACAAGAGTGATTCAATTACTCAGAACAGATGACACAAATTCGCCTTCTTTTAGTTTAGCTTCTGAAAGGTGTGGAAACTTTTGGCAGAAATACTTAAAACATGGTCCATCTTCAGGCAAACACTTCACAAACTGTTTCATTTGGCCTAACTTTATATGTTATGTGGCAGAAGTGCGTTTTTTTGGATCTACAAGGTTTTTGCGTAGAATGTTCTTCTCACCAGATTTTAAGGACTCCCTCACAGGCCAGTTCTTTCGGCACTAGTGTTGATCCCTAGCCCTACAAGGAACATGGAAATTTGGCAAAGCCACTTTGCTGACCAAGGAGCATGCATGTTATATTACTTTTAGGTCGTCACATATAATCCAACCATGAGCATATTGGCCCATTTATGTAGCACTATTTCTAGGTTTTCATAGCTTTCTTTCATATGTACACAATGTCCAATAGGTACAGATGCATACATGTTACCATTGTATAATCAAATAGCCTTTAAACTAGTTTTGGATGAATCATTAAACAGCCTCCAGTCTTCCTTTTTATATTCAGTACCAAACTCATTCATCAGACCAGGAATGTCTGAGCAGTATACTAAACCACCTTGTTGAAAAAAACATGGAAATTTGCTGCTCTCTCTTTCTATAAATGTGTATGCTGGTTCCAACTGCCAGTAAGTTCTTTTAATCTAGAGCCAAGCAAGTCAGCTTTTTCTTTCGTTAAGCCCAGATCCCTAACCAAATCGTTAAGCTCGGTCTGAGTAAACAATTTGGGCTCTAGACTTTCTGTATTACAATGGAATTTATCATCATCTGGTTCAACTAAATCAGATTGTACAGCATAAAATACCGAAAAATCTACACCATGCCCTACTGGTCGATGGCGGACGGAAGGTCAGGGTAGCTTATTACCTTCTTGTTTTTCGAATTATGACCAGTAATATCGATACTACAAAAGTAACAATCATCGGAATGATTTATTGGCTCCCTCCATATCATAGGAACAGCAAACCTAAAGGCTTTTTTGCTCCTTTTTGGACCATTTCCTCAGATCTTGAACACACACATAAAATACCTTATGCAGCGCCCAAGATTTATCTTGACCACCAAGTTTAGATCCAAAGTATGATAGATAAACCTTTATTACGAAGTCTGTAATGTTTCTTTTGTGTTTTTTAATCATAAATTAAACAGAAATATAACAAAAACTGTCAGCAGAGTTTTTGCAACCACGATTAGACATTGTACTGAGCACATTTACAGGAAACGGGAAAGTGAGGTTAGGTTGACAATAAACAAAACACTATCTGTTAACACAAAAGTAGAATCGACCTTTTATTGCCAGCAAATGTTTTTCAGCAGTGCTACCAAAGTCATCTGCATTCTTTACACCTCCTTTTTAAATTATTTTAACCATATAAAAGCTGTTGAATTCTTTAAAAAATCGCTTAATTTAAGAAATTTAATTATAAAATGTGAAGAAATGGTGGGTGATACAATGTTTTAAGTATTATATTTGGATTTCCCACTCAAAAAAACATAAGAATAAGGTATTTTCAGCAAAAAAGTTTTTTCATCGTTGGCCTGTGTAGTCAATATGGCTTCAGACTGAAATAAGCGAACACGTGTCTCAGCTTATTGGTAGATAATCGATCGTTTTTGAGAGAGCGACGGTCAAAGTTTTTGACATACTTTAAATGCCTTTTAGTGCGCCACATTATCAGGCTAAATGATGATGCAACGGCTAGCGTTGCGGCTTACTAATTTTGCTCCCCGTTTACGAACCCCAATCATTTTTATTTATTTTATTTTTTCAGTTAGTTACCAATACCCATAGAAGATATTTCTTACCAAGTAAGGAGTACAAGGACGTTACGTTAACTGTAAAATTAGAAATGGGTTTCACAATAAGCGTCATACATTTATAATATAATACTCATGTGTATGGTACATTCAAGTGTTACTGTCTTTTTAAATTTTCATATTCTAATGTTTAATTCTTACATCATTTTGTTTATTCTTCAGGGAGAATCAGTGCATACCCTTGGATTATACCGTTCGTAGAAACATTCTAAAGAGAATTTCCGAACACCATGAGCATCGTGCAAAGGCAGGGTTTCCAAAGGACATTTCTTCGTATGAATCTCAGTCGGGTAAGGAATGTCGATAACATTGCTAAAAATTTCTTGCGTTTGCAAAACTTTTGCTGCAAACCACTAATAACAGATTACTTTAGAAAAAACTGACTCTTGCAGTTCATTGTAAGTCAACATAAACCACAGGAGCTTCAAGGAAAAAAAATTAATAATTTTCTCATCCATTTAATGTGTTTTTCTTTCTTTTGTAAAATTTATTAATCAGACATACAAATAAGGACTATGAATAAGGAAAAAGTTATTATTCACTGTTAAACATTTGTGTAGTATCCTTCTGCGGACATGGGTAGATCAACGAGAAACTAAACTTAAAATAATAATCGGGCTTCGAACACGGGGCACAAAAGTGTGAAGGCGCGATGCTAACCCCACTACCACAGCTTCGGCTGGACTACGTACTGGCTAAAAGGCACTTAAAGTACCTTGAAAACTTAGAACGTCATTTTCTCAGAAACTGTAGAGCATCTACGGATAAGCCGAGACACTGTTTATTTTGTCTTCTCTTACGCTAAGTGAAGTTTCTGGGAAAAAGGGTTGGGCACTTACCGTCTTCTGTACGTCAGCATGCGAAATCTCAGCTGTGTCACGATAATGACGGCACAGCTTAGATGGACATTAATGGAAATCATACATCAGGATAGTATGTGGTTGTTACGTGTAACAGGAAAGCCTCCTGTCGTATGTTGTGGTTTTTCTATCCGTAAATATTCCATTTTAAAAGATTGATGTTAGATCCACAGTATTACTAATTTCCACCTAGAGGAACTATCTTCTAGTTGTTCTTCTTCTTATTAGAGCTTATCCCAACGTCAATTATGGCACTTTCTCTGTAGACGTTTTCCGTTTCACGCTTTAGCGACTTTTTAAAATTTTGCGGCCATTACTGCTGCCACAGTAGTAAGTTACGCAAAACGGATTAAAATCGTGTATGGCGTCTGGAACTGAATCAGGAAGGCTACGTTCTGTCTGTTACCTAATTTTAATTGTACGTGTATGAAAAAGAGGCGAACATTGTGGAGCAGGCAGGCATTTGCCTGAATGACTCTAGGAAACAGCCTAAAAGTTCACTCGATCTAGCCATTGCGGTAGACCAGTGGTAACTAATTCGATGTGTTCATTCGGCCCATTTCCAACGCACCTTCTCGTCTGGTATTCGAGCACGCTACACGTTAAGCTGTATGAGCAAGTATATGCATCCAAACAGCAGTGGGTCAGTTTCATAGCTGAGTTTGTACTCTGTTCTAGCTGAATTCTCAGCTTCATACATTACCACGAGGTCTACAGCTAAGCAACTACATGAACAGCGATGACGCCAGTCAAGATGTCGAAAAGTTCGGTCATTGTTTTCCAGGAAATACGAATGCAAATGGAGCTCACTGAGCAGCACCCGCTGTAAGAAGTCTACAGACATATAGCCAAGCATGGAATTGAGAAAATCTTAGATTTCATGGTTCCCAAAGCATAGATAAGAAAAGAATGCAACGAGCGTAATTTTGGGAGTCATTGCTGTTTCTGGCAACAGCAAACTCTATAGCAACTAGACAGTACTATTTACGCTTTTGATTACGAAAGGTGTTCATGTATCCACTAACAGGTGAAGATCGTTTAGAGTAGAAGTGATGCGTGTCTTCCAGAGGTCTGCTATTACCTCACCGATAACAACAGATAGACATTTTACTGCTGTCATATCGAACAGCACTTACGACATTTATCCATAAAATAGAAGTGGTTGACAAATCACTTCCAAGACAGACTCCTGAGTGTTGTTCGTTAGTCTGCTGCCCTTCCCAGGTTGCATTACTGCAAGAGACAAGTTTCAACGAACAGCGACATTTCGTGACGGGATCGTCTTTTAAGCTCGAGGGTGTTGCGGAGAGGGACAACAAACTCCAGTGGCACATGCTACAAGATAGCAGGTTTGTATCACAAAGTGGTTTACTGTTGAAATCAGGAGTTTATACATTCGAAGAAGATTCGGACAACGTCCGCCCCTCGAAATGATCACAACAAAAATCAGAGGAAGGAGAGTTCAAGCGAAGGTTTACCGAAAATTCTTACCGAATGTAGCAGTGACGTTCCGTTCCACACTAAACAAAAGATGCCTTGCAGAGAGTAGATGTAGGTCTGGAAATTAACATTAAGAAGGAAAAAAAATACTTTTAGAGCCAACATTATCGTATATCCGCCCGTATCTATTCAGTTGATCACTATTCACACCCACACAGTTTATCACACAAAGTACCATCGTATTTATTCCAGCCTTTGTGAATATTTCCGCCGATTAACCACTTTATCATATGATCATCCAGCGGCATCATTGGACAGATATGTAAATTTTTTATTTGTGTATACATTCAACTTCTGAAAACAATGAAAGCATCTTGTGTGATGATGGTGCTGCTGCTGCTGCTGCTGATGATGATGATGATGCTTTAGGTGAGGGGCGCTGAACATCATGGTCACCATCGCCCTGACAAAAGGTCTCATGGGTGGGGACGAAGGCTGTCCCCAGATGCGGAGCAGTTTATAGTGCATTAAAGTCTTTGTGTGATACGAATGTTCGTCGTGTCTCCCAATAATATCTCGTCGCTTTCACTTCATGAACTTTCAGTCAGATTCTTAAGTTTAATCACTGGTACTGTGGAACGCGCGCCACTTTGTAGACTGGCATCGAGCACTCAGACCAAACTTTACAGAGTATTTTTTTATTTACTGCAGCGCAGCGCCAGAAGTAGCTGCGTTTATGCATTCTGTTTGTACTGTTGCACGTGACGGTGTGCAACTGGTAACATCTGCACCGCTGGTAAAACAGAACCAGTAGGTAATTCCGTTTTTCAGTTTAGTTGCGTGATTCTTTTTCTTTTTGGTAGAGGATGCAACCGCTTAAAACATTTGATGCGGTATACTTGCTGAATCTGGAACTTACGGTATACAGAGCAGCTGCATACATTTCTATAGGGAAAACGTATATTTTGAGTTCACAGTCAAAAGTTATCACTAACGGTACCATAACGGACATCTAGCAAAAAAGACGTAAGGTATACTGGCAGTAGTATAGTTTCCCTCGTGTATTCGGGGAAATTCAAGAACACAGAAAAACAAGTCAATCAGAAATGATATAAACAGGAAGCGCAGGGAATCTGAGATAAAATGGCTGCATGAAAAATATCATGAAATCAAATAAGAAATGATTGTCGGAAGGACTGACTCAGCACACAGGAAAGTCAAAACAACCTTCGGTGAAATTAAAAGCAAGGGTTGTAATATTAAGGGTGCAAAGGGAATCCCACTGGTAAAGGATGAGGAGAGAGCGAATAGGTGGAAACAGTACATTGAAGGTCTCTGTGATAGGAAAGATGTGTCTGATGTGACAGAAAAAGAAACTGTTGTCGATTTAGAAGAGACAGGGGAGCTAGTATTAGTATCACAATTTAAGAGAGCTTTGGAGGTCTTAATATCCAAGAAAGCAGAAGGAATTGATAACATTCTATCAGAATTTCTAAAATCATTCCGGAATACGCCAACAAAACGGCTGTCCACCTTGGTGTGTAGAATGTATGAGCCTGGCGACATACAGTCTGACTTTCGAACACTATGGTAATTAACTTCTAAGGTCATCAGTCCCCTAGAACTTAGAACTACTTAAACTTAACTAACCCAAGGACATCACACACATCCATGCCCGAGGCAGGATTCGAACCTGCGACCGTAGCGGTCGCGCGGTTCCAGAATGTTGCGCCTTTAACCGCTTGGCCAACCCGGCCGGCAGTCTGAGTTTCTATAAATGTCATCCACACCATTCGAAATACTGCAAGAGCTGAAAAGTGTGGGAGTTACCGCACAATCAGCTTAATGCTCATGCATCCAAGTTGCTAACAAGAATAGTATACAGAAGAATGGGAAAGAAAACTGAACATTTATTTGATGACGATAAGTTTGGCTTTAGGAAAGGTAAAGACACCAAAGAGGCAATTCTGGCGTTGTGGTTGTAAATGGAAGCAATATTAAAAAAAAATCAAAACACGTTCATAGGATTTGTTGACCTGGAAAAAGCGTTCGGCAATGTAAAATCGTACAAGATGGTTGAAGTTCTGAGAAAATTATGAGTGAGGTATAGGGAGAGACGGGTAATATGCAGTATGTACAAGAGCCAAGAGCGAAGAATAAGAGTGTACGACCAAAAACGAAGTGCTCTGATTAAAAAGGGTGGAAGACGGGAATGTAGTCTTTCGCCCCTACTGTTCAATCTGTATATCGAGGAAGCAGTGGGCAGTGCGGGGTGGCCGCGTGGTTTGAGGCGCCATGTCATGGATTGCGCGGCCCCTCCCGCCGGAGGTTCGAGTCCTCCCTCGGGCATGGGTGTGTGTGTTGATCTTAGCATAAGTTAGTTTAAATTAGCTTAAGTAGTGTGTAAGTCTAGGGACCCTTGATCTCAGCAGTTTGGTCCCTTAGGAATTCACACACATTTGAAGGCCGGCCGGAGTGGCCATGTGGTTCTAGGCGCTACAGTCTGGAGCCGAGCGACCGCTACGCTCGCAGGTTCGAATCCTGCCTCGGGCATGGATGTGTGTGATGTCCTTAGGTTAGTTAGGTTTAATTAGTTCTAAGTTCTAGGCGACTGAGGACCTCAGTAGTTAAGTCGCATAGTGCTCAGGGCCATTTGAACCATTTGAAATATGGATCGAGAGAAAATCGAAGAAAGACGAAACTAATGAGAAGTAGCAGAAATGCGAACAGCGAGAAAGTTAACATCAGAATTGATGGTCACGAGGTAGACGAAGTTAAGGAATTCTACTACCTAGACAGCAAAGTAACTAAAGACGGAAGGAGCAAGGAGGACATCAAAATTAGACTGGCACAGGCAAAAAGGGCATTCCTGGCCGTGAAACGTTTACTGGTATCAAACGTAGACCATAATTTATGGAAGAAATTGCTGAGAACGTACGTTTGGTGCACAGCATTGTGTAGTAGTGAAACATAAAAACAAAGTCTGTGAGAAAACTGGAACTGAAGAGAATCGAAGCATCAAGTGGTGCTACAGACGAATGTTGAAAATTAGGTGGACTGATACGGCGAGGAATCCGGGGGGTCTGCGCAGAATCGGAGAGGAAAGGAATATGTGGGAAACGCTGACGAGAAGGGTTAGGATAACTGGACATCAGTGAATGACTTCCATAGTACTAGAGGAATCTGTAGAAGGTAAGAACTGTATAGGAAGACAGAGATTGGAATATATCTAGCAAATAATGGAGGACGCTGATTGCAAGTGCTACTCGTGGATGAAGAGGTTGGCACAGGAGAGGAATTCCGTGGTGGCCTGGGTCAAACCAGTCAGAAGACTGATGACGCAAGGAAAAAAAATGAAAAATAAAATGAATATGGTATACTGGCAGTAGTCAGTTTTCTTCGTGTGTAGTATTTTGTCCCCTGTGTACACGAATTAAGAGTTATAGGACGATGGTCTTGTAAACCAACGTACAGGATTTATAGACACTATAACACAATTACCATATACGTTTTCATTTTCCAGTATGACATTTTTCTACCAAGCCCCGGACGAGAGGGAATCATCGTTAAAATTAAGCAGATTTGAAGTTCGAAATTTTCAAGTAATAATTTACATTAATAAAAGGGTATTCATGTGATGATAAGGGTTTCTTTCGGCAAAAAACGTAGCATGGAGGACGATTTGCGAGTGGTTCCAACTAGCTACGATTGAAACCGTTTCAGCTACTTTGTCACGGACGAAACTCGCTAAACTGTATTGCTCTACGGACAGAGGCCTTCGAATGCAAATCTATCTGGCGCCACGGCGTGAATTGAGCTCCCCTGTAATGGCTCCTAATTGGAGCTGCGGCCATTGTTCTCGTAGGGCGCTAATGGGCCAACCGAACTGGACGGCCAGTAAAGTTCCTGTTGACCGTTCTGTTTCAGACCGCCAAGCCGGCTTACTGTGGGCACACAGGGCCGGATGGTCGCTCGGCAGCGGGGCGGACTCGTGTCCTGGCTTGCCTCAATACCGGAACACATTCGATACACACGATTTGCGAGGTTGGGAGTTTCATTAACTCAATCTGTCGCATGATAAGGTCTTCACGAGCAGACGAGTTTGTGTCGCTGAGTCACACGATTATGTTCATTCTTCAAAAGTAAAGTGTAGGAAGGGTAGCTCAAGGGGTAATGTACAGTGGTAGTGTGTAAACAGGGTTATTTTAGTTACAATATTTTAGTTGGAGAAGTGCCTGCAGCCACGTCCAATTTCCTGAACGAATTAAGTTTGACGTACTGGCTGATGGTATTAGAATGAAATAATCCTTTTAGTTCATCTTGTGTAGGCATTCTCAGGTATCTGCAATACTTATACACAATTGAAATACACTCCTGGAAATTGAAATAAGAACACCGTGAATTCATTGTCCCAGGAAGGGGAAACTTTATTGACACATTCCTGGGGTCAGATACATCACATGATCACACTGACAGAACCACAGGCACATAGACACAGGCAACAGAGCATGCACAATGTCGGCACTAGTACAGTGTATATCCACCTTTCGCAGCAATGCAGGCTGCTATTCTCCCATGGAGACGATCGTAGAGATGCTGGATGTAGTCCTGTGGAACGGCTTGCCATGCCATTTCCACCTGGCGCCTCAGTTGGACCAGCGTTCGTGCTGGACGTGCAGACCGCGTGAGACGACGCTTCATCCAGTCCCAAACATGCTCAATGGGGGACAGATCCGGAGATCTTGCTGGCCAGGGTAGTTGACTTACACCTTCTAGAGCACGTTGGGTGGCACGGGATACATGCGGACGTGCATTGTCCTGTTGGAACAGCAAGTTCCCTTGCCGGTCTAGGAATGGTAGAACGATGGTTTCGATGACGGTTTGGATGTACCGTGCACTATTCAGTGTCCCCTCGACGATCACCAGTGGTGTACGGCCAGTGTAGGAGATCGCTCCCCACACCATGATGCCGGGTGTTGGCCCTGTGTGCCTCGGTCGTATGCAGTCCTGATTGTGGCGCTCACCTGCACGGCGCCAAACACGCATACGACCATCATTGGCACCAAGGCAGAAGCGACTCTCATCGCTGAGGACGACACGTCTCCATTCGTCCCTCCATTCACGCCTGTCGCGACACCACTGGAGGCGGGCTGCACGATGTTTGGGCGTGAGCGGAAGACGGCCCAACGGTGTGCGGGACCGTAGCCCAGCTTCATGGAGACGGTTGCGAATGGTCCTCGCCGATACGCCAGGAGCAACAGTGTCCCTAATTTGCTGGGAAGTGTCGGTGCAGTCCCCTACGGCACTGCGTAGGATCCTACGGTCTTGGCGTGCATCCGTGCGTCGCTGCGGTCCGGTCCCAGGTCGACGGGCACGTGCACCTTCCGCCGACCACTGGCGGCAACATCTATGTACTGTGGAGACCTCACGCCCCACGTGTTGAGCAATTCGGCGGTACGTCCACCCGGCCTCCCGCATGCCCACTATACGCCCTCGCTCAAAGTCCGTCAACTGCACATACGGTTCACGTCCACGCTCTCGCGGCATGCTACCAGTGTTAAAGACTGCGATGGAGCTCCGTATGCCACGGCAAACTGGCTGACACTGACGGCGGCGGTGCACAAATGCTGTGCAGCTAGCGCCATTCGACGGCCAACACCGCGGTTCCTGGTGTGTCCCCTGTGCCGTGCGTGTGATCATTGCTTGTACAGCCCTCTCGCAGTGTCCGGAGCAAGTATGGTGGGTCTGACACACCGGTGTCAATGTGTTCTTTTTTCCATTTCCAGGAGTGTATATGGGAAAGCTGAAACAATCATTGGTTTCGGAGACACAATAATAGGAGAAGTCACGTAGTACACTGAAGCGCCAAAGAAACTGGTGTAGGCACGCACATTCAAATATAGAGATATGTAAACAGGCAGAATTCGGTGCTGCGGTCGGTAACCCCTATGTAAGACAACAAACGTCTGGCGCAGTTGTTGGATCGGTTACTGCTGCTAGAACGCCAGGATATCAAGATTTAAGTGAATGTGAACGTTGTGTTATAGGCGGCGCATGAGCGATGGGACACACCATCTCCGAGATAGCGATGGAGTGGGGATTTTCCCATATGATCATTTCACGAATGTACCGTGAACATCAGGAATCCGGTAAAACATCAAATCTCCGACATCGCTGCGGCTAGGAAAAGATCCTGCAAGAACGGAACCAACGACGACTGACGAGAATCGTTCAACATGACAGAAGTGCAACTCTTCCGCAAATTGCTGCAGATTTCAATGCTGGGCCACCAACAGGTGTAACTGTGCGAGCTATTCAACGAAACATATCGATATGGGTTTTTGGAGCCGACGGCCCACTCGCATACCTTTGAAGACTGCACGACACAAAGCCTTACGCCTCGCCCGGGGCCGTCAACAACAACATTGGCCTTTCGGTGACTGGAAACACGTTGCCTGGTCGATAAGTGTCGTTTCAGATTGTATTGAGTGGATGGATGTGTACAACCTCATAAACCTATTGACCCTGCCTGTCAGCAGGGGACTGTTCAAGCTGGTGGAAGCCCTGTATTGGTGTGAGGCATGTGCAGTTGGAGTGATATGACACCCCTGACACGTTCAGATATGACTGACAGGTTGAAAGGTAACTCGTTTGTACTATTTGAAGATGTCAGCAAAATTTAGTGTACTAATAATATTTATTTTCCCGAAACAAGACATAAACTGTAGTAAACAAGTTAAAGATTGAATACCACAAACATCTAACAGGTGCTTTAATACTACACTGGGTCGATCCTGGGAAGCAAAGACAGTTTAAATAGGTGATCAGTGAGTCATGTACTCTGGCCCTAAAAATGTGGATAACGCAAGCTGAATTAAACTGACTCTGAGTAGACTTTGATTGATCAAATCTAGATAGGTGCATTTGAGAGGAAATGGCGATTGAGATCTATACGCCCTGAAAATGACGGAGCAGCTGTACATTACCCTGTGTACTACGTGTCGCGACGTAATTTCCAGCTCGTGAGATGTGTGCGGCGGAGGAGGTAAGATGTGGAGGTGGCCACGAAAGAAATGCAAAAATCGGACTGTCTAGCGGTCGGGCAGACGGATCGCAATTTACTCTCTGCCAGAGCCCTGAAAACACGATAAACTTCAGTGTGTGATAAATCCGTTCGCTGGTCGTACCAAGGACCAATTTGGTTCACTTATATGACAGAGCGCACAGGGATACTAAAAATCAGGACTGGTAAACCAAAAACGAATAATTGTGCCCTCGGCAATCGAATACTCTGAGACGTTTGAGGTCACACTGTCGGTACAGTAAAAACTTCACCACAAGTTCCCAGTCCAAACGACCTGCAAGTGAAGTCAGTCTCAGGACAGGTCCCAAGTACCGACTACACATACCAGAGCTTCGACTAAAATTGCTTACCAGACCAAAGTCCCGCATCCGAGTGCTTCACAACTCTCCAGAAAAAAATTCCGTTATCCCGCAAAGTGTACGAACGACACCGCCCTCACCCTCTCTTGAGCCAACCACAAGGATCTAGAGCCGCTAAATTTACCCTCCCACACCACAGCACAAACTCATTTCGAAGCAGAGCTAATAAAAAACAAACCGTCAATTACTTGCTTTTTTTAATTTTTTCGCAGATGGGGGAAAGATGATTTTTTCCTAAGTCGTGTGGCTTCCCACGGTGACAAGCGAAGAGTAGGCCCTACAGTCTCAGAGTTCTTTATCTGAATCGCCTGTGCCTTGGAGCTTTTTAGTCCTAGCTAGAGGTGGAGGTGTAACAAAGATTCTATCTCTAGACGTTTCTCAGATGCCGGAGTTTTCTTATACAACAGAGGCCGAGGGAAGTGGTTCACTGGCCTACTTGCACTATCGGCGAACACGAAAACACGTGAATTTTTATTACGCGTGGCCCTGCACATAATGCCTGGTTTAAAACTCCGCTTTGTTCCTTAAGACAATCGCCGTAGCTCAGGTTTCTGCTGGCCCTGTGGCAGATATTGTGACATTGTTCTGCTCGATGAGGGGCTGCCCTGTCTGCCCTGTACAGCTGTGGGCCTGTCAGGTAAGATTTACTAAGGGATGGGCTCACCGCCACTTGCTTTCAACTCTCAACAAGCCATTTCTACAAGCTGAGAACTATAAAAATACCTCATGCTTTTAGCGCCCTACCAGGCTCCATCAATGTCTGGTCAGGCCATTAACTTTCTAGAGTCTCTCTCGAGGTGCACCAGGTTGTAATAACATCTTTAATGATTTTATGTATGCGAATAATAGGTGAGAGAGTAACTTGTCCTTTCTCATGGTGACACGTAAGTATCCTGACTGATCAGCTGCATCAATTTCATGTCCAGTGTGAATTCCGACGACTTGGGCAATTCCAGCAGAACTATGCGACACCCCACAAGTTCAGAATTGATAAAAAGTCACTCCAGAAACACTCTTCTGAATTTAAACACTTCCGCCGCCCCCCCCCCCCCCCCCCGTGGATTAACATTACTGAGCGTATATGGGATGCCTTGCAACGTGCTGATCAGAAGAGCTCTCCACCCGCTCGTACTCTTACGGATTTATGGACAGCCATGCATGATTCATGGTGTCAATTCCCTCCAGCACTACTTCAGACATTAGTGAAGTCCATGCCACGTCGTGTTGCAGCACTTCTGCGTTCTCGCGAGGCCCCTACACGATATTAGGCAGGTGTACCAGTTTCTTTGGCTCTTCAGTGTACCAGTTTCTTTGGCTCTCCAGTGTATAATCCCTTAAATATGAATACTTTGGTTACCGTCGGAGTACTCGTCTATGTCACACAGTTTTAAAAGCAGAGTGTGGATGATCCGACAGATACCAAAATAAATCTGAATTAAATAAAGTTAAATCTGATGGGTATAAACAGAGAGGAGCCACCACACAATAAAAAACATTTACCTACATTTCCAGATTTTAGAATTACAGGCAGAATTCTGCGTATTATGAAAACAAAAACTGCAGAGCATATTCGCCAGTGTATGGGGGTAATGAGCTGTGACAGCAATACCACTTCGCTGCCTTGTCAGAGATAAACCTGGACAGAAACTATATTTATAATCTGGGCGTAGAAAAATATGTTAATGGCAGGGAAAGAAATAATAATTTTTATTGTGTGTCCGATTTTCGTAGGACGGCCTTACATACATTTATTTAACATAAAACAATAATATTAATAATAATAACAAAAGTTATATACAAAGCATATCATTCTGATCAGGTTTATCCCTGAACAATCTGAAATGTCCACCAACAGCGACACAAAGAATATCCAAAAAAATTCAAAGGGCTCTGAGCACTATGAGACTTAACTTCTGAGGTCATCAGTCCCCTACAACTTAGAACTACTTAAACCTAACTAACCTAAGGACGTCACACACATCCATGCCCGAGGCAGGATTCGAACCTGCGACCGTAGCGGTCGCGCGGTTCCAGACTGTAGCCCCTGAACTGCTCGACAACTCCGGCCGGCGCAAAGAATATCCAAATAGCAATGATTGAACAAGTTCATTTATCAAAGATTAGTAGGACTTCTGTTCCGGTGTGAATTGAAGCGAAATATAAACTAGGTCACTTCATGAAACAGAACAATAGTACTTCTGGCGGCTGAACTGCAGTTAGTTTACCGAGCGAGGTGGTGCAGTGAGTAGCAAGCTGGACTGGCATTCAGGAGGACGACGGTTCATACATCCAGATATAGAGAAATCGCTTCAGGTAAATGCCGGGATGGTTCCTAATCTTTAACACCATCCGAACTTATGCTCCGTCCCTGATGACCTCAATGTCGACGGGACATTAAATCCAATGTTCCTTCCTTTCTTTGTTTCACCTAGATTGTCACTGAAAGTTTATTAGACACCTACTTCATAAAAGTCAATGTCCCGGAGGACACTCACCGTTAATGTATGAAAAGAATGATCAAAGTTTCAGCCAGATAACGAGCAGTTCCCGACTTCTTCAGAAAGGAGGCCACGAACGCTCACCCACCAGTCTTCTATGACGACAGTCCCTCAATCGAACCCCTCAGATTTACTGGTAATGTGGCCCAGAGGATAGCCCGTCAAAAACTGAACACACATCAAGAATGAAAACAGGAAGAATGTGTACTGAACTGTGAAAAAAGAGGCAAATAGAAACAGGGAACGGTTCACGCTCAAGATGTGAAACACCGAACGAATCTCAATAACTACGGCGTCGTGATTATGTGGTCACAGTGTTGGACTGCGACGGGAGAGACCTGTGTTCAAATCTCTCTCATGCCCCCCTTTTCTTTTTCATCGAAATTACCAACTAGCCGTTCAGTCACTGACGAGTCTGCTCACTGTATTCAAATTTGTGTATGTGTCGTGGTATAACGTTCATTTACAACTGCGAGGTGTAAGGAAGGGACCTCCATACGTACTATTACGTACCTCCTATTCTTTCTACACAAGTACCACATGGTATGACTCTTGCGTCCGGTTTTACAAGTTTTGACTCTTCAATTCCTTCGTTGTACCGTAGTTCACACCCGTTTAGTTGTTGTTTCCATTTCTGTGAGAGATCTATTCGGCACGTCGCCTGCTGTCACTATTCATCACATTTACTTGCGACGATAATATATTCTTACCACATGACCCATACTCTATAACCAGTGTATAGTATGGCAATTGCTACGACTGCAGAAGGAAAACAGACATGTCAATGACCAGACGGGAAGTTCATATTATTGTGAAAAAAAAATGGGGCATGAGAGAGATTTGAACACGGATTTCCTGCCTTTCAGTCCAACATAGTGACCGAACATCCACGACATCTTCGTTCTTTCAGTTCAGTCGGTGTGGCACACCTTGAGCTTGGACCGTTCAAAGTTTCTATCTGCTTCTTTTTTCAACGTGCAGTACACCTTCTTCCTGTTTTCAAGCTTGTCTCTGTTCAGTTTTTGACGGCCTATCGACTAGACAATGTTACCACTAAATCTGAGGGAGGTGCGATGGGGGTTTTCCTTGTTAGTCCATAGCTGGCGAACCCTGTTATCGCGAAGTTTAACGTGAATGGCAACAACACGGTGTCCGTTTTCCATTGAGAATCCTGATAGAGGTAATCTTTGTAGAATCAGCACCTGATTCAGAAAAACTGATTTTAAGCGCAGTGGTACGGTCTGTCTCGAGTGCTTCCCTAAATACCAATCGGCGCTAGGATACAGGCAGGCCTATTTCCGATTACGTATCTTGTGGAAAGGAATAGGTCCGTAGGTGCGCTGGGGGATTTCCTTGTTAGTCCATAGCTGGCAAATCCTGTTATCGCGAAGTTTGACGTGAATGGCAACAACATGGTGTCCGCTTTCCAGTGAGAATCCAGATAGAGGTAATCTTTGTAGAATCAGCACCTGATTCAGAAAAGCCTGTTTGCATGTATCTGTGGTTGAATATGCATGCCTATAGCAGTTTCTTTGGCGCTTCAGTGTAGGTCCCCACACCATAACACCTCGTCCTCCAAAACGCAGTGGTACGGTGTGTCTCGAGTGATTCCCTAAATACCAATCGGCGCTACGATACAGGCAGGCCTACTTCCCATTACGTATCTTGTGGAAAGGAATAGGTCGGTGTGTCCCGCAGCTTCTAACAGCACTTGGGTTGCCTCCAAGTGGTTAATCGGAGCATAGCCATCAATCTTTCGGAAAATTGTTCCCTGTGTGTTAGGAATCTTCGAAGCACTGGGAAGGTGTCATTGGCTGGTGATAATGTAGGCGTTAAGACCAGTACAGCACCATCAGCCACATCTGGATGCAATACTACATTCGTTCTGCAGAGAGTTACGGATTAATTCAAACAACCCATCATCATCTTGTAAATCTTGACATGATTGCACTATTAGCTCTTCTAGTTCTTCAACCTTATCAAAAGTGTGCTGTAATCTTCATTTCTCACATCATCTCACACAGAAAAACCCACAATAATATGATCAGGTGATCTTGCAAGCCAGTATGGATCTAACACTTTGGTGCGTTGGGTGTCGTCTAAGGATCACGAATGTTCTACATTCCTCAACCAAGTGCTATGGGGGAAATCTGAGTCCAATTATATGGGGACTAAATCGGAAAACTTACATTTTAAATGCGTTTGTACTAGCTAACACAATATCGAAATCAGTCGCAACTCTTAGCCACACATTCGCAATTATCTCACCAAAGGCTCTTTTGCTTGCTAGGGCGTATTTGCTGCTACAGAGTGAATCAGAACTCCAGTGACAAACTTTCAGAGGTTGTTCAGAGACGCCTTCTGAGTATTTTTGCACAAGGAACACACCATATTCGGCAGCTCGTTACAGAGTAATAATGTAGTTATGATTAATTCGGTTTATTGCACCGGTTACCTTCGTTTCTGCGAAAATACCTTCACATGAATGAAATAACTGTATTACGAAATAATGCTAACAAGGAAAGTTCCGGTTTCTTTGTACAGATGCTAAAGTACTGTGATGAGGCTGCCGTCTGTGCAAGAACAGCTCATTACAGCGTCGCCGTGCCACATCTCCATGGCATTCAGTGAACTCACACACGGGGCCTACTCTTCACCGCTAAATCCATCCCCATACCTGCTTATCACTGTTAAAAGTACAACTAACATTGCCGGAAAACAAACCCGAGTCATAATCTAGTGGCGCTGAACGCAAGATGCAGGGAGTGGACTAAAAGGGCATTACTGTCATCTTCCACATCATTTTCATATACGTATCGTTTAGATGATCTATGGAACATGTTTGTAACCAATTAATTAATTAACTACTGTTGTCTACAGCAACCATCTTGTGTGAATGAAAGAGCTCTGTTTCCAAATGAGACAGTGAGTACGTCCCGTCCAGATTTGCACTGTTGTCCAACGTTTTCAGTACAATGTAGATACAAAGTTATTTGGGACAAGAAAGCAAAGAAAATTCAGTAACTCTGTAATGAGCCCCCAGAAATCGTGGGCGTCTCATAATGAAAAACATGATATCAATGAACAGTCTCTAAAAGATGGCCAGTGGAGTTCTGGTTCACCCTATTATCAAGTACTTTTATCTGTGTCACTTGACGCTATTAATTATGATACACCCACATATTTCTGTGCGGCTTTTGCTGATGTTTGCCGCGCGGGATTAGCCGAGCGATCTGGTTCAAATGGCTCTGAGCACTATGGGACTTAACATCTATGGTCATCAGTCCCCTAGAACTTAGAACTACTTAAACCTAACTAAACTAAGGACAGCACACAACACCCAGCCATCACGAGGCAGAGAAAATCCCTGACCCCACCGGGAATCGAACCCGGGAACCCGGGCGTGGGAAGCGAGAACGCTACCGCACGACCACGAGATGCGGGCCGAGCGGTATGGGACACTGCAGTCATGGACTGTGCGGTTAGTGCCGGCGGAGGTTCGAGTCCTCCCTCGGGCATGGGTGTGTGTGTGTGTGTGTGTGTTTGTCTTTAGGATCATTTAGGTTAAGTAGTGTGTAAGCTTAGGGACTGATGACCTTAGCAGTTAAGTCCGATAAGATTTCACACACATTTGAACATTTTTGCTGATGTTTACGAGGAAATATGGCAAATTTTCTGACGTACGCAAGTTAAATTTCGATTACACGTAAATCACACAAATTTAACAGTTGTCAGTTGAATTACGTGCCTAAAATTACGATTACGTACATCATAAACCATCACACAGAAATTGCTGTGGGGAAAGTGAACCGCAGACCGCATTTTATTAGAAGAACACTTACAAGATATGATAAAAATCTGCTAAACGGACTGCCCACACTAAGTCTGTATTTTTTCCTAATATTTTTACGTCCACACAGGCTATTTTTGTCCCTCGCTCATGACGCCGAGTTTATATTTAAATCAAGGAAAACTGGGACAACAGAAAAATCGTCATGAGTGTGGTTGTTTAGTAGCCGTTCTGGACTCAAAGGCTGCGTTATGACGACCTTCCCTTTGTGCGAGCTCCAACGAATTCGAGAGAGCGGGGCCAGCATTAACAGGAAGGAGGCAGTTTTGTCTCTGCCTGCGGCGACGAGCTGTCTCCAGTGCTGAGCTCTTCGCCAGTTTGTTTGCACCACAGAATTGGCCACGTACTGGCGTGCCGCCCACCAAACGTTTCTGCTCAACTCCGTGTGTGCTTTGTTGACCTAGGCATTAGCAAGCCAACTTACGAAGCCCACAGTTCACCTAGCGTCCGGTGCAATCGATAATCTTGGACGTGAAGGGAACTCGCAGAAGAACTCTATAACATGGTTCGAATACAGAGAGAATTTATGTCCAATCGGTTTTTAAATGGCTGAGATTAAACTTTTTTGTTTCAAAAACTTCGCTATTTATGGCAGAGCACCGAAGACAGATTCCTGCTTATTTAACCAAAGGCTAATGTTCTCTTAATGATTTCTGTACAGGATAAATGATTATTCCAAGCTAAGAAGTGTAAGTCCTCAGCAGTAATAAAATTTCATGGACTTGATAGGACACTGGGGAAAAGTCGACAATGAATAGCGAAAGAATGATGTTAGTGACAGAATATGATCACAGGAGAAGCAATTCGAAAACTGCCGAACTCGGTTGTCGTTGTTGTTTTGTTGTTGTTCTATTTAGCCTGAAATGTAGTCAGATGCACCTCTCATTGCTAGAGTATCTTACGTAAGCCTTTTCATCTAAGCTTAACTACTGCAACCTACATTCATTTGAACCCGTGTACTGTATTAAACTTTTGGTCTTCTTCTGCTCTTTGTAAGCACCCAGGCGTCCGTCCGTTAGAAAACTGACAATTTGTCCGTTAGAAAACTGTCAATCTTTTGATGCCACAAGGTGAGTAACTCATGCAATTTTTTAGTCAAGTTGTGTCATCACCTTCTTTTCTCCACGATTCGACTAGCGAGTCTATCAACCTAATCTCTAGCTTCATCTGTAGCACCACATTTTAGAGGTCCCATTCCTATCTGAATTGTTTTTTGTTCAGTTCTGAGCCGGCCGTTGTGGCCGAGCGGTTATAGGCGCTTGAGTCCGGAACCGCGCTGCTGCTACGGTCGTAGGTTCGAATCCTCCTCGGGCATGGATGTGTGTGATGTCCTTAGGTTAGTTAGGTTTAAGTAGTTCTGAGTCTAGGTGACTGATGACCTAGATGTTAAGTCCCATAGTACTTAGAGCCATTTGAACCATTTGTTCAGTTCTGATTCCTGTACACGGCTGTAGACAAATATCCTCAGAAAATAACTTCTTAACACTTTGGTTTACATTCGATGTTAATAAGTTTTCCTTTCTATGATACACTTTTCTTGACATTCTGCATCATGCATCGTCTTTACTCCTTCCAAATTACAACTACTTCAGTTATTTTGCTTTCATAGTAGCAAAGTCCGTCTACTAGTTTTAATGTCTCATTTCCTAATCTGTTTCCACTCAGCGTTGTCTGATTTAATTAGTCAACATTGCAGTACCATTCCTTTATTGACCTTCATCTTGAGGCTTCTTTTCATGACAGTTTTCATTGTGTTCGGTCGATCTTCCAGTTCTCTTGCTCTCTCTGGCAGAATTACAATGTCATCGACAAACCTCAGTCTTTCTGTTTCTTCTCCCTGTACTTTATTTCTCTTTCTAAATTTCTCTTTGGTTTCCTTCACTGTTTATACAATATACAGACTGAATAACATCTGAAATTGGCTACTACCTAGCCTAACAACTATTTCCTTTTAATGTTCCGCGGCTCTTAGAATTGTAGCCTGGTTTCAGTACCAGTTATAAACAACCTTTTTCTTCATGTATATCTACGAGGGCGGTTCAGAAAGTAACCTCCGATTGGTCACAGTGCGGGTTGTGTGGGGAGTAGCGACGCCATCTGTGCGTTCACGCACTCAACAGGTCAGTCGGCATCAAGCCGTGGTCGAGTGAACGTCGTACCTGCGCTAGTTTAGTTTTTGTGGCAGTTTGAAATGTGTGCTGCAATAGAAAACCCCGCCAGATGTGAAGTGCGTGCCGTCATAAGGTTTTTTACAGCCAAAGGATATTCTGCAGCAGCTATTCATCGTGAGCTTTGTGCCGTGTACGGACCAAGAGTTATGAGTGAAGGAGTTGTCCGTGAATGGGTACGTTTATTTAAAAGTGGACGAAAAAACGTTCATGATGAAGAGAGGAGTGGTAGACCATCATTGGTGACTGACGAACTCGTTCAGACAGTTGATGCAAAAGTTCGTGAAATCGACGTTTCTCAATGTCGGAGTTGTCTACTGGTTTTCCACAGATTTCTAAGACTCTCTTGTACGAGATAGTGACAGCAAGATTGGGTTACCGTAAGTTCTGTGCACGATGGGTGCCCAAAATTCTTACCGACCACCACAAAACTCAAAGAATGGCCTCTGTGTTAGACTTTCTGTCACGTTATGAGGACGAAGGAGAACCATTGTTAAACAGAATCGTGACCGGTGACGAAACCTGGATTAAGTACGTGAACCCTGAGACAAAAGAACAATCAAAGATGTGGGCACATTCAAATTCGCCTATCAAACCAAGAAAAGCCTCGCAAGATTTTTCTGCCAGAAAACTGATGGCAACGGTGTTTTGGGATGCCAAAGGGGTGTTGTTGGTTGAATTCATGGAACGTGGTACGACCATTAATCAAGACGTGTACTGTGAAACAATAAAAAAGTTACGACGGGCTATACAGAACAAACGCCGTGGTATGCTGACTTCCGGTATCGTTTTTTTGCACGATAACGCCCGTCCTCACTCTGCTCGCAGAACAACGGCCCTTCTTGAGTCCTTCAAGTGGGACGTTATCAACCATCCACCTTACAGCCCAGACCTGGCGCCAAGTGATTATCACCTCTTCATGCATTTGAAGAAATGGCTCGGGTCACAGCGGTTTGATGACGACGAAGAGCTCAAAGATGCGGTCACAGGCTGGCTCCAGGCACAAGCGGGTGATTTTTATGCAGAAGGAATTTCAAAGCTTGTGAAGAGATACGATAAGTGCCTCAATCGCTATGGAGACTATGTAGAAAAATAGTGCAAAGATGTAGTTGTAAGATGTATATATTAAAATATTTTTATTTAACTTGGTGTATTTTTTTAAATCAACCGGAGGTTACTTTCTGAACGGCCCTCGTATATAGCGTGTTAAAAAAAAAGGTCGAATACTTTGTGAGGTGGTAGTACTCATCGAAACAAGAAAAATAAGTCCGGTAGACATGGATCCGAAAATGCATAATTTCAGCACAAACACGTGTTTATAGGTGTTCAGCATAACGTTCACTCATGGCAATACACCCGCCTGCTCTCCGCCGTAAGGAATGTCATGCCCTTTGAAGTAAAACAGTAGATCTGCGGCACACTTTTGCAACGCCCGTTGGCAAAACCACCATCTGACATGATGATCCTGTGGCCGTAAGGCCTTAACGCGCTGTAGATGATACGGGTATAGCAATTATTCATGAAGTACACCCGAGATAAGAGAGTGAAACGCTCCTTCCGCTGCTGTTAACCGTCGCACACTGGTCCCAGGGGTTTCTTCCACAGTGCGTAGCTCACGCTCTCCCATGTCTGTGCGGGGCCCTCCACCGTCATTCTTGCGAGGTGCAAGGGTATCTGTCTCTCAGACGCTGGAAAAGTCTGCCGAACAGCATATCAAAGGGCACTCTACACTTTGGATATTTTTCAGCGTAGAGGGTACGGGCTCGCAGGCTACTTTGATTTGCTAACCCGCAGCAGAATATCATATCCGCCATTTTACTTATCGATTAGTAGGCTTCCATTGCTAACAAGTGGCGGAAGAGAGGAAAAGTAAATCTACTACACTATCTGTACGTACAAAGAGTGAGATAACAGTAAACAAATAACTGAATCCTCGTTTGAAAGAAGTTAAAACACCATGATACGTACGCAGGGTTGACAGTATTGTACAATAAGACACACAAACACGACGAAAACTAACGTAGCCTACAACACGACTCGAACCACGTAAGTGACTGCAGACCACCTAATGGTAGGCAAAGACATCGTAATACCCTACCAACGCATTTGATGGAAATACAATGCAACGACTGTCTAAAATTGGCATCCAAGAGTCACGCAGCCCTTCCTATATACACGTGTTTATCTCGGAAAGTATGCGTTTCCGGACCCAGGTTTATTGGGTCTATTTTTCTTGTTTCGATGAGTACTACCTCCTCTCAAAATATTCAACACTTATTTTGAGCATTATATCGCGTGTACGAAACCTGTACGAATGGATTAAATTGGACTTCAAGTTTATGATGTGGTAACAGGAAAACAGGATGCGACGTGGATGCTACCGATACGCTCACAGAACAAGCTCTACAAACTATTTTTGTTTATTTACTGCTGTGTAACCAGATGAAAAAGTTTATGTTTAAGTATACTGTTTCTATCACAGGTAGTGTCCGCAGCTCGTGGTCGTGCGGTAGCGTTCTCGCTTTCCACGCCCGGGTTCTCGGGTTCGATTCCCGGCGGGGTCAGGGATTTTCTCTGCCTCCTGATGACTAGGTGTTGTGTGCTGTCCTTAGGTTAGTTAGGTTTAAGTAGTTCTAAGTTATAGGGGACTGATGACCATAGATGTTAAGTCCCATAGTGCTCAGAGCCATTTCAATCACAGGTCGTGAACGAATGCAATTAGACTGCGATCAAAGTACAACTGCAAGTGATTCCGTTTTACATGATGGTTGTGTGGCTATTGGGACAGGGTACAATCCATCAAATCATTGTTGTGATGGTGTTAATAAAAGTAGAGAAGTACTTCAGAGTACTAGAAATAAGTACCAAAGAAAGGCGAAAATCTGAGGACCAGCAGAAATGAGATTTATGATAACACCAAGACTCGAGACCAGTAGTGGATGAAGTGCAGGAATTCTGTTAGCTTCGACGCAAACTAACGCACCACGTATGAAGCAAGGAGGACATGAAAAGCAGACTAGCACAGGCAAAGAGGACTTAGTGGGGGAAAATGTCCTCTGGTGTCCAAAATAGACCTCTGAGATATATTTGATAATGTATGTTTGTGAACAATAGATTGTGTGAGAAACCGGAGAAGGGGACAATATATGCAATTTAGGTGTGCTTTTAAGGATGGATGCTGAAAACCAAGAAGACTGATAATATAAGAAAATTATATTCTCTGCAAAACAAAAGATGAAAGGAATGTATGAAACAGGACACGTGTTGAGAGAGGTAATAACTTCCATTGTACTAAAGGATGTCGTAGAGGACATACTTCGCCGACAGTCAGGAATTCTTAATATTATGTTCCGAATGCAGCGTAAGTAGGAGCTCAGTCACGACAACAAGCTGCTAAGACAAATCTTTGTCCCACCTGATTATCATCTGTGATTGCACTGCAGGCGTCAGTCCCAAGTATGGAAGGAAGTCCCAGCCATCAGTGGATAATCTAAGTTGGTCTCGAGATCGGCTCGTATGTCTCTTTTTGAGGACCAAAGCAGAACACTAATACGGCTTACACTTTTAAATTATCACATTCTGATATTTCTAAAACCATGTATACGTCTATTCTGGCAATATGATAAAGTGGGGAATGTTGCCTGCTGACCTTCCGAAAATTCTAACACCAATGCTCGAGGAGGAAATGAACTTAACTGCCCTCCACAACTAAAACGCTACAAACTGATGCTCTTAAATATTTCGCAACATTTTGCAAAGCTTTAACATTACGTAAGATACACAAGCTGTGCTGTGGCGCTATCCGTATGGTCGGCAATTGAGAACACACTTCGTACGCAGGGATCTCAGTATAGAAACTTGCATTGTTCCAAGATGACCAGTTTCAACAGTTTCAACAGCCTTACGCTGCCATCATCTGATCTGATGCAACTTAACTAGTTATAGAAGTTCCATTTTGCATTACATGAGCTCGGAGCACAAAAGATACTCAACGCTTACATAAATCTTGAAAAAAAAAGAAAAACACGTAATTGATACAATGCACACAGATGACAACATCCATGTTCTATCTACACTTATCGGCGTCGGACATGACACTCCCTAGTTTGCCGCACCGCAGTCTATTGAAACCGGTCGTCTTGGTATAATAAAAGTTTGTTCTTCATTCCCTTTAACTTTGCTATAACAATAAGGCCACCAGAGCTGAAAAAAAACCCCAATCGAGCAAAGAATGGCAGAAAAGGCAATGTAAAGGCAACTACATGGCATTCGCCTTAATGTATGTAGGAAACATAAATATGAGCGAACCAAAGGGGATTCCTAACAGTTATCTTTGAAAGTGCCTCCAAAACCTTAACCACCCCACCGCTACTCTTATCGGAGAAAGACTGAATGTAAGACTTATCGGTTAACATTACCATTTCACAGTTTGCATAGTGGTATATCAATTATCCTGTTGAGAGTTACACGTACGGTTGGCGTCGGTGTCACTGAAGTTTCATTATCGTATTATTTTGCAAAAGAAGTTGTCCGGCGAAGTGACAATTTGCAAATATTTGTTCTATGTATGACAAAGTGAAACTCATATATGTGGCTAATACGTGAAAATGCTATGTCACTGAGCCTGGAAACAGCCATTCGAATCCCCGGCGAGTAAGAAATATGTTACACGTTCAGGTTGAGAGGCCATGGTCTATGCATGTAACTGTTCACTAAAATTTCTTAACGTTTGCGGAGACGTACCACTGGCAACTGTTGGATTCATCTCTGCAAATATCCTCTACAGATGTGGACGAAACTTAGGTGAATAGTTTTATGGAAGGTCTCTCAACCAGAAAGCTTTAACAGAAGCAAACACTGGCTGAGAAATCATTTGTTGTATTACCTGCAAGTAATTTTTAGCATTTGTATTTCGCTGGTAAGAAGAGAGAGGTGCTGAGGTGCAGTTGCTAATCTCACAGTTACTATCCTAATAACCATCCAAAATCATTCTGAACTGATGGCACTGATGCTGATAAGCCCTTCAGACGGGGACGTTAAGGTCGATAGTGATTTAAGTGCTACTCCAGGCGAGTAAACTACACTCCTGGAAATTGAAATAAGAACACCGTGAATTCATTGTCCCAGGAAGGGGAAACTTTATTGACACATTCCTGGGGTCAGATACATCACATGATCACACTGACAGAACCACAGGCACATAGACACAGGCAACAGAGCATGCACAATGTCGGCACTAGTACAGTGTATATCCACCTTTCGCAGCAATGCAGGCTGCTATTCTCCCATGGAGACGATCGTAGAGATGCTGGATGTAGTCCTGTGGAACGGCTTGCCATGCCATTTCCACCTGGCGCCTCAGTTGGACCAGCGTTCGTGCTGGACGTGCAGACCGCGTGAGAGGACGCTTCATCCAGTCCCAAACATGCTCAATGGGGGACAGATCCGGAGATCTTGCTGGCCAGGGTAGTTGACTTACACCTTCTAGAGCACGTTGGGTGGCACGGGATACATGCGGACGTGCATTGTCCTGTTGGAATAGCAAGTTCCCTTTCCGGTCTAGGAATGGTAGAACGATGGGTTCGATGACGGTTTGGATGTACCGTGCACTATTCAGTGTCCCCTCGACGATCACCAGTGGTGTACGGCCAGTGTAGGAGATCGCTCCCCACACCATGATGCCGGGTGTTGGCCCTGTGTGCCTCGGTCGTATGCAGTCCTGATTGTGGCGCTCACCTGCACGGCGCCAAACACGCATACGACCATCATTGGCACCAAGGCAGAAGCGACTCTCATCGCTGAAGACGACACGTCTCCATTCGTCCCTCCATTCACGCCTGTCGCGACACCACTGGAGGCGGGCTGCACGATGTTGGGGCGTGAGCGGAAGACGGCCTAACGGTGTGCGGGACCGTAGCCCAGCTTCATGGAGACGGTTGCGAATGGTCCTCGCCGATACCCCAGGAGCAACAGTGTCCCTAATTTGCTGGGAAGTGGCGGTGCGGTCCCCTACGGCACTGCGTAGGATCCTACGGTCTTGGCGTGCATCCGTGCGTCGCTGCGGTCCGGTCCCAGGTCGACGGGCACGTGCACCTTCCGCCGACCACTGGCGACAACATCGATGTACTGTGGAGACCTCACGCCCCACGTGTTGAGCAATTCGGCGGTACGTCCACCCGGCCTCCCGCATGCCCACTATACGCCCTCGCTCAAAGTCCGTCAACTGCACATATGGTTCACGTCCACGCTGTCGCGGCATGCTACCAGTGTTAACGACGGCGATGGAGCTCCGTATGCCACGGCAAACTAGCTGACACTGACGGCGGCGGTGCACAAATGCTGCGCAGCTCGCGCCATTCGACGGCCAACACCGCGGTTCCTGGTGTGTCCGCTGTGCCGTGCGTGTGATCATTGCTTGTACAGCCCTCTCGCAGTGTCCGGAGCAAGAATGGTGGGTCTGACACACCGGTGTCAATGTGTTCTTTTTTCCATTTCCAGGAGTGTATGAGGTGGCTGCAGTTTTTAGTCTCTCCTTTCCATCATCGAAACATTGCTTATGCTGCACACTTAATGTGATCATTTCACCATCAGCTAAATAAAGTGGTGCCAGTGAAACGACACAGATGCTTGTGATGGGTGGGAATATAGAAAATCTACCCCAATTCTGCATCTGAACCAATATTTGGCGTTACAGCCAGCAGAGCCATTCCAGGTTTGCCTTTAAATGGAGTGGAAACTTAAAGCGGTGGAAATGGTGCTACGTTCCTCGGAAGGGGACGATGAAAATGGCTGTCTCACTGGTGTCACTGAGAAGGAGTAGGCTATTGGTGGTATCGGATATCATCCCCACCTCTTACTGTCATCCACAGAACAAGACACACGTGCTGCGCTTAGATTCTCTTACCACCTGCCGTGAAAAGATAAACGCAAAACATAGCAAACATCAGTGAGTCGCGGAGAAAATGCACAGATGTGCTGGAGTACATTAGAACCTCATCAATGCTCTCGTTTTGGACCTGGGGTGGTCGGAACGCTAAAAAGGTAGGATAATCAGAAGACTTTTGCCGTTTAATTCCGGTGTGGTACAGCGACCAGTATGTGTGATGTGAAGAATCAAGCAGTCTTGGTTACAGCGTTAAGATTTTTATTACTTCCCAGTGATGCATTTCACCTTTATTTGGGCATCTTCTGATTGGCCTACGTAAATTCAAAATTTCGTAACAGTGGCGTAACTCCATTTAGGGAGATTGGATTAACAGTAAAATATAAAAAAAGAACTTACTGATCATTGGTAGTCGCCTTCATTTTCTAGCCGATATCTTTTATGCTTTCCCGTCATAGCAATGTATTTTTTATATACTAGCTTTCAGTTTTTATTCGCACTGATTATTCTGTCTATTAATGCAAGCATTTTATCAGCAACTCTTAGAACACCAGTCATCTATAATAACTGTCATGGTTTTTTGTTATTACAAGATTTAGCAACTCCTTACCAGTACTTCTCAAACACGACTTATTAAAAAGATAGTTTGGTAATAATCACATGTGTCAGCTCCTGCCTTTTATGGAACTAAAATTATTACATTCTTCTTGAAGTCTGAAGGTACTTTACATCTCATATATATTGTGGAACAGGTTGAAAAACTCTTGGCTGGTTCTCCCACGGATCTCACTAATTTTTAGGGAACATTGTCCATCCGAGGGGTCTTGTTTCCAGTTACGAGTTCCACAGCTCTATCAAATTCTTCTGGCTGTCTAATAGTTTCCATCTGATTATAATGTATTTCCTCTTCCATTTCTGTAATATTGTCTCCATTACGCCTGTGGAGCCATTTTACATATTACGTCCACATTTCAGATTCCCTTATTTGCATGATACTGCGTTGCCATCAGCCCTTGATACTCTTACAGATTTTTCTCTTTCCTCCAACGGTATATCTAATTTTGCTGGAGGCGGTACGTGCGTATCTTTACCTTGGTCATGCATGTGTGTAAAACCTTGCATTTGTCCCCTAGCTACACCTATTCAGCCATTTTGCACTTTGTTTTAATCTCATTTTTTAGACGTCGGTTCGGAAGGTGTTTTAAAAACATTAGGCTCATTATACTAGAGCCAGGACTCCCTATGACATGGACCTGCTAATAAACACATGTCAGCCGGCCGAAGTGGCCGTGCGGTTAAAGGCGCTGCAGTCTGGAACCGCAAGACCGCTACGGTCGCAGGTTCGAATCCTGCCTCGGGCATGGATGTTTGTGATGTCCTTAGGTTAGTTAAGTTTAACTAGTTCTAAGTTCTAGGGGACTAATGACCTCAGCAGTTGCGTCCCATAGTGCTCAGAGCCATTTGAACCATTTTAAACACATGTCGGAAATACACCGTAGTGCAGCAATCTCCTTGATGATTCATTTTCTGCATATTTCTATATACCTCTTTCATCATTTGTACTCATCTGTGTATTACCCAAGGACTTCTACTACTCCTTGTCTTTTTGCCTACTTAAGCCTCCGCTATCTTCACTATTCGTATGCCTAGGCTGCCCAGTCGCCTTCTATTCAATTCCCACGTTGACACATGAAATTACTTTTCGTCTTCCAACAGACAGTAGTTCGATAGAGAAACGAAGGGCCCCAAGCGAGGGAAAAGTTGTAAGCCAATATGATGCTCAAACAGGATCATAGGGCGGGTGCAAATTTTTAAAGGCCTATAGCGATGACGTCAGTTAGCTGTAGAATTTTAGAACACGTTCTATGCTCCCTATGATACACATTTACTTTTAGTAGTACGAAAACCTATTCTCCAGGATTTAAGGTGGATTCCGCTAGCTTATATCTTGTGAAACTCATTTCGTTATGCTCGTCTTCGAGATAAACAGGGGTCAGTGGATAAAAGGGCACAGCTCTGTTAGATTCCATTCACGCTATTTTGCTCGATTTGTTGTTGATTACGTCAGTCATTTGCACCTCCAAATTTACTGTGGTGTTTCTAAATTTATCTGGAAGGAGACTGAGCAGTGGAATGTGTTATATTGACATATAAACACGATCAACTTGTCATACAACGCTTCAAACATATTTTTATATGTAATTCTTGTCATACGGGCAACGGCCTTGCCGCAGTGGCTACACCGGTTCCCGTGAGATCACCGAAGTTAAGCGCTGTCGGGCGTGGCCGGCGCTTGGATGGGTCACCATCCCGCCGCCATGTGCTGTTGCCATTTTTCGGGGTGCACTCAGCCTCGTGATGCCAATTGAGGAGCTACTCGACCGATTAGTAGCGGCTTCGGTCAAAGAATACCGTCCTAACGGTCGGGAGTGCGGTGTGCTGACCACACGCCCCTCCTTATCCGCATCCTCCTCGGAAGATGACACGGCGGCCGGACGGTCCCGGAAGGGCCACTTGTGGCCTAAAGACGGAGCTTAAGTAATTCTTGTCATACAGAGTTTCCTATGAAACCCACATCCTCCTCCTTTACGTAGTGTATATGATGTTAAGATATTGTCACTCCTTTCCTTCTGGTCTGAAAGGATGAATTAGTGTGAGTATTTGTAGTTGCATGCTCGGTGGTAGCAGAGAAGTTCTGTCTGCTAGAGAACAGTAGTACCAACGTCTGAGTAGGTAGATATGATTCCTTGGCAAAGAGGTTTGTCTCCTTGGTGTGGTCCTATCCGTCCTCTGTCAAGTTGGTAAAGAAAGCTACCTCTCTGGTCACTTCCTATTGTATCTGTGGGATACCATCCGACGGGGCCCACGCTAGTTAGTCTGCGGGCAGTTTCTCATGTGACAACATCGTTGGGTAAGCGCGCGTTCGGTGAGTCCGAAGCTCAATGAAATTCTGAAATTCAAATATTAATTACTTCTCTTACAGATTTATAACCAAAATATTTTTCAAGTTATTTTAAATCACAATGCAGTGCGATTTCAGTGTTGCTTGCGGAGTTTATTGCGGCAGTTGCTTTGTTTCGAATCCAATAAAGGAAAGTGGAAGCACGTTAAATCATGAGGCGTAATTCTGATTAAAATCATCGCTCGTTAGTATGAATGTGCGTATAAGTGTGTCTTCGTATGATTGTAAGATTTTCTCTCATTGAAACTCTTCAAATTATTAATTTCTCGTTGTGTTCAACCACATGGTGTGTGCTTTGGCCGGCCGGAATGGCCGAGCGGTTCTAGGCGCTACAGTCTGGAGCCGCGCGACCGCTACGGTCGCATGTTCGAATCCTGCCCCGGGCTTGGATGTGTGTGATGTCCTTAGGTTTGTTAGATTTAAGTAGTTCTAAGTTCTAGGGGACTGATGACCTCAGAAGTTAAGTCCCATAGTGCTCAGAGACATTTGAACTATTTTTGTGTGCTTTGTAGTAACAGTACCACGTGCTCGTAAAATTGTTTAACGAGCCACCAGGTCAATACTATGTATTTAATAATGCAGATCGTGAGTTCTTTGTAGGTAATGTGTTTGGATTTGATTTTGTCATTAAAATCACTGTGGAATTACATTTTTTTCTGTAAATGTACTTGTGAACGTGGAACATGTGATTTAGTGACAAAACTAGCCCTTAGCTACTCTTTTGTATAATATTTAGCGTATTCAAACTTAATTAATAGCTATCGCTAGCAGGTTTCCTATTTCACAGTTTCTAAAAAGACCTTTATAGAGCAATACCAAATTGCTCTATAAAGGTCTTTTTAGAAACTGTGGCTATATCGATCCACGTGATCTTTGCCGAAACTTCCAATACCAGTCTGTGGTTATCCAGTTGGAACACAACAACGCTAGGAGCGGAATTTCTTTGCCTAAATAGAATGGATTGGTTATGCTTCAGTTCTTTTTTTGTGTGTACCCTTGAACTACACTCCTGGAAATGGAAAAAAGAAAACATTGACACCGGTGTGTCAGACCCACCATACTTGCTCCGAACACTGCGAGAGGGCTGTACAAGCAATGATCACACGCACGGCACAGCGGACACACCAGGAACCGCGGTGTTGGCCGTCGAATGGCGCTAGCTGCGCAGCATTTGTGCACCGCCGCCGTCAGTGTCAGCCAGTTTGCCGTGGCATACGGAGCTCCATCGCCGTCGTTAACACTGGTAGAATGCCGCGACAGCGTGGACGTGAACCGTATGTGCAGTTGACGGACTTTGAGCGAGGGCGTATAGTGGGCATGCGGGAGGCCGGGTGGACGTACCGCCGAATTGCTCAACACGTGGGGCGTGAGGTCTCCACAGTACATCGATGTTGTCGCCAGTGGTCGGCGGAAGGTGCACGTGCCCGTCGACCTGGGACCGGACCGCAGCGACGCACGGATGCACGCCAAGACCGTAGGATCTTACGCAGTGCCGTAGGGGACCGCACCGCCACTTCCCAGCAAATTAGGGACACTGTTGCTCCTGGGGTATCGGCGAGGACCATTCGCAACCGTCTCCATGAAGCTGGGCTACGGTCCCGCACACCGTTAGGCCGTCTTCCGCTCACGCCCCAACATCGTGCAGCCCGCCTCCAGTGGTGTCGCGACAGGCGTGAATGGAGGGACGAATGGAGACGTGTCGTCTTCAGCGATGAGAGTCGCTTCTGCCTTGGTGCCAATGATGGTCGTATGCGTGTTTGGCGCCGTGCAGGTGAGCGCCACAATCAGGACTGCATACGACCGAGGCACACAGGGCCAACACCCGGCATCATGGTGTGGGGAGCGATCTCCTACACTGGCCGTACACCACTGGTGATCGTCGAGGGGACACTTAATAGTGCACGGTACATCCAAACCGTCATCGAACCCATCGTTCTACCATTCCTAGACCGGCAAGGGAACTTGCTGTTCCAACAGGACAATGCACGTCCGCATGTATCCCGTGCCACCCAACGTGCTCTAGAAGGTGTAAGTCAACTACCCTGGCCAGCAAGATCTCCGGATCTGTCCCCCATTGAGCATGTTTGGGACTGGATGAAGCGTCGTCTCACGCGGTCTGCACGTCCAGCACGAACGCTGGTCCAACTGAGGCGCCAGGTGGAAATGGCATGGCAAGCCGTTCCACAGGACTACATCCAGCATCTCTACGATCGTCTCCATGGGAGAATAGCAGCCAGCATTGCTGCGAAAGGTGGATATACACTGTACTAGTGCCGACATTGTGCATACTCTGTTGCCTGTGTCTATGTGCCTGTGGTTCTGTCAGTGTGATCATGTGATGTATCTGACCCCAGGAATGTGTCAATAAAGTTTCCCCTTCCTGGGACAATGAATTCACGGTGTTCTTATTTCAATTTCCAGGAGTGTATCTTTGTGTGCTTGTTTGAAGGCGGTATCCCATTCTGTTTCTTATTCTTTGAAAATCACGTTTTATGCTAACTGATCACCCTCTGAGTAACAGTTTTCCTAATTAATTTACTACAGTAAATAAGGCACTAGTTTTGAGACAGATTTAGAATGTGTTACCCGTTTAATTCAACATTGATGAACTTTAAAATATATATAAAAGTTTAAACATACTTTGCTTTCCTTTAATCTAATTTCCCCATCATCCGTTTACTTAAAATAATAATAAAATGATAAAAAATGAGCTTATAGTGTGGATGACTATTGCAGAGATTAAAAAATTTATGACAGTAATAGAAATTTATATATCAGTCACCCACACATATTTTCCACCCTAGGTTCGGAAGGTGTTTTGAAACACTAGGCTCATTATACTAGACCCAGGACTCCCTATGAGATGGTCCTGCTAATAAACACAGGTCGGAAATGCACCGTAATAAAGCAATCTCCATGAAACGACAGCCAGTCGGCAACAAACCTGTGAAGCATCATCTCTACTGTTGTTGTTGCTACGTTCTGTACCACGACAATGAAGGCATTATTTTCAGGCATATGTTGTAAAAAATGTGGTTTGAGAAAAAAGAGTTTAAAATTTGATTAACTGATTGGTTTTCGCCATAACCTTAGTTGACACTTACTGATATACTGTATCAGAATAAACAGAAATGATAAGGAGCTATAATTTGGGAATCTAAGAACTGAGCCAAAAAACATCATCTCTTACTTACCGGAGGTCAAATTTAAAAGTAGAATTTCTGTAACAACGCAGAGAATTTTAAAAATCAGTCAAAGCTTATTGTACGATTAAATCGCGTCAGTGGCACTTTCTGTAATTCAGCAGAATGTTTTTCTTTACTAAAAAATGAATCATAGAAAGGCAACAATATGACTTCAATTAATCATAAAAGAAACTTTCAAGGTAATATGATATGCAGTACAGCAGATAGTCCTACACTGGATGTAAAATGAGAAAGTGAGCGTTCGTAAATCAACAATATAATTATTCGCAAGAGCAAGTAAGGAAAAATCCAAAATAATGGCGGTGAAACGCATGTATTAACCATTGTACGGTAACGAGTTTGAGCTAGGCGCCAGGCTCCAAATGGTTGCACAATTTAATACAGATACTAAAACTTGAACACAGAAAAATACGTTGCATTTACCTAACATATAAGTAGCAAATAGCACATGGGTCCGAACATGAGAGAAGAAATGCGGACAGAAAATTTAGTTCGTACGCCCGACAAGCACTTTTAAGAGAGTTTTGAAAAAAAAAAATAGCTGCAGCACATATCTGCGCATTTTAAACTGAAAAAAAAGCTTTAAGATAATTGTAAAACATATGCACCGGTGGTGAAGGTAGAGCTAATTTTTTAGATTAAAGTAAACAGAGGATAAAAAGTTTAAAGGTATGTAAATTCAGAATATGCTCGCACCAGTAATGCGGGTGAAGTCAAGCTGTTTTGGATAAGGATTACGGACAGTGGCTGAAAAACATTAAAGCTACTTACAACAAGAAAATAACACACGTACTAGTAGTGCAGATAAAGCAAATCTTGACTCTTTAAATTGAACTGACAATGACAAATTCTAGAAATTCCGAGCTTAAGACAACATATGCACCAATAGTACACACAGAACAAATTCCTCAGGAATAGCACTTACTAAGTCATTGTTTAACGCGGGCATGTTCTTCTTATCTGGATGCTGACACACGTAAAAACATCGGCCAAATAACGACCATCAGAAAAAAACCAAGTCAGCTTATGGCAAGGACAAGAAATGTAATTCAGTAGCAAAACTCAGGGGCTTACCGAGCCACATCAGGCACTTAACTGCATCATGCTCACGGTTATTCCTGTATCAGGCGCAGTATAATTAGAGACGGTGTATATGGGCACGTCCGCCAAGGAAGGCAGTAGAAAGAAGGGCTCGTCGAACTCCAGAGTATGGCTCCAGTGGGCATAGACACATCTAGCAAGCCTAGGCCACGATACAGACTCCTTGCGAGACGGTAAACCTCCAGGAAACAGATCTCAAATATGAGATGTGAGTGCACTTAAATCACCAGTAATTCAAAATCGGAAGTGCATCTGACATTCGACTGAAATCGGAAAATTCGTGATGTACCTCGCCCTTTACGTTTGCGACGCCGTATTGGGTTCATAATATTTCAGGTTTTTCTGTATTACAACCTGCGTGTTATAGTACTGTGCCGTTGTAAGGTAAAGGCACAATGAAGCTTTATCACTTGTTGTACGTACGAAAGCAGCCACTTTCGCCAAGTCGTCGTGAGCGGCCGAGGAGGAGGATGGGGCCGGACTGCCTGGGGCGAGCCCCCAAGCGGGAAGCCGGCCCGACGTCCTCACCTCGCCAAGATGCGAAGGGCCCGTCTGTACAGACAGCTGATGGACACCTGCAGCCATTAGGACGAAACACCAAGAACGTACGCGCGAAAGCATCTGAGTTCTTCTGGCCTGGCGCCAGTCACTTTACCTGCCTTAGAAAGCAGGGATGTGCCGACAATTCCAGCACCTCACGGGCACAGGGAGCAGCGCGGAAAAAAGCGCGGGGAATAGGAGCAGGGAGGCGTGTGGAAGAAACCAGCATTCTTAAGATGATGTTTTCCTCGACAGTGAGGACATTCCTTGTAAATGACGGACGCAGGCAGATTTTGAAACAGAGCTCGACACATGAGTCTGTCCAGGGCTCACGCAGAGAGAACGGTTATAAAGAAGTGTTGTATAGCTGCTCTCCCAACAGCCTCGGAATGCAGGAAAATCGTGAGAACGATGCCGATTCACGAGCCATACGCCAGCCCACGCCAGATAGGAAATTTCCACCCCACACGGAGAGGCGTGGTGATGAAACGGCGATCTGTCATTGGGCTGCATTTAAAATTTTGTCCACCAATGACAACGCTGAAAGGAATAATATTTCGGAGCTGAGCTGAGAGATGAGAGGAGAAGCGAGTCTTGGAGATGCGGAAGCGAGAGGCTCCTCCACCCTCGCCAACATCCGCCTTCCGACGCCGTGATAGCACAGCTTTGGCCACGCAACCGAAAACGGGCAGAAAACGCGGAGATCGTACCTGGGCCCCTTCGCAAAAACGCGATTGCTGATGAGGACAGCCAACCCGTGCAGCACAGCTCCCACGCGACGCGCCTTCCGACCCAGCTCCTGCCGCCGACAGCAGTACACGACGAACGGTAAAGAATAATGATGAGACGATTCGTTCCCTCCTCCTTCCCCTTAATAACTGAGTCCTGTCCACGCCCAGCCAAATCGGCCCTGAGATTTGAAATTTTGTTTTTGTGTAAAGAGCACGAAAATAAATACATTTCTTTTATCTTTTCATTCATACATGAACACATTAATTTCGTACCCTTTGTGAGTGATTTTATTTAATTATTGATAGCAATTAATTTTTGGTTCCTAACGTGGGGCAATCACATCAATCACATCCTCGTCATTTCATGTCTGACAGCAGAGAGAGAGAGAGAGAGGAATTTCTCAAGTTCACTACATTTTTTGCGCCCAAAGTGGGGCGACCTCGTGGGTAATGTTGATGGTATCTGATGTCACAAAATAATTTCTCTCAATCCATTACACACTCTAAGTGCGATTTGTTATAGTTAAATGTCATTTAATGACACATTGTCTGTAAAAGTCCTAAGAAAATTTGTATGAACAATTTAGAGCATTACACAGTATCGCTGTAAGAGACTTATCGTTGTATGAGTTGAAGGAAGTGGATTAGTAGCTACATATACGCACTCCCCCCCCCCCCCACACACACATATATACAGGTTTGGAACAAGTTCTCGGAGTTTCTTATTTATGCAACAAAAGTATTTTTTGCAATATTCTCGGTACTGAGTTCCCTCCATTTTGTGACTTCAGTCTGATTATAAAAACGAAAGACGAACTTGGTGCAAGTGAAATAACCAGCAATTGCATTTACGTTCCTTCTCGTCACTAATACTTGATCGTTTTCTTCTAGATATGCCTTGATTTCGTGGGATGGGGGTAGGGAGGAACTTAAGGATACAGCTTACATTACTGAGAGTAAAACGAAGGGCAATAATGTTTATAGTTCTGCTTGTCAGCGAAACTTTGCTGTTTATTCGGAATATGTCGCTTTTTCCGAGCGTGTGGTAAGGTAACAAACTAAGAACACAATTTAAACTGGTGAGAATGGAACGAGCAGCAATCATATTTACAGTTTTGCTTGTGACAAATATTTAGATGCGGTCGAATCCTGAACAACGGTCGCGTGAATTTGTCGGTTATGACAAAGATCGCACCACACAAGCGTCGGATGTCACGTGACCGCTTACTGATTTCAGTCGAATGCCAGACGCACATCCGAATTCTTGTCACTCGTTTTAAATCACGCCGGAGGCGTTTCAAAGGTGCCGCCTCACCGGACCCCAGAGAAACCGTAGCTAGATAGCAAAACAAGAAAGGTTCCGCAAGCACAGGTATCGATAAGAGCACACACAAGGCTCATAAACGTTCATTAACTCCCTTTGTATACTAGCATAGTACAATGTAGGAATTCCTTATGCATCTAACTGAAATATGTTCTGCAATATTCTGTATTATTTATATAGGAGTATTCTACAGTACTAGCCCCCTACTTAGTTTACATTAATCACGAATCTCTCTGCCAGCAGCACAAGGTTCCAACCTACAACAAAGAACAGCAGTTGACTCCTGTATTTAAGAAGGGTAACAGAACGCACCCGCAGAACTACAGGCCAATATACACTCCTGGAAATTGAAATAAGAACACCGTGAATTCATTGTCCCAGGAAGGGGAAACTTTATTGACACATTCCTGGGGTCAGATACATCACATGATCACACTGACAGAACCACAGGCACATAGACACAGGCAACAGAGCATGCACAATGTCGGCACTAGTACAGTGTATATCCACCTTTCGCAGCAATGCAGGCTGCTATTCTCCCATGGAGACGATCGTAGAGATGCTGGATGTAGTCCTGTGGAACGGCTTGCCATGCCATTTCCACCTGGCGCCTCAGTTGGACCAGCGTTCGTGCTGGACGTGCAGACCGCGTGAGACGACGCTTCATCCAGTCCCAAACATGCTCAATGGGGGACAGATCCGGAGATCTTGCTGGCCAGGGTAGTTGACTTACACCTTCTAGAGCACGTTGGGTGGCACGGGATACATGCGGACGTGCATTGTCCTGTTGGAACAGCAAGTTCCCTTGCCGGTATAGGAATGGTAGAACGATGGGTTCGATGACGGTTTGGATGTACCGTGCACTATTCAGTGTCCCCTCGACGATCACCAGTGGTGTACGGCCAACGATCGCTCCCCACACCATGATGCCGGGTGTTGGCCCTGTGTGCCTCGGTCGTATGCAGTCCTGATTGTGGCGCTCACCTGCACGGCGAGAAACACGCATACGACCATCATTGGCACCAAGGCAGAAGCGACTCTCATCGCTGAAGACGACACGTCTCCATTCGTCCCTCCATTCACGCCTGTCACGACACCACTGGAGGCGGGCTGCACGATGTTGGGGCGTGGGCGGAAGACGGCCTAACGGTGTGCGGGACCGTAGCCCAGCTTCATGGAGACGGTTGCGAGTGGTCCTCGCCGATACCCCAGGAGCAACAGTGTCCCTAATTTGCTGGGAAGTGGCGGTGCGGTCCCCTACAGCACTGCGTAGGATCCTACGGTCTTGGCGTGCATCCGTGCGTCGCTGCGGTCCGGTCCCAGGTCGACGGGCACGTGCACCTTCCGCCGACCACTGGCGACAACATCGATGTACTGTGGAGACCTCACGCCCCACGTGTTGAGCAATTCGGCGGTACGTCCACCCGGCCTCCCGCATGCCCACTATACGCCCTCGCTCAAAGTCCGTCAACTGCACATACGGTTCACGTCCACGCTGTCGCGGCATGCTACCAGTGTTAAAGACTGCGATGGAGCTCCGTATGCCACGGCAAACTGGCTGACACTGACGGCGGCGGTGCACAAATGCTGCGCAGCTAGCGCCATTCGACGGCCAACACCGCGGTTCCTGGTGTGTCCGCTGTGCCGTGCGTGTGATCATTGCTTGTACAGCCCTCTCGCAGTGTCCGGAGCAAGTATGGTGGGTCTGACACACCGGTGTCAATGTGTTCTTTTTTCCATTTCCAGGAGTGTACTTAACATGGGTTAGCTGCAAATTTTTGAACATATTTTCAGTTAGAATATAATAAAAAATTTTTTCGTCGGAAAAGCTTCTTCCCACGAAGAAGTACAGTTTTAGAAAACATCGCTCTTGCTTGACTGATCTTGCCCTTTTCTCACATGATATGGGCGAATTATCGATAAAGGGCAACAGTCTTATTCCATTTTCCTAGATTTACGAAAAGCATTTGACACAATAGCTCACTGCACACCGTTACGTAGGTACGGGCATACGGGATATTTTTCCAGATATGTGAGTGACTTGAATACTTGTCAAGTAATAGAACCTAGTAGACTATCCTCGGCAGCGACTGTTCATCTGAGTCAAGGTTATCGTCAGCAGTGCCCAGGGAAAAGTGACATCAACGCTATTATTTTTTATATACATAAATGATCTGGCAATCTCCGGCTGTTTGTTGATGAAGCTGTGATGTACGGGAATGTGTTATCGCTGAGTGACTCTAGAAGGATACAAGAAAATTTAGACAAAATTTCTGGTTGGTGAGATGAATGGCAGCTAACTCTAAATGTAGAAAAATGTTTTTTTAACGCAGATGAGTAGGACAGACAATCCATTGACGGTCGAATGCAGGATTACTTGTGAGATGCTTCACACAGTCAAGCCGAGTAAATGTGTGGGCGCATGGTTTCAAAGTGGAAATAAATGGAACGAGCATGAAAGGATTGTAATAGGGAAGGCAAATGGTCAATTTCGGTTTATTGGGAGGAAAATGTGGTTCATCCGTATAAAACGCTGGTGGGATCTGTTCTTGAGCACCGCACGAGTGTCTGGGATCCAGAAAAGGTCGGACTAATGGAAGATACTAAAGCAATTCAGCGCCGGTGAACTAGATTTATTAACGGTAGGTTCGGACAATACGCAAGTATTACAGAGATGCTTCGGGAACTTAAATGGGAATCCCTGGAGGGAAGGACGCGTTATTTTCGAGGAACACTATTAGGAAAATGTAGGGAACCGGTATTTGATGCTGACTGCAAAACGATTCTAATGTCGCCAACGTACATTTCGCATATGGATCGTGAAGATAAGATCGGAGAGATTAGCGCTCGTGCAGAGGCATATAGACAGTCGTTCTTTCCCTCGCTCAGAGTGCGAGTGGAACGCCCCGGAAAAGAAATTTCTAGTAGTGGTACAGGATACCCTCCGCCAAGCACAGATGGCTTGCCGAGTATGTATGTTTCTGCAATGAAGCTTTTTACCTGTCTGCAATAAAGCTTTTTACCTGAACAAGCTAATGGCATTACAGTACTTTTAGCGTAGTTGATACAGTAGTCAACCTTTACCCAGTAAACATCACTGCAAATTCACAGCGTAATGTTCCGGTATTTAATCACTAACTGCAACCTTTATCAGAACATGCAGTAGCTGGTGCTATTTGGTTTAAATGCACACACTTCTGTGAACTCGTCGCTCATTGGATGTCGCTAACGGTCGGTGTTCGGCATTCTCCGACTCTTACGAGTCTCTCTCGAATGCACATCTCCTGTGCCACGTCCAGAACGGTACGATTTGGCGCATAAAGATTACGCCAATACGCTCGTCAGAGACAATGTTATATGGAGGGGCATTCGTGAGAAGCTCAACAAATCTAGTGAGTATAGGTCTGTTTTCCTGTTCGTGTAACCTTTCGTTGTACTTGTTGAAGGTAACAGTGACAATATTTTTCATATTCAGCTATAATTTTGCTTAATCGTAGGTGATGACTGGAGAAACAAATGGGCGCTACTGAAGTCCTATTTTATTCGAGCTCGTGCTGGACGGAAGCACATATAGCCAGCTGCAAAGAAGAACAAGAAATGGAGAGTGGAAGATGAAATTCAGTTTTTAATTCCGTTTCTTCAAAACCTTGAGTATTTTACCAACGTTCAAAGTTCCTTAGATGATGATATAAATGGAAAATAAGACGAGGATGTTTACGTAGTTCTATCGTCAATGGATCGCAGTACTCCCTCTCTTGCAAGTTCTACAACATTAAGGCGCATTGGCTTGATGAATGGAAGCCAAGAGTCCTTGATCTCAGCAAGAAGGGATTGTAACAAGTCCTTAAAGTCAGTAAAACTCATTGTAAAATACTTTACTAATTTCACAGGATCATTACCGAGCATAGTAAATATCGTGTACAATTCTCGTTATTCTTCTATAGCGAACCCAGTAACGACGTTTCCATCTTCCCTGCTCTCGTTTGAGCCGTGCGTGGCTCGTGTTCCCGCCATAGACAAATGTAACGTATTGCGAATACATAGTGTGGTGCGCGTACTGTAAGACCGTACACACACCATCAGATTGTTTGACTTGTCGCTCTAACGAAGTAGGCGAGTGTCAGCAATCTGTCTCGTGGTCTTATCGTGGCGTGTTTATCTTCTGCCGTTAGGTCAGAAATGCCACTTCCACGCTTAAAATAGCAGATTGACGGTGACCAACTTTAAACAGAACTTCATTAATTTTCACACACATTTATTAAAATAATAAAAAGCATAGACATTACGTAACTTGATTCTGGATCCTGTTTACAATTGACAACCCGAAGTTCCTTTGGTCTTGGTACGTTAATCTTATTCTCACATATCTCTGATACTTGACAAAGTGTCTATACATTTATCTTCATGGCTGTGTACAGGAATATGATAATCTTCTTAGGTGCAGACTGAAACTTGACTATAGACTGGTACAGACTAATGTAGACTGGTACAGACTGGTGCAGACAAATGCAGACTAATGCAGACTGACTAATCGGAGGTCTGTACACTCGTTATAATACCACGCACGTTCATGTATCACTGCGCGAGTGTGATCCGCGAGGAGAAAAGGTTCTACGTTAGCAGCAATCTCATTGGCTGCGTTACATATTAATACGCGGATCAATTTTATCTGCCTCGTGATGGCCGGGTGTTGTGTGCTGTCCTTAGGTTAGTTACGTTTAAGTAGTTCTACGTTCTAGGGGACTGATGACCATAGATGTTAAGTCCCATAGTGCTCAGAGCCATTTGAACCACTACGCGGATCGGCGGAAGCAGAATTTTTGTCCGTCTCTAAGGCAGTGCCATCTCGTAGTGCAGAGACGGACGAGCGCTGCGCCTGCGCTGTTGTGCTTAGCGGGGCGCGCTCTAGTGAGAAAGTTGTGTACGCGCTGACTACGCGGAACTATGTACACAACACATAGAAAGAAGGATCCTTTATTGTATGATTATATGACTGCGGAACAAACGCTGGTAGCAGTTACTTCTGTAAAATATCTGGGAGTATGCGTACAGAACGATTTGAAATGGAATGATCATATAAAATTAATTGTTGGTAAGGCGGGTGCCAGGTTGAGATTCATTGGGAGAGTCCTTATAAAATGTAGTCCATCAACAAAGGAGGTGGCTTACAAGACACTCGTTCGGCCTATGCTTGAGTATTGCTCATCAGTGTGTGATCCGTACCAGGTCGGGTTGACAGAGGAGATAGAGAAGATCCAGAGAAGAGCGGCGCGTTTCGTCACAGGGTTATATGGTAAGCGTGATAGCGTTACTGAGATGTTTAGCAAATTCAAGTGGCAGACTCTTCAAGAGAGGCGCTCTGCATCGCGGTGTAGCTTGCTGTCCAGGTTTCGAGAGGGTGCGTTTCTGGATGAGGTATCGAATACATTACTTCCCCCTACTTACACCTCCTGAGGAGATCACGAATGTAAAACTAGAGAGATTCGAGCGCGCACGGAGGCTTTCCGGCAGTCGTTCTTTCCGCGAACCATACGCGAGTGGAACAGGAAAGGGAGGTAATGACAGTGGCACGTAAAGTGCCCTCCGCCACACACCGTTGGGTGGCTTGCAGAGTATAAATGTAGATGTAGATGTAGATGCAGATCATGTATTTTACACCCTGTTTTTAACGTACTTCCACCTCACTACGTTAATTTAAATTACTGGTGTCACTGAGTTGCTGCTTGGGCTGACCGTGAACGGCGCTAGCAGCGCGTATCGATATATCCCCTCTCGTAGTATCTTTGCTCGACTGCTATTACTTCCCGGTCGTAGTCTGTCGATAGCCAGTTCGAGTTGCGAGTTTGGGTCGCGAGCTCGTGGGGCCAGTTGGTTGGAACGAGTCTGGAGCGCAGTCCGGACCTGTCAGTCGGGGAGTTGCAATGCGGCACTGGTGCAGTCGGGTTGGAGCAGCAGTGAGGTCTGCGTCGACATGGCTCGCCCGACCATTGCCGCCACGCATTACTTGAGCTGGGCCACGGTCTTCGTGGATCGTCGGTCGTTCGTCCTACCGGACGACGTGTTTTGGCTCACGGATCGTTCATGAGCCGGCTGTGTGTGTGCATCGACTCCCGATTGTCTACGTGTATGCTTAGTTACTGTTGGGTATCGTTCAGGTCTTCGTGTAAGTGTTTGTCAGGTTGTGTGTGTAGTTCCCGTTGTTTCCACTGACGACGATTTTAGATGTTGTTGGTGTTCTGCGGCGAGTCGGTCGGTTGCTGCGGACCAGGGACGTTATCTCCTCGCGGTGCAGTCGGCTTTTTCCGCTGGCGGTCCCTTTGCAGTGTCGGAGCGTGTGTGGAGCTGTCTGATCGCTACGAGATTCGTGGTTCACATACCCAGGACGTCAAAAGTTTTGTAGTGGATTCAACTACCGAAGCCACGTCCAATTATTTTGTGGTGGTTCGTTTCGGTGGTTTACTGTTGGGGAGGTTTTCCTGTGAGCAACACTGAGTGTTTCTATTGCTGAAATTTAGCCGCCGTGGGGTGCAATTAACTATTTGGGTTGACTGTCATTTGAGTGCACCAGCGGAATTTTCTGCCTTGTGGCCGTTAGTGTTCCGGTTGTCTGCCATGGCCAGTAACGTAACTTTAGGCAGCGTCCTATCCTCACCTTTTGTTGCTGTCCAACGTGGTGTGTAATTTTGACAGCTAATACATACTTAATTGTGGATTATCACGTTTGTAACCTTTTGTGTTTGAGTTCCCATCTACTGATTGATGGGAAGCAAGTCGTTGTGTCGGTCAGTCCGTGGCTGTCCCCTGGTTGGGTCCCGCCGGATCAAGTGTAGTTGGGCTCACCACCTGTCTGACCTGAGTGAACGAGCACAGACCGACCTCACTGGAGGGTTCTGAGTGCCGTTGTCTTTATTGTCTTTCCCACCGGTGTTTAATTATGTTTTCAGCTACTTAAAATTTAATGCTTATGGTTATTTATTTTTAAATTTTGCAAAATTAACTGTTGGCATTCAGCCTTGCAACTTTATTCTTAAAATTATCTTTCAAGCTTAACCATTGCGGTCTTCTGCCTTTAAAAGATTATGGTAAAATATTTTAAAATTTTGAAACTTAATTGTGGCCTTCAGCCATTTGTATTACACCTTGCATATGTTTTTTCTATCTACTTTGCCTTGAGGCTTTCCACCTAGCTGTGATAAATGTTTTTTAATTATTTAATTTGCTACATTAATTGGATTTTTATCTTGTTGACTTTTAAGATTTCTTGTTTGGAGGCCTTTAGCCGTGAAAGAGTTGCATTTGGTAAGGGTTCGGCTATGTGCCGCTTTGGTTATAAATGTGTTATTAAATTACAATAAATTACAATTATAAGGTGAAACTGACCCCAACCTTATTTGGCCCTTTCCACAATCCTGATTACCAGATCTGCCCAGCGGGTTTAGCGGGTGTTTTATCGTTCTCTCCTTAAGGAAATTAAATAAACCCCGAGAGCCACAACAACACACTCGTTTAGTATTTTATCGGTCAGCAACTGTATTTATGTGTACTGAAAGAATCAGCAACAGGTTGTGCAAAAGAAATTTTATTCCATTAGCCGGTTTCAGGCACCTAGTGCCCTTCTTCAAAAGGTTATGTGGTATTTCAAAAGTCTAATCAGGAAACATCGCGTTTCTTTAGCGCTTGAGCGACGCCAGGTAAGAAATGTTAATATATATATATTTATTTATTTGTAGTATTTTAAGTGGAGACTTTTTATTTAAAAAGATTTTGTTTCTTTTCTTTCATGTCGAGCCTGGCAGCAAGATGATCCAGTGGGGACTCCAGACGCAGCGGACGACGTGAGCTAACCACTATTGCATCGTAGTCGACAGCCGGCGGCTGGAAAAACCGTTGAAACATCATGCTGACCATTATTAAAATATGTTTTATGTTTTTTTTATAAAAGGAAAAGGAGTTCAATGTTGAATGTGGAAGCATAAAGTTTGTAATTGGATGTCAACTGACTATCAACTGTTAGAGTTGGAGGTTGAAACAGTCAGTTGACTCTGTTGTTACGACATGCATCGTAAATATTACATATGTGTGAGCTTTGCAAGTTTTATTAAAAATCAGACTTCTTGAAGAGGTTTTGGCAGGGTTTTGTCGAGAGTGTGGACGATCTTCAATGGTTGACCAGTTTGAAGTTTTATTGGTGAAAGGTCAACACGTATTGATATTTTGAAAGTAATCGATACTGTGAAGTGTGTTAGGATTCTGTTTTGAAACTTTATCGGCGATTGTGGTCGGGAGGATCGGTTTTAAAGTGGAATAATTCGTTGAATGAGAATAGGATTGATTCTTTAGTGACATTAATTAATTATTTAAGGAAAAATCAGGAGATTTTCAATTTATTCTGACAAAGATATCAAGGAGTATCAGACCGCACAACGAATATGTAGAAATTCTGTGAATTTGTTGAACTGTAAAAAAAATTTTTTTACGAAAAAACTTGTCTACATCAGGGACTCGTGAATTTTGCTATGTCTATCCGAATCTTCTACGGTGAATCTGCTACAGCTCAATGTTTTGCTTTATGGATTTTTCAAGTAACTGGGAAAAGAATTTGTAATTTGATGTGCGGCGGACCGTCGATATTGGGTACACGGTTAGGCTGTTGTGAAGCCTGTTGGTTTGCAGATTGCCTTCCTTCCCCTGTTGCAGACATCGTTGCTGAGTTGCTGCGACAGGATCTGCGGTTCAGCGCAGTTATAACTATCGCTCTATTTTCGAGTGTCATAAAACAAGATGCGGTAGCATGTCGCTGTGGTCATGCACATGCACTATGAACCACATGACTGCAGCAATATGCTGCAGCATCTTAATTTATTATAGTGCGATAGCTGTAACCTTCTGAAGAAGGGCACTACGTCCTTGAAACCGGATAAGGAAATAAAACTTCTTTGTGCAAATGGTTGCCGATTATTTCAATAAAAACGTCCTCGCCTATTTGCTCCGCTGGTGACTGAATACAGATCGCACTTCGTACGTTATGTTGGAAATGCACTCGAGGCAGTAGGATAGAAAAGTCGAAGCATAATGTCCATTACTCTGCCGTGTTCCTTCTTATTATCAAGTTGTTTTCGTCCACCCTGTGCAGCCCGCCTATGCAGACGTACGTGGCCGGGTCGCGCTCTGCCCCGCCCGCTGTATGGAACGCCGGCGAGGCGCGCCCGTGGCAGGTGAGGTCGCAGCTGGCGGAGCATAAACACGCGCAGCGGCGTGTGACGGCCGCGGGCGCTTCTCGCCGAGAGAGACGAGTGGCGGTGTGAGGCGGGAGGGGGCGGCGGGGGCGGTCGTGTGCCGAGTGGCGGCTCGGCGCTTCCGCTGCCGCGGGCAATGCGACGCCCGGCGCGCACCCACCTACCGCCCCCACTCGCCGGATGGCTTACCGCCGCCAGCGGGTCGTCTCCCTGCTCCGCCACGTTTACCCAGGCACGCATCCGGGATCTCAAGGCCGCCGCGTTTAACGCGCCGTTCGTTCATCTCACCCGATTTACACAGCGCTCTTAGTATCTCACGGAAGTGTATAAAGTCGAGGAAAATTCCAGCGTCGCCCATCACCTACTTGGTGCAGCAAACACGAACACTAAGAGTATTAAGAATCGAGCAAAGTGAATTTACTCAGGAAGCGTACGCCGACATACTTAGAGGATCCAAAATTTCTGGCAGGTTGAAACTTAGCGCCGGACCAGTACTCGAACCCACCCTTTCGCAGGCAATACTCTTACTGTCTGAGCTATCCAGGCGTGCCCGAAGCGCCGCCCTCATACGTTCGCTTATTACCAGCAGCTCTCCCTTACTACGAGCGTTGTCCAGAAAGTAAGCTCCAGTCGGTCGCGAAATGGAAACCACTGGGAAAATCCGGTAAAGCTTTGCACAGATGTGTTGGGCAGTGTCTCTAGCATGCCCGTCAATCGTGTCGCGTCGGTCTTTTCAGTTTTGAGTGAACAGTGAGCACGTAAAGATGAGTAGCGAATAGCGTCTCCCGCCAAGTATGAGGGCCTGGTTAGAGATTTCGCCTGTGTCATGCAGCCCACATAACACAACTGTCGAGCAGTTCCTTCTTCATGCCAAACGGCCGCACACTGCAGGGGCAATGAAAATGCTCCTGCAGCGTTTCCGATGAGAAGTGTTTGATCACCCACAATGCAGTCCGTAATTGGCTCCCCCTGAGTCTCATCCCTGCTCACTAGAACCGCTGGCAATGAAGACAAAATTTTTTCACAGACAACGAGCTGCAGACCAGTGCAGATAACTGGCCGAAAGCACAGCGCTACTTTCTATGCACTATGCGACTTAACTTCTGAGGTCATCAGTCGCCTAGAACTAACTAACCTAAGGGCATCACACACATCCATACCCGAGGCAGGATTCGAACCTGCGACCTTAGCGGTCGCTCGGCTCCAGACTGTAGCGCCTAGAACCGCACGGCCACTCCGGCCGGCAGTTCCTTCCTCATGTCAGTTCTCGGCCGCACACTGCAGGGGCAGTGAAGACGCTCTTGCAGCGTTTCCGGTGAGAAATTTTTGATCAGTAATCGTCTCCCCGAGAGTCTCATCTCTGCTCACAAGAACCGCTGGCTATGAAGACAAAATTTTTCCACACACAACGAGCTGCAGACCAGTGCAGATAACTGGCCGAAAGCACAGCGCTACTTTCTATGCCCTATGCGACTTAACTTCTGAGGTCATCAGTCACCTAGAACTTAGAACTAATTAAACCTAACTAACCTAAGGACATCACACACATCCATGCCCGAGGCAGGATTCGAACCTGCGACCGTAGCGGTCGCTCGGCTCCAGACTGTAGCGCCTAGAACCGCACGGCCACCCCGGCCTGCTTGCAGATAACAGGCCGACAGCACAGGCGTCTGCTTTGTATGACGAGGATACTGGAAAGTTGGTACAATACTACGACAAAACTCGAAGTTGGAGCGGCGACTGTGTAGAGAAGTAGGTGGAAGGTGTACCTAACTGTTCCAAATAAAACGTTTCTGTTTTTCACTGTGGTTTCCATTGCGCGATCGATCGTAACTTACTTTCTGTACAACCGTTGTATTTCAACTTTACGGAAGCTCTTTATTTACACTGCCTGACAGTTGCTAAGGAAGATAGACGTTGTTGCACAGGAATAATCAGAAGCAATGATAGACGTCATGAGACTTAGTACATGCATAACGATGGTGGGTTGGTATATTTGTAACAAAAAATGTTACAGATTAAGGTAACAGACATTAATAACATCATTATGTACACAAGTCAGGTCAGATTCCCAACATAATGGTCAGCGTCAGACCCCCAGCAAGGAATATGTCCTCGGACACTAATGCACATTTTGCACCTGTTACTCATGCTGACTACCAAACTGTCGCCGAGCCCTTAAAGGAACATTGTGCCACTCCTCTCTCAAGACGGTTTTCATTTCTTGCACGGTTCGGGGTGAGGCTGTTGAACGGGATATCGTCCTCTAGCATAACATTTCCTCAACTGTAGCTGTCGATACCAGTCTTATTTTTCGAATTTTGGATACGTCGTTATTATTTCAGTTGCTTTTCTGAAAACTTTCATATGATTTTATACACAGTACGTTATATTCCAAGTTAAAATTTATGAATAGGATTTACTTTATAAAATATTTCGGCTTCGCTGTTAAAATCGATAAGCACTAGTTCTGAATGCTCAGTTAAAATTACTTTTTCTAAAACATTTGAAATTAAGAATTCTTTGCACATTTAAAATTTGTATTATTAATTACGCAATCTTATACTGTTTACTATGTTCATTCTGGATTTATTTATGAAATAATAATCGAAATTAATAATGTAATAGAAACTAGTAGAAATCCATTTGTTAAGAAAAGTTTTAAACTCTTTGGAATATTGTTGTTTTTGCAGAGTGAGAGAGTCGTAAGAAGCCTCTGATGTGATCGGATGTATTTCTCTTTATGTGCGAACGATGTCATTTCAGCTTTATTAATGTGAAAAATAAAAAAGACTGTGTGATACACTAAAATGTGAAAAAATATATTTACATAAAAACAAAAGTTATGCTACATCGATCTTCAGATTTATTTAGTTCAATGCGAGATTCTAAGCTTAAAAAATCAGACGCTTCAACAATCAGACACGTAGACAAGAGGAACTGGAGCCATCTCAACATGACAAGCTAAGTAAACTTGAAAGTTTATTGCAGTCATCGCTCCTCTCAAATATTCATAAAAGACTTTGCTTGGACTGGGCATTGTTTTATACGGACAATAGCTGGAAATAGGATGGAGGGTGTAGATCATAGTGTTCATAGAGGAATAGGCCTGCCAAGAGAATCCCACGTATGCTCTTTAAGGTTTAGGTCTAGGGAGTACTCAGCCCATGTTCCGTTGAGTCTAAACTCCAATGGTCCTGCGTGCGCAGGCATTTATAAGTAGAAAATTGGGACCTAAACAGACGGACATGATCCAGAATTATCCCCTGCAATATCGCTGTGCTGTAACGGTACATCGCGCAACTGTATGCAGCGGTGTTCGGTCATTGTACAAATGCCTGCCCACATTACAACGCCTAGATCATACCTATGACGTTTCACTACGGTCGCAGATTCGAATCCTGCTCTCGGGCATGGATGTGTGTGATATCCTTAGGTTAGTTCATTGAAAATCTGTGGTGTGAACGTTTTCCACACTCTGTCCACACCGACCGGTGGCCAGAATCACTTGCCATATTGAAGCGCGATGTTCGTCGGAGAACACAACTCTGGACCACTGTTTCTCCTTTGACCAACAATCTTTCTCGACGATGGTGTGGCTGGGTTGCATTTAACAATTTTCCGAGAGTACAACGAAGCCTGATTTAACGGCCGCCAGATGATTCTAGCAGAGGCACTTGTACGAGTAGCGGCTGCAAGGTCTGCAGCGATGTTCCTACAAGTGAAATGTCTGGTCCCTTTCGCCACGAGGGCTGCATATCGCTCTTGCTGTATGCTGGTCTGTTTGCGATCGTAGGGATGATTTCAATCTTCAGCGGCCTGTTTTGATCGCGAGGTGACTCTTTTCGACACACACATTGCTGTAGCCACAGAAGTGACAAAATTGACCTGCTTCGAGCTGGCCAACTGCTCGTCCGCTATCGTGAGTACCAATGATGTTTTGCAGACACTTTGCTGTACTACCCGTCATGTCGCACTAATCGGTTCCAAATCAGCCTTCGTCAAGTACCGTACTTGAATCAAAAAGACGCATTTTACTGTTAATAATAGAACTGAAATATTAAGTTCCAATTAAAGCCGCCTCTAGTGACCTCGATGTAGCCTGGACGTTAAGCCCAATCTTCCTGCCCTCGTTTCAATTAAATAAATATAAAGCCAATGTGAAAGCTGCTAACTTTTTATACTAACGGTTAAATTCCATTGATATTTATGACTGAATGCATACAGAGCGTTCGTGCATAGGCTTCGCTGAAGTTAACACGTCCCGACTGCCACCATTCGGGTGTTAAAGTAATTGTAGATTGTGCCATAGCAATTGGCAGCTGAGCCCTGGCAGCTGTCAATTGTTCCTTAGCTCTTGTCAAATAATGTAGTAAGGATGGCACATTCAGCTGCGTAAATAGGTCTTAAGTTATTTGCAGTAAATATCAGTGTTGCATTACATCTTCAGGCCTAAGTATAATACCAGGTGATCATGTGGCTACCAGGTAATAATCATAGTGTATTAACGAACTTACAAAAAAAAATTGATGCCAGCTTGGTGAACCTTCCTTTTCTGCTATTGGTGTGACGTTGACAGCACATCAACTAAATTGTCTACTGTGTCTCCAGTTGAAGTGTTGTCACTGTTCACACCTTAAGTAGGAAATTAAATACGTCACGGCTACTATTTAAATAGTAACAGCTGCCGTCTCATAGATCACCCTAAGGCGGTAGTGCATAAGTGAAGCTATGAGGATCGGTCGTAAATCTTGAATGAATAGCTCAGTCACTAAAGGCGCTGAATGAAAAAAAAAAACAAAAAAAAACAGCGTACCTGGTTCGAGTTCCGGTTGGCACAAACTTTTAATCTGCCAGGAAGATTCGTAGCAGCGCACACTCCTCTGCAGGGTGAAATATTCACTATTTAGAGGACTGCTTACCTGATTGGAGGAAGCTGTTAAGATTAAAGTGTTGACTCTACTATGTGAGGTCAGATGACCCGAACTGGTAGGCTGTGTGCAAGTAGCTGGCAGTAATGTTAAAAAATTCGTAAATAGACACCACGGGAGGTCATTCAACGACATCATTTCAATTCTCTGAATATTGCCTGTGGCTTTCCTCTTATTTCCGCTCGAGCGACGGAAGGTATATATTTTTACTTTGATACTGCAGTGTATCTGCGGAAAATACAGTTCATAGATTCGTGCTGATGTGTTCGTTTGTTTTTTGAATCGTGAAAATACATTACCGTGCTTTTCATTTGATTGTAATTTTTGCAGTGCTGGTCATCGGAAACTGTAAGTTATCTGAATATAAACGTAACTCAAGGGGACTCGATACATTCGATCACCACACATGTGGGAACGTGTTATTTGAATTCGTCTTAGAAATAGAGTTACCGTGTAATAACACAATATGAGAGAGTAAATATGAATTAGTTGTCTTCAGATTTTATTGTTAGGGTTTTTAAACGATCACATATTGTTATTTTATTCTTGCATTTTGTTTCCTTTTGTTATGTGTAGCTAGGAACCATGTAACAATGTCAATCAGTTTTATTTTTATGCTCTTTTCCGCTAGAATATGTCACTACGTCTCTTTTTTCCTTACCACATACCTCTTCACATATGTTCTGTTACCACATCAGACCTGGAATATTTTCAACTATCTCCGGCTGCGTGTTCTAGAATTTGGAGTCCTCCACACGAAATGGTGGCGAACGATTATGTCAGAATACAAAGACTCTTTAACTCTTAACGTAGGTTGACATTTATTTTATTGGACGCTACAGTAATAACGTTGTCGTATGGACTGTTGTAAACAGTGTTATGAAAACTGAAGACGATCAGAATACAGACACTGCTAAAAGATAAAGAGGAGTTTAATCAGCAGTTCTTGCCGGTATTGCTATTTGTTCCGTTTCTACATTTGCTGCCCTGATTTGTGTTATGATGAAAGGAACCCACTGGAAGGTCATACACCAAGAGAGATATTCGATGAGATCAAACAGGTACTGAGTGACAATTCCTATCTAACGGATGTAGTCAGCATCTGCAGTTTTCAGGTCAAATGTCTTTAAACTTAGGGGGAAATATCTCTATACTATAAAGTTGCCCACAAGCTGGAGGCGATATTGCCGCTCTTGGTAATCGGGGCACAGCCGTTCTCCAGCTGTAAAAATTAGTATGGTATGTGGGGCAAAATACATATAAGGCCACTTTCATTCGCATAAATTATCACATTTCGCTAATTCCCCTCCCGCTTTTAACACCTTTGATGAAACAGGAACGAGAAAAGTTCTGCTGGACTCTATGACGATGTGTCACGACAATGAGAGGATGTTTCCAATAAAGTGGTCACACAGTATAAAAGCTGGATATATTATTATAATATGAAGATTTCCGTCCATCGATGTAATGGACGCATTCGGATTCACTGCCTCCAAAGAACATGCTTGATCCTTGGAAGGTATGGCCATGGGGGGTAGTCTTTCGAAATTACCAAGGAGTATTCTTGATGGATTTCCCCATTTCCTAGCGATGGGTATCACGATGGCTGCCGGTATAGCGGGAGACCTTCAGGAACAAGAAATGTGTCATAGTCCCAGAGGCGTTTGCTTTCTACGAGACAGAGGCAAAGTTCACAACTTACACATTACTCAACCGCAGCCCCATTATTCATCCAATCTTCCTCTCTTTACAGTTAAGACTATTTTGCTAAATGGCATGTACTTTTTGAACGTGGAGGGTCAAGAAAGGGAACTGCATGTTTAGATGAGCCAGGGTTGCGCCTTATCACCGTTGATGTTTAACTCATACGACAAAGACTGAAAGAAAATTTCGGAACAGGAGTGGAAGCTCGATGAGAAGAGATATCAATGGTATCGGAGACGACATGGCCCCTAATTAGAGAACAACGTTGCCTTTCGTCAGATTTAACTTCCTTGGCTATTTCACCCACACAGTGTGGGGCAAAGAAAAGTGGCCCAGAGAACAGAGTTCCAAGGTACAAAGAAGCGAAATTGCGGAAAAGAAATACATTACTAACCTCACTGTAACACATCTTGAAAGTGATCACCATTCATCTCTCGGTACTTTTGGTCCAAGTTCAGCAAACTGGTGAAGGCGGATCAAAGCTGGAGTGTTGGAATTGCTGCAATCTAATCCTAAATGATCTGCTGCACTTCTTGATGACTATGACGGTTGTTGCGATGCACCGTAATCTTGAGTGTTATCCCACACGAAGTAATTGCACGCTGACAGGTCAGGTGATCTGGGTGGTCACTTAGGGTCGCGAGCAGGCTGACCTCTTACAACAGCTCTGTCAGGTGTGAAGCCTGTGTAAATGCGCTCCTGTATGGGCAGTTGCCCCATCTTGTGGGAAACAGCTACAGGTGTTTTCCTCCTCCGTTAATGCTGTCACCAGCCCTGGCCACGTTTATTTGCCCCATTCCGTAATTTCGTACCTGTTTTTTTTTTTTTTTTTTTTTTTTTTTTTTTTTAAATGGTCCTAGTAGTGAATCTTGTAAGACGATCGATGTTTGCCATCCCGTCTCCCTGATAAAGACTCCATTGGCTGGGGCAAAACTCTAAACAGGCAGTAGAAGCGTCTTGTACGCTTCGAATTTTAGCATAATTCTCTCAATAAGACAAAGCTTTCTGCATTTTTACTACTCGTATTGATTTTACGTGTTGGTCTCATACATCTACAGTTACACGACGAATTCCGAACGTTGTGTCAGATTAGAGAAGTACATCAGAAAACTTTAAAGATTATATACGCTTGAGATCATTTAAATTTAAAGATAAATCCAACTGACTGCGCCAGCTCTACTGCGATGATCGTTTTCCTTTACTCAACAACTTTGGCAGACAACAATCTGAATACTATCAAACAGTTCATATGCAGGGTAATTCAGCTGCCTCAAACGCTATCATCTTATGCAACCTGCAATGTTACATCTAGTCTTCATATACGACACGTGAGATTTTGATATTCTCTCGCTCGTTACGAGCAGACTGTTAGAAGTAGCTCAGCCACAGCCTAGCGGGCGGTTCCCATATTAATCTTTGACTATGGACAGGTGTGAGCTATTTCAAACATGCTAGTTGATAAATACTATGCGTCCGAGCGGGATAGAAACAGGGAACACGCCTTTCGTAGGCAATGCTGCTATTAGCTGAGCTACCACCACCCGACACTCGACCTACTTTCACTGCCTTACTTCCATCACAAGCTCTGGTTCCGAGTTGCAAGTTGGATTCCCGATCCGTCAGAAGTGTCAGGAAGTTTCAAAACGGTGCACACTCGGGAAGCGCAATATGAGTTATTGCCTTGATTTGCAGTGGAACTGATAACGAAAGAAGAGCTAAATCCTGTGTGGCTGTGGAACTAATAAGAAAAGAGGTGAATACTCTGAAGCTGGGATGTAGCGAAGTGCTTTTTTCTTTTTATTTTATTTTATGCTTTTCGCAAATGCTGCCGTCCAGTCACGTTATTTCTCGAGGAACCCCTGAGCACTAAACAGAATGATTTGGGTTTCATGTGATTATAACTTGCCCCAGGTTGTCTGGAGGTAGCTGTTAGACGTTAGTGAGTGCGGACAGATGAGGTCACTGTGATAGTGTGTTACAATGTAGGCCAAAAAAAAGACACTCTACAGCCTGACCAAATGGTTTCTTGGCGCCAGTCAGTGTTCTTACCTACGTCAAGTCGCAGTCTCTCCTAAACGCTGTTTCGGCATCTCAGCTCATACACTATGCACAGCATTCTGTTCTACCTCAGTTTTGGTATGAATCTGAGATGACTGTAGAGAAATCTGAAGGTGAAAATTGGAAAAATAAGAAACTGTAATGCTGAGTCCTTTTAAGATACGACACAGATATAAAGAGAGAGGGTAACATGCGGCGATCCCAGCCTGCAGAGAGGCGCGACATGTTATGGTCGGCTGCCACAGAGTGCACACACAACACTGGCTATATTATATATCGTTCAAATATTTCTCAGTTGGGCATCCGTCCGCCCAACACGGGTATTAACAGACGCACGGTTCTCCTCGCAATGAGTGGATCGACAGTTAGTTTGACAGTATCAACAGCATGTTTCAAGACAGCATCAGGAGTTAACTCATCGTTCTCTAGATTCAGGACTGGACCAGTGTTCAAAATTAGATTAGCGCAAGTATACGTTTAACTGCATTGCCACGTATTCTTTTCACACTCAAGATACGTTATGCAAAATTCCTTTTACCAAATTATTATAAATCATTGCTAATTTGTCTTGATTCCAGTACTGCTGCAGTCTACGTAAATCTACACTAGTGGCCATTAAAATTACTACATCACGAAGATGATGTGCTACAGACGCAAAATTTAACCGACAGGAAGACGATGCTGTCACGTTGCAGACTTTGATAAAGGTCGGATTGTAGCCTATCGCGATTGCGGTTTATCGTATCGCGACATTGCTGCTCTCGTTGGTCGAGATCCAATGACTGTTAGCAGAATAAGGAATCAGTGGGTTCACGAGGGTAATACGGAATGCCGTGCTGGATCACAACGGCCTCGTATCACTAGCAGTCGAGATGACAGGCATCTTATCCGCATGGCTGTAACGGATCGTGCAGCAACGTCTCGATCCCTCAGTCAACAAGCGGAGACGTTTGCAAGACAACAAACATCTGCACGAACACTTCGACGACGTTTGCAGCAGCATGAACTATCAGCTCGGAGACCATGGCTGCGGTTACCCCTGACGCTGCATCACAGGCAGGAGCGCCTGCGATGGTGTACTCAACGACGAACCTGGGTGCACGAATGGAAAACGTCATTTTTTCGAATGAATCCAGGTTCTGTTTACAGCATCATGATGGTCACATCTGTGTTTGGCGATATCACGGTGAACGCACATTGGAAGCGTGTATTCGTCATCGCCATACTGGCGTATCACCCGGCGTGATGGTACGTATGTGGTGCCATTGGTTACACGTCTCGGTCACCTCTTGTTCGCATTGACGGCACTATGGACAGTGGACGTTACATATCAGATGTGTTACGACCCGTGGCTCTGCCCTTCATTCGATCCCTGCGAAACCCTACATTTCAGCAGGATAATGCACGACTGCATGTTGCAGGTCCTGTACGGACCTTTCTGGATAGAGAAAATGTTCGACTGCTGCCCTGGCCAGCACATTCTCCAGATCTCTCATCAATTGAAAATGTCTGGTCAATGGTGGCCGAGCAACTTGCTCGTCACAATACGCCAGTTACTACTCTTGAAAAACTGTGGTATCGTGTTGAAGCTGCATGGGCAGCTGTACTTGTACACGCCATCCAAGCTCTGTTTGACTCAATGTCCAGGCGTATCAACGCCGTTTTTACGGCCAGAGGTGGTTGTTCTGGGTACTGGTTTCTCAGGATCTATGCACCCAAATTGCGTGAAAAAGTAATCACATGTCAGTTCTAGTATAATATATTTGTCCAATGAATATCCGTTTATCATCTGCATTTCTTCTTGGTGTAGCAATTTTAATGGCCAGTAGTGTACATTTCTTCTACGATCCAGTGGCCAGTAGTGTATTTGGCCCTGAGTCGAGGCGGTACACTTGTTGTGTGCCATCAAATCGCCTCAATAACAGTGGCTGGGCATTATCTTCCTGCCACCTTTATGTTCGAAACCAATAGTATTTGGTAAACACAACAGTTAATCGCCGCACAAATGGTTTCATTTTGATTGGGTGTTTTGCTTCATTAGTCTGCCTACAGAATAAATAAACTTACACTGAATTTATTGACGCTAGCAACACGCACATCACGGAAATGAAGTTTGTCGAATATCAGAACTGTATCGGTTGGGAAGCTGTGACGGTAGAAACCACAAGATGTAGATCGTGCAACCACGAGTCTTCAAAGACCATTGCTGCGTTCCAAAGACGCACATTAGGAATTACATTCGTGTAGCTCATTTTCTAGTCTTTCAGTTCTTACTTAATCTTCGAACTTTTGCACTGAATTGTACGGCACAGTATGCTGAAATTGTTTCCAAGAATTTATCTGTCATGCTTCCCAGAGATGTTCTGTTGTGTACAAGTAGAGCGTAGCAGCGACCTAGTTCCACACAGCGTCTTGATTTTTGTTGAAATGACCGGGTTATGGTCACTGTATTCATCACTGGGCGATCTTAAGAAGTATAGGAAGATTTGTACAAAATTACTGCTCGGTCTATTGAAGGGCCGCTCTCTTTGAATGGAAAGAAAAGTGATGTAATGGCCGTAACAAAGAGAAAGAACCCGACAGTATAGGATTAGGAAATTAGTGGTAAATATCTAGAGCACATCCCATTATTTAAGTATTCAGAGTAATACTAAGAAGCTACACTGTAGAGACAGAGAAACTGGTACACCCGCCTAATATGGTGCAAGACTCCCTCGAGCACGTATAAGTGCCGCAACACGACGTGGCATGGACTCTACTAACATCTGAAGTAGCGCTGGAGGGAATTGACACCATCCATCCTGCAGAGCTGTCCACAAATGCACAGGAGTGCGAGGCGGTGCAGATCTCTTCTGAACAGAACGTTGCAAGGCATTCCAGAATGCTCCATAATGTTCATGTCTGTGGAATTTGGTGAGCAGTGGGAGTGTTTAAACTCAGAAGAGTGTTTCTGGAGCAATTTTAGGCATGTGGGTGTCGCATTGTCCTGCTGGAATTGTCCGAGTCCGTCGGAAAGCACAATGGACATGAGTGGATGTAGATGATCAGACAGGATGTTTACATTTTGTCACCTGTCAGAGTCCTATCTAGACGTATCAGGGATCCTGTATCACACGAACAGCACACGCTCCATGCCATTATATAGTCTTCACCAGCTTGAACAGTGCCCTGCTGACGTGCCGGGTCCATAGGTTCATGAGGTTTCCTGGACCCGTACACGTTCATCCACTCGATACATTTTGAAGACTCGTGCGAACAGGCCACATCTTTCCAGTCATAAACAGTCCAATGTCGGTGTTGACGGGCCCAGGTGAGGCGTAAAGCATCGTGTCGTGTAGTCATCAAGGTTACACGAGTGGGTCTTCGGCTCCGAAAGGCCATATCGATGATGTTTCGTTGAATAGATCGCACACTGATTCTTGTTAGTTTCCCAGCCTTGAAATGTGCACCAATTTGAGGAAGAGTTGCACTTCTGTCACGTTAAAAGCTTTTCTTCAGTTGTCGTTGGTCCCGTTCTTGCAGGATATTTCTCCGGCCGCATCTATGTCGGTGGTTTGATGTTTTACCGGATTCCTGATATTCACGGTACACTTGTGAAGTTGTCGTACGGGAAAATCCCCAATCCATCACTACCTCTACTACCTCTAAGATACTGTGTCCCGTCGCTTGTGCGCCGACTATAACACCACGTTCGAACTCACTTAAATCTTGATAACCTGCCATTGTAGCCGCAGCAACCCATCTAACAACTGCGCCAGACACTTGCTGTTTTATATAGGCGTTTCCGACGGCAGCGCCGTATTCCGCCTGTTTACATCTATGTATTTGAATATGTATTCCTATACCAGTTTCTTTGGCAGTTCAATGTATCGGTGATCAAAAAGTCAGTATAAATTTGAAAACTGAATAAATCACGAAATAATGTAGATAGAGAGGTACAAATTGACACACATGCTTGGAATGACATGGGGTTTATTAGAACCAAAAAGATACAAAAGTTCAAAAAATGTCGGACAGATGGCGCTTCATGCGATCAGAATAGCAATAATTAGCATAACAAAATAAGACAAAGGAAATGCTCAATATGTCCACCATCATTCCTCAACACTAGCTGTAGTCGAGGAGTAATATTGTGAACAGCACTGTAAAACATGTCCGGAGTTATGGTGAGGCATTGGCGTCGGATGTTGTCTTTATGCATCCGTAGAGATGTCGGTCGATCACGATACACTTGCGACTTCAGGTAACCCCAAAGCCAATAATCACATGGGAGGCCAAGCATGAGCAAAGTGGCGGCTGAGCACACGATCATCACCAAATGACGCACGCAAGAGATCTTTCACGCGTCTAGCAACACTTTGTTTTTTTTTCTAATAAAATCCCATGTCATTCCAAGCACGTGTGTCAATTTTTACCGCTCTATCTACATTATTCCGTGGTTTATTCATTTTTCAAATTTATACTGACTTTTTGATCACCCGGTATATGAAACGCTGCGAACACTTAAAATCTTTTATAGATAAAGGGGATTATAGACGTAGATTTATTGGAAGACTTCTGGAAAAATGCAATTAATCTGAAAAGAGAACGTATTCAAATCGCTTGTGCGGCCAGTTCTAGAGTTTTTCTTCAGAGTTTGAAATTTTTAGCAAACAAACTATCTGACAAAAAAACTTTAAGAAAATAGAAGGCGAAGAGGAAACGAAGTGAAACTTCGATGGTTCAGGCGATGTGTGATGCAATATCTGTCATTAAAAATTTTGAGTCAAATTAATAAAGAGTTTGGCAGTATGACGTTGCACGACTTTTGCTCCCATCCCTTACCTGGCTGGATGCATGCCCTGATTTAGTTGGGAAGGGTGTGATAAGGCCGTTGTATCATCTCTTGAGGCAAGCTGACCCCTGGCTGTTGTAAATGGTCGTTGATATCCACGATACTGGCACTGGGACCTAGTTGACGTCCGAGCTAGACCCACAAGTTTCATAGGCGGCGACAGTTCTGGAGATGTTGTTGGCCACGGGAGTACCTCAGAATCACACAGAGTGTTCATAGAGATGAGTGCCATTTGTGGCCGAGCATTGTCCTGGTGAAAAACGGCATCGTGCTATAGTGTCATGAGAAGTATCAGACGAGGACACAGGATTTCCGTAACGTACCATAGTGCCGTCAGATTTCCCTCAGTCATTACCGGCTGGGATCTGAGGTCGCACCCGATGGCTCTCCACACCGTGAAAACAGTATTAACAGCGGCTGTGCCTCTCGAAAACGTGGGAAGAATGGCACCTGTCCACAGGTCGCCACTATACTCGCCGACAATGTCATCCGGGGTAACGCAGAACTGCGATTCATTGCTGAAATAACGCGACACCTTTCGTCAGCGGTCCGTGCTTCCGAGCCACGGAAACACCCCAAAGGCAGCGGTGTTAATGGAATCTAACACTTGGTACGGTATTTCGCTGGTCCAGCTGCTGTTAGTCCTCGACCAATGCTGCAGGACGACATGCATTGTTGCACGGAGTGCATTACTTGTCCTCGGATGGGAAACGCAGGTATGAGGGGTTTACGACGTGCTTGGTGGACAGTTGGACAATACAGCAGTCCTCCCTTGTGGTGGTCAAACGTGTCGATCGGAAACTTGACCAATATGTCTCCCCTCACGTTCCCATGCTGTTCACACTTGGCCATTGTCACTTCCGAATGTCCCAAAAATCTGGATAACGGTCGATCCGCCACCTGGCCAAGTGGAGATCCACAATGAGGAATCTTTAAAATTCCGTCAGGTGCTGATAACGCTGTCTCACATCAGTACGTGGCATCTTAGTATTTTTCACAGTGACCACTCAACATACGATGCTGTCCACGACAATTATGTACCCTAATATGCCCAGCAACAATACTAAACAAACAACATTAACCCGATTGTTCCACATGTCAACATTAACACAGTGTGGCGGTCGTTCTGCCTGTCACAGAGATCAGCACCTCTAGTCATTTACACACCCGTCGATGGTTTATACGTGTAGGAAGATACGTTGACATCTGACAGTGTCTTCCAGTTGCTGCAGTTTTCTTTTTACCGTGCAGTGTAGATATGACAGCATACTTCAAATGAATTCGGAGATGCGATGGTAGGCCTGTCTTAACAAGTCGGTATAGCAGATGTGGAAATTGAATAGAAATAATCAGGAAAGAGGTGTTCTTATTCGGAAGTCCTTTTGGATAGATTTGGGCAATAGGAGGTCACAGAAAACTGGACTACAGTTATGCTGCTAACATCTTTGCACAAAACACGACCGTAACAGGATTGAAAATCGCTAGTATTTATATAAATTACCATACGCTATGAACTGAACTGCGTCTTACCGGAGTATATATGTAGATGCAGATTTTTTTCTGACTGAAATATTACCATTCATCTGTAGGAGATATACTATACCGAGATGTTTCCAGGGTGTGAGCATGTCTAAAATGTTATCAAAGAGGACTATTGTAAAATGTGATGGTCCTGGCCTAAAACGGAGAAAAGCAGCCCAATATTATTATACTATTACTATCTAGTTTAGCTTCTGTTAAAACACACCCAGGAAAACAAACGTTATTCAGGAGTACACACACCTACATGATTGCCCCAGCGTGTACCGTGGCTCATTACTCGATAATAGGAACTGAATAGTAAACACCGAGATTGATCACCAGTTTGTCGTGTATGTAATGACGCTACATAGCGGTTAATTCCTCTTGTTTATCATGTTAGAGGCGGTACTCTTACATTATAGTGATAAATCTTTTACAACACAGTAATATGTCATGGATAATAATACTATTTCAGTCATGTGAACTTTGTGCTATAACTTCTAATTCAGTCATGTGAATTTTGTACTATAAAGTCTTTTAAGTGTCGACGTTCATGTATAATTGTCGATATCATTTAACATCTATTGAAGGCCCCATGCAGTTCTGACAAAGGGTATCCAATTAATGTTCAGCATCCCAAGTAATTTTTTGTCCATATAAAAGTAGAAACTGTATCAAGCAAATGTTTAGCCAGAAGATATGGCATGGTTGTCTTTCTTTTAACACTATTCGTTACGAGGATGTGTTTTCACTCAAAACCATATATTTTTTATTCAGTAATCAACTTTTTATTGTCAGGACCTGTTCAAAAATGTGTCACACCTTACCTTTCACGTAAAATCGCAACACAAAAGTGATTTTGATTCTCCTGTACTCAACGGTCACACAACATCGCTTGAAAGTATTACAGTACTGTACTATATGTATGTGTATTGTATATAAGGAAACATTATAACAGTTACTGTGCTAGCAACCTACATTCTCCAATAATTAGTAGAATTTTACCTTTTATTAGTTGGTGCACCCTGTACTCATACGAACATTTCAACTGAATATGATTAACTGAATGACCGGTGTGCATTTTCCTTGTGGTTCCACTTGCTTGCTATCAACTTCGGGAAGTGTAATAGTTACATTACTCCGTACCTGCACTGTGGGCTGTAACAGGGGAGTCGATGCCAGTTTGTTGTTATGGTTTTAATAACGTCATGTTTAAGTGAATTGTTTTCGGTGTTATATTTTTGAATAGGTCTTAAGGAGAGACAATAATTTATCAAGTAAACGACGCAGGATGCAGTTCAAAAAAGACATACTGCTGTTAATGACAGGTACAAGAAAGGCAGTTGTGTTGCTTAATGTCCCCCTGGTGTATATTCTACAAGCGGCTCTTAAATTTTTTATTTTGCTTCTGGACAAAAAATTACTTTCGGTTCTTCTTGCTGACATAGTTGCAACTCGTCATTCCATGCGAAAAGAACTAGGGTGCCTCAGGGGATTGCATTTAATTCTGATATGCATTTATTTATCTCTGAACCTGACTTCAGTAGAACCTGACTTCAGTAGACAATAGTGTAGTTTTATAACATCTTTTGAGTCATAGGTGGTACTATTTTTGTAGAACCGCTTCAGACAGAAGAAAAACTGGGGCTGAGTTCTCTCACTGACCGTTATGACTGTCTTCTAGCAAAAATTTCGCAGATTTTAGACTGGCAACAACTCAGCCATCTGAGCATGTAAGCAAAAACGATGCTTGTTTGTTTAACTTACAAAACAAACACGCAGTGGTTTAGTCCTGTTTCCCTTAATTCTATAAAGAAAGTCATGTGCTTAGTTGAACCACTTTATTTTGCTATCAAGTTCGATCATAAACTGTCATCGACAGGCACAGAAATCATCACATTATTTTCTCTATGACATCAGACGGAACCATTCTGTATACAATTTGTTACTGTAACGTCCAATCTGCTTCAAAATTTTTGTAACATTTGTTGTATTACTGTCTAAGATAAACAGTTTCAATCACATTTGATCTTATATTACACACAGGTCGTTTCAACGCCATACCTATTCTTGCATAAGGGTGGTAAGCTGATTTTTGTGCTTGAAGATTATCATTCATGAGAGAAGTTGGTAGTTAAATATACTCATCATACCGGTACTTTCAATATTTAAGAACTGCAGATCACTGATTATAGATCAAAAGTTTTTAAATTAATTAGTTGCTATCATAACAGACCAGTGATTTTCAGATCATGATTTCATTTGGTTACAATCCCGTGAACTGTGCGATCAAGCACAAGGATCCTATTGCGAAGATGAACATTCGTGCGCAATTGATTCATTGAGCTCGTATCCTTATAAATGTTTTTAAGCTTGACAAGAGCCTCACACTGTCTATTGACTAAAGACAAGCTCAGATAGCTACGACGAACAGTTTCATTAGTAAATGTGGTCAAGATAAATTGTCGTTTATGAGAACTGTATCAAAGCTTTTTCCATTATTACTCTACAGAGAAACGTATATCAAGACGTTGTATATTTCTTTACCTGACGAGTGACTTCCGGCCAAACACGGAATCATGTAATGTCTCGACGGGTCGTCCTGAATCTGGCTGCCATTCGTAATATTATGTTACTTGAAAACTTACTACCATATATTTGTAAATCTTGTACTTACGTGTACTTATGTGTACTCATACGAGTACACATAAAATTACGTTTGATTAGTTAAAATGTAATCATAACAAGAGTAAGGTGGCAACTTTTATGAGTGAATGGTGGCCGGACATGTAGACGCGGATCATTTGTAAGTGGGAAGTAGTGGGGAGTTCAGGTAACGTTCATGTCGATGGATTACATGAAAGCCACTGCTAAAAGTTCATTAATGCGTTGACTGAATTATCACGAAAACGTTATGAGACTGAACTTTGATAAGTACAAAGAATATGTCTGCATGAAACGTGAAAAATGTGTTGTCGGTTGACTAGTAGTAGTATTCTCGTGCTGCTCAACGGCTTCACTTCGGCGACTTGTATGTACATAACCTACCCCCAGTAAACTTATCGGGGAAATGAGACCTCCGAACTGCGTGTCGTTCGTCGCGAATCTTCAAATCATTGAGCGGTGAAGGTTACGTTAAAAGCAGACTGAAATATTTCGTGGTCCGACTGGGATTGGACACTACTATGCTTCAGTTTCCAGACACGCGCTTTAGCATTATACTAATACGTCCAATATGTAATAAAATGCAACACCTGCAGCCGTCCTTACGACATATTTGTTATATGGCTACCAGTTTCGGTGGGGCAGTGCACCATCTTCAGGCATCCAACCATCAACTACCAACATAGTTGTTACAGATGGTGCGCGAAAACCAGTTCATAGATGCTGGCCTCTGATGAATCGTGTTTATGATTCGAGTTAACCCTCTCAGCGTGAGTTAAGGCTGAAGATGATGCACTGAAGCACCGAAACGGGTATCCATTTAATAAATATTATAAGGTCGGCTGTAGGTGTTCTATTTTATTACATAAATGAACGGCCGACGTCCCTCAAATCTACTACCAGAAGGATGAACGTTCAAAATCGTCTTATAGGCTTTAACTGACTCATTAATGAATCATAGCTGATACACGCATAATACGAACACTGAGGAACTGATGCCTGGGAATATAAAACGAAATGATCGTATTTGGCGAATCATTGTTAGAGTGAGTTCCTTTATGCATTTAGCAATATTTGTGCATGAAGAGATTGGTCGAGTGTGTACAGTCAATATCTGACGCATTTGGTAACGTCAGATTATACATCGGAGAACACACGTTGCCTGATGAAGAAATTGAAGCACCCAGAAAGGAAGGAGGAAAGACAGGAAACTTCACAGGTTGAGGTTCAAATGGTTCAAATGGCTCTTAGCACTATTGGACATAACATCTGAGGTCATCAGTCCCCTAGACTTAGAACGACATAAAGATAACTAACCTAAGGACATCATGCACATCCATGCCCGAGGCATAATTCGAACCTGCGACTGTAGGAGCCGCGTGGTTCCGGACTGAAGCGCCTAGAACTGCTCGGCCAAAGCAACCGGCACAGGTTGAGGGATGTGATGATATTTTAGTGATTACAAATTTGAGTGAAATTTACAAAGAACTCCGCAGATGAGCATAATTAACTGCATCATATAAATATCACAAAATCATGCGGGAGGCTGATTAGATCACAACGGTAAAAGTCAGACATCAGGCAAGGAATGACTTTATTCCTCATATGACGCATTTAGGAATTTATGCATCATCATCAGATACCAGGAGTGACTGCTGCACTTAATGAGGAACAAACATGTAACATACATCTGGAATCACTATATCTACGAGCAACAATCGCTGCTGGTTATATGATGCATAAATTCCGAATCGCGTCATATGAGCAATAGTCATTCCTTGCATGATGTTTCACTTTTACCATTGCAACCCTGTCAGCCTGAATTCAGGACTACTGAGTGTTATCTTGATGATTTTTCAACCTCTCTGTTCTGCATGCATGCAGTCATTCGGTTGGGAAGAGTCACACAAAACCATTATATCCTCTCCTGAGGCAAGCTGCCCCACAACCATTATAACTGGTCCTCGATATCACACATACCGGCACTAGGACGGAGTTGACGTCCGAGCTAATACCATACGTGTTGTATTGTGAAAGTACCTCAATATCGCAGAGACAGTTCAGGGAGACGCTTGCCATGCATGGACAAGTGTTGTCCTGTTGAAAAGTGGCACCGTGATAATGTCGCGTGAGAGATAACACACGACGAGGCAGAATGTCAGTGCCGTACCGTTATGCCATCAGCGTTCGCTCAATCGACAGCAGCTCTGACCTGAAGACACTGGATGCCATGGGGAACATCGCTGTGGCTCTACAAAACATTGGAAGAATGGAACCTCTCCCGTAGTTGGCGCCATGCTCGCCAACAATGTTATTTTGAGTCAATACGGAACCGCAATTCATTGCTGAACACTGTGCAACACTACTCACCAGCCACTACATCCCGGCCATGGCACCATTCCAAACACAGCCGTTTATGTTGTATGTTAACGGCGGCTTACGCCTGGGACGGTGAATGCCTAGTTCATCTGCTGCCAGTCTCTGTTCAGTGGTGCGAAGTGATACAGAATGTTGCATGGAGTCCATTACTTGTTCTAGGATGGTTGACAGGTTGAAAGGTTACAGTTCTCTTGGTGCAGAATAGGGCGACACTTCCATGTGGTGGTCAGATGTCGCTGAGAGGAAAGTTTACGAGGAGTGAGCCTCCCTTACGTTCCCGTAAGTCCCGCATGGGGCTACTGATATCCGAATGTCCCACAAATCTGGATATTACACGAAAAGCCAGCCAACTGGAGATCCCTTTCAAAGTCTGTCATGTGCTCATATAGCTGTCTCATACGACCGTGGGACATCTCCGTGACCTTCACAGACAGATCTGACGCCGTTAACGCCTCTTATTTGCCCTACCGGTTCTGGTTACCACACCAACCGCCGATGATTGCACTCTGGTGGCCCGTACCTATTACAGAGAATTGCAACTCCAGTCACTTATATACACTCTTGGAAATTGAAATAAGAACACCGTGAAATCATTGTCCCAGGAAGGGGAAACTTTATTGACACATTCCTGGGGTCAGATACATCACATGATCACACTGACAGAACCACAGGCACATAGACACAGGCAACAGAGCATGCACAATGTCGGCACTAGTACAGTGTATATCCACCTTTCGCAGCAATGCAGGCTGCTATTCTCCCATGGAGACGATCGTAGAGATGCTGGATGTAGTCCTGTGGAACGGCTTGCCATGCCATTTCCACCTGGCGCCTCAGTTGGACCAGCGTTCGTGCTGGACGTGCAGACCGCGTGAGACGACGCTTCATCCGGTCCCAAACATGCTCAATGGGGGACAGATCCGGAGATCTTGCTGGCCAGGGTAGTTGACTTACACCTTCTAGAGCACGTTGGGTGGCACGGGATACATGCGGACGTGCATTGTCCTGTTGGAACAGCAAGTTCCCTTGCCGGTCTAGGAATGGTAGAACGATGGGTTCGATGACGGTTTGGATGTACCGTGCACTATTCAGTGTCCCCTCGACGATCACCAGTGGTGTACGGCCAGTGTAGGAGATCGCTCCCCACACCATGATGCCGGGTGTTGGCCCTGTGTGCCTCGGTCGTATGCAGTCCTGATTGTGGCGCTCACCTGCACGGCGCCAAACACGCATACGACCATCATTGGCACCAAGGCAGAAGCGACTCTCATCGCTGAAGACGACACGTCTCCATTCGTCCCTCCATTCACGCCTGTCGCGACACCACTGGAGGCGGGCTGCACGATGTTGGGGCGTGAGCGGAAGACGGCCTAACGGTGTGCGGGACCGTAGCCCAGCTTCATGGAGACGGTTGCGAATGGTCCTCGCCGATACCCCAGGAGCAACAGTGTCCCTAATTTGCTGGGAAGTGGCGGTGCGGTCCCCTACGGCACTGCGTAGGATCCTACGGTCTTGGCGTGCATCCGTGCGTCGCTGCGGTCCGGTCCCAGGTCGACGGGCACGTGCACCTTCCGCCGACCACTGGCGACAACATCGATGTACTGTGGAGACCTCACGCCCCACGTGTTGAGCAATTCGGCGGTACGTCCACCCGGCCTCCCGCATGCCCACTATACGCCCTCGCTCAAAGTCCGTCAACTGCACATACGGTTCACGTCCACGCTGTCGCGGCATGCTACCAGTGTTAAAGACTGCGATGGAGCTCCGTATGCCACGGCAAACTGGCTGACACCGACGGCGGCGGTGCACAAATGCTGCGCAGCTAGCGCCATTCGACGGCCAACACCGCGGTTCCTGGTGTGTCCGCTGTGCCGTGCGTGTGATCATTGCTTGTACAGCCCTCTCGCAGTGTCCAGAGCAAGTATGGTGGGTCTGACACACCGGTGTCAATGTGTTCTTTTTTCTATTTCCAGGAGTGTACCTGGACGTGGACGAAGTTACATTGACACCCGGCTATGTGTTCTGAATGCTTCACTTTTTTTGTCACACACTGTACGTGAGTGAAGGTGCAATGATCTAATATCCTCTACTGCTGGCATTAGTTTACGGAGAAATTTGTACGTGTCCGACATTGACAGATACTTCAAGCGTACAGGCCTAATTTAGCAGTAATATTCTGATCTGGAAACCACTGGTGACTACTAAACCAAATCGGCGCAATACGACTAAGAAATTGCCTCACAGACTACACTGAACTGTAAGGCGAACTGTTCGCTTCAATTGTCTAACGTCCTTGTCGACAAGCATCGTTGTAACTCACGTGAGGAGATCATAGGCGGTAGGACCCACCAGGAGCCAATACAACTTGTCATACGTCATAAGAATATTAATTTAATGGACAACTTCGCTTAGAAAGGCGAAAACAACGCCGTCCTTAGTATGTAAGGATGTGGAAAAATTAGTGACGATAGTTGATGTGGTTCACAACGAAAACGTTCGGAATTCTTTCGAATAGAATTTACGTGTATAAAATATCAGTTTTTAATCCACTTCATTCCGAGTAAAATGTTTGAGCTGTCTCCACCATCGTTTACAACCCTCTTTTCGCTCGTTGCTTACTGCTACGAGCATGCGCTATTAAGTTCATAGTCGTGCTCTTCGTTAACGTAATCTAATCTAGGCTGCTTCTTCTGTAATTAAATCACAGTATCAGTTGTCTGTTGCATGCTTCAATGCCACAGTAAAAATCTTGAAATAAATAACTTTCCTGCTTTCGGATGTCATTTAATTGAGATAAACAATTCGGTTAGCTGATTTGGGCACCCTTGAGCGTGGGTTTCACGTTTTTGCTTGTACTTACAGAATTTCGTGCAACTGACAGTTGTGCCCGTACTTACGATAAGTTGTGCTGCGTTTGTATCAGGGGCACCTTCACACGTTGTTCTTTGCAAATTACTCTGCGGATCATGGAATGCTGCTAGCGTTCAGCCACGGATCACTTCTTAGTTCCATTTGCTTTACGATGCGTATGTACTCAACACAACGCCCAGCGATAGTACGAGTCGTTTGGAATATTTACACCCTTCCACGTTCACTGGGAACTCTATGCGTACTGGGTATTCGTGGACTTAAGGGTGTAACATATACAGGGTTATTACAAATGATTGAAGCGATTTCACAGCTCTACAATAACTTTATTATTTGAGATATTTTCACAATGCTTTGCACACACATACAAAAACTCAAAAAGTTTTTTTAGGCATTCACAAATGTTCGATATGTGCCCCTTTAGTGATTCGGCAGACATCAAGCCGATAATCAAGTTCCTCCCACACTCGGCGCAGCATGTGCCCATCAATGAGTTTGAAAGCATCGTTGTTGCGAGCTCGCAGTTCTGGCACATTTGTTGGTAGAGGAGGTTTAAACACTGAATCTTTCACATAACCCCACAGAAAGAAATCGCATGGGGCTAAGTCGGGAGAGCGTGGAGGCCATGACATGAATTGCTGATCATGATCTCCACCACGACCGACATGACTTTGTCATCGGGTGTCATGGCTTGTAGCAATTGTAAACGGTAAGGCTTCTGCTTTAGCCTTTTCCGTAAGATTTTCCAAACCGTCGGTTGTGGTACGTTTAGATCCCTGCTTGCTTTATTCGTCGACTTCCGCGGGCTACGCGTGAAACTTACCCGCACGCGTTCAACCGTTTCTTCGTTCACTGCAGGCCGACCCGTTGATTTCCCCTTACAGAGGCATCCAGAAGCTTTAAACTGCGCATACCATCGCCGAATGGAGTTGGCAGTTGGTGGATCTTTGTTGAACTTCGTCCTGAAGTGTCGTTGCACTGTTATGACTGACTGATGTGAGTGCATTTCAAGCACGACATACGCTTTCTCGGCTCCTGTCGCCATTTTGTCTCACTGCGCTCTCGAGCGCTCTGTCGGCAGAAACCTGAAGAGCGGCTTCAGCCGAACAAAACTTTACGAGTTTTTCTACGTATCTGTAGTGTGTCGTGACCATGTGTCAATGAATGGAGCTACAGTGAATTTATGAAATCGCTTCAATCATTTGTAATAGCCCTGTACATGATTTGTAAGACGGGCAAGAGCACAGGTCTCAGCCCAGAACTCTTGACCACGTGTCCATCGCCGCTAGTCATTGCTCCATAGTATAAAACAGTCGTAAAGAGCCTTTTACCGGTGACAGCTAAACTGTATGCGATATCTTCCGTGATGTAACCTTTCTCCCTACATATGAGCTCAAAATCTAGAGCTGGGATTGTAGGTTAACGTCTTGACTCTGTATCTAAATTGCTGTGTTGTTGAAGTATGGTGAAAGCTATTCGTATTCAGGTATTGCTTGGTGTGGTCTGATTTTCTGTAGACCTCATAAGCAATCCGACCGTCCGTCTTTTTCTCAATCAACACAACGAAATAAGATGCCTCGCCAGTCCTCTCCATCTCGACAGCAAATTTAATGTGGGGTTGAACGTTGTTCGTGCGATGCACGAACAGCTGCGGTGTCCGGCTGATGAGATGTCCGTATAGCAACGTGCCAGAGGTGGCAAGACATGGTGTCACGGATTTGAGAGTGTGTTCCTCAAACTACGCTACGAAAATGTTCGTGACTGCCGGCAACGGTGGGGATCCCATGTCTGTGCCATCCGTCATCGAAGTATAGGAAATACGTTTTTAATAGGGTATGAGGTAGCAATTTGACGATTCCAAGTGAAAATGGATTGGAGAAAGGATCCAACTTATCTTCTACAAGCGTCGTTCTAAAAAGCGACAATACATCTAAAATAACCATTAAACTGCGTAGGAGTCCATTAATGTATTAGAATTTAGAAAATTGTGCTCGAAATGTCCTACAGTTGCCGAATGTTCAAAAGTTTTATTCTGGAGGATTCGCGTGGAACTAAAAAGTTATTCATACACGCCAAAGTAAAAAACGAAGTGGACGGAGGTGATTTTCGGTTAAGGTGGTGTTATTGTTTGGTGCAGCTTCCTCTGATTTCGAAGTTTAGTGAACTGTAAGAAGATCGTGCGTCGTTACGACATCTTTTTATTTGTTTAGGATGACATTCTATAATACAGAGGTCGCAACAATAGATAATTGTGCGAAATGCATTCACAGGAGGAAACGAGAAAGGTCTTCACGTGTGGAAAGATTCACCGTGGTTTAATAACCATGTTAGAAAACTGCTACATAATCAAAGAGAGCTTCGTCACAGATTCAAGTGCAGTCAAAGGCTAACTGACAGAGCTGAAGGAAGCGAAAATGGGGTTAAGGAGAGCAGTGAGACAAGCGTTCAGTGACTCTAAACCGCAAGAGGTTTAGGTTGTACGTAAGCTGAGTAAACGGTTCGAAATAATCTATTCAATGACTCAGTGGCGATACTGCCACCAAAACGGATGATTACATAGAGAAGGCCGAAATACTGAATTCGGTCTTTCGGAACTGTTTCACTGTCGAAGATATGAATACAGTCCCTTCATTTATCCATCGTACGAATGTTGAAATGGCAGATAATGAGATAACCGACAGCGGAAAAAAAGCAATAACAATCACTTGGTTGTGGAAAGGCATCGGGATCAGGTGAGATACCTGTAAGATTCTACAAAGCTTCTGAGAAAGAATTTGCTCACGTCCTAGAAGCAGTTCATCGTAGTTCGCTGGAGCAGAGAAGGGTACATAACGATTGGAAAAAAAGCGCAGGTCATTACCGCTTTCAAGAAGGGCAGTGGGGCAGATGCACACAATCATAGACCTATATCGTTGACGCCAAACTGTTGTAGAATTATGGTACATGACTTACTCTCAAGAAATACGACGGTTTTGGTGATCGAAAAAATTTGGATACCGCAAATAGAGATATTGCGAAACTCAGTTCGCTCTGTTGTTCCATGAGAACCATAGCACTGTAGACAACCGGGCTCAGGTTGATGCTGTGTTGCTTGACTTCGGGTAGGCATTTAACACAGCCCCGCAATGCCATTTAGTGAAAAAAAAGTAGGAGCTTACCGAATATCAGACCGGATTTTCAACTGGATTTAAGACTTCCTTGGAGACAGAACTGATCACGTCGGTCTTAACGGAACAAAATCGTCAAATGTAAAGGTCATTTATGGAGTAACGCAAGGAAGTATGACAAATGTTCAAATTTGTGTGAAATCTTATGGGACTTAACTGCTAAGGTCATCAGTCCCTAAGCTTACACACTACTTAACCTAAATTATCCTAAGGACAAACACACACACCCATGCCCGAGGGAGAACTCGAACCTTCGCCGGGACCAGCCTCACAGGCTATAACTGCAGCGCTTAGTCCGCTCGGCTAATCCCGCGAGGCAGGAAGTATGACAGAACCGTTACTGTTTGCAGAGTATATAAATCATCTAGTAGAATGTGTCGGAAGCTGTTGCAGCACAGTTGACAGTAGTGCGTAAGAAATTAACGTCAGAGGACAGTATAGGTTTGCAGAATGACCTACAGAGGATTGAGTAATGCTACAGGTTCTGGCAGTTGATCATAAACGTAAATAAATGTAACACATTGCGCATATAGAGGAAAAGAAACACACTACTATACGACAACGTTACTGATGACACATTGCTGGAAACAGCATATACCGAAAAGTATCTAGGAGTAACTATTCAGAAGGACTTCAGTGGGATGACAACATAAAACAAATAGTTGGAAAAGCAGGTGCCAGACTGATATTAATAGGAATAATCTTAAGTAAATGTAACTCATCCACAAATGAAGTGGCTTGCAAGGCGCTTGTTCTCCCGATTCTCTTGTTCATCAGTTTGGGACTCTCACCAGATGGATCTGAGAGAGAGAGAGAGAGAGAGAGAGAGAGAGAAGATCCAACGAAGAGCGGCGCGTATCGTCACGGGATCGTATGGTCGGCAAGAGAGCGTTACAGAAATACGCAACAGCCTCTAGTGGCAGACGATACAAAAAAGGCGTTGTGCATCACGGAGAGCTTTACTACTGAAATTTCGAAACAGTATTTTCCGGGAGGAGTCGGAAAACATACTTACACTTCTAGAAAGATGACCACGATGAGAAAAATTGTAGAAATTAGAGCTAATACAGAGGCTTTCCGACAGTAATTCTTCCCACGCGCCTTTCGCGTACGGAGTAGGGAAGGTAAGGGCAGGATCAGTTATACCAGAAGTATCCTCCGCCACACGCCTTTGTGTGGCTTGCGGAGTATTGATGTAGATGTAGAATTAGAACTGTTGCAAAGTGTCGACTCTAGGGGGAGGAACTGTTGACGTTCAACATCAATTTATTGTGCGCAAGCAGGTGTACATATCTGTTATTGTTTGTCACAACCATTAACTATCTGTGAGTATGAATACAGAGCTGTTTAAAATGGAACGACTCCAGAAAACTGACTGTAAGGAAGCTTCATGTCAGACCTGAAAGGTCCTACATTTATCTCTCAAAGATGTAATGAAAGTAAAATTAAGAGAGATTCAAACTAACACAGGGAAATTCCAACAGTGGTTTCTGCCATGACTTGATTTGGAAACCAATGATACATCTTTATAACTTTGCGGTATAATTTCCTTGGATAATTTATTGCTTTTAGAGAAAATATTTTGTACGGTTACAACTTGTAAATATTTGAAGAAAGTCGTATTTCAAGATCACGAAGAGCTCCTGACGGAAGAAACTTTTACGGATTTCTGGGATGATGGGATGTGGAAGGGTCACCAGGTTGTGGTGCTATTTTAATACCATCAACTGCCGAAGTGTATTAATGTTTGTTTTTGTTGCAGTTCTTAGTGACTCTGAAGAATTAGTTTCTACAAGAAGGTGCTGTTTGCGGTAACCGAGCAGTGATTTTCACGTATACTCCATCACTATGCACTTCTACAAATTAGCCACTCGTTCACATAAAGTATATTCGCTAATGTCATTCTTCATAAATAATCATTCACTATTTGAAACTAATAGTTACGTCGACATATACGGCACCAGAAGAAAAAATGGCATTTACTGTCCATTACTGAAACTGACAGTTGTTGGGAGAGATGTTCAAAACGTAGTCACCAAAACCCTTTGATTATAATATGCGTAACGGCCAACAAACCAAATTTTTAATCTAAACTGAAATCGTTTTACCCACGTATCTTCGTCAATTCCATAAATGAATCTTTTAGTGCATATATTCAATATTAGGCAGAAATATTTATTTTTGGGTAGCATTTCTTACAATATGAGACAGAAATATTTATTTTTATGTTTCTCCAGTAACATGAGCAATTTCAAAGGCTTGAAAACACATTTTCGTCAGATTTTAAAAGCTGCATAGATTAATACGTAAATAGCCAGTATGTAGGCATACAGACAATCTTGTCACGTATACGTAGTGTGAAAGCTGACATCGTGCAGATAATCAACTGAATAAAGGATAACTCATAAACTAGGAATCAAAGCTTGTTTATGATTTGGCTGCTACATTATTTTATTCAATCATTACATGAAAAGCAGAAAAATAATAATAATGTCACTTCCTATAGCAGAGTTACGGATGAATGACTCTCATGTTCCATTGTATGAATTGAACTGTTACGATTTCCAAGCAAATTCGTCGAATGAATGGTTCACGTGTCATTGCTTGAATTAACGAGATGGCTCTTTCAGCTGTATCTGTCAAACAAAGCTTTGTTACGTCTAATCAGTTGCTTGGCACAACGTGCAAATTGATCTCCTGTGTAACTCTAAACGCTGACAGCTGAACGTTTAATCAGCCATAACGAGCACGGCTGGTGTCTCCAGAAGTCGGTAGGAGGAAGAACAGGAGAGGGGAGGTGTCAGTCCACTAATTGACGGATATAGGGAGAAGCAAAATTAGACCAAAAACTCTTTTTCTTCATGAATATCACATGCTGCATAGATTAATACGTAAATAGCCAGCATATAGGCATACAATCTTTTTAAGTATACGTAGTCTGAACGCTGACGTCATTTCTACAGAAATCGTGCATATAATCAAGTGAAGGAAAAATAAATCACATACAGATAAACTAGCAATCAAAGTTTGCTTATGAATTGGGTGCTGAGCAATAGGTTAGTAAACAGCGAACCAAACCGACGACAGTTGCATTTCCTGTTTATGACTGTTAATTTGAATAGATCCTTCCGAAAAGAGGGGTAACATCATTTCCGAGGAAATAGTCACTGAAGGCACAAGTTACTGTACGTTATTATCGTCCAACGTAGATACAAATTTGTCATTGGGTGGTTAATGGTTACCTGCAATGTTCTAGTATCTGTGGAAGGTTAGTAATACATAAACTTGGTACGCTAAAAGCCACATTTGGTACATGCAGAAAATTTATTAAGGTAAACGAGCGAATACTTGACAAATGTATTGATTACTTCACCCACAAATATTTACTGTCAGCTCGACCAACTCTGTAATAAGATTCATATTGATGATATGTGGGATACAGAGAGCACATGTCACGAGTTCAGTATAGCGGTAATACCCGCTCTGTTGAGACCAATACCCGCTCTGTTGAGACCCCATGACACGAAAACGATTAACATGCTCATTATTACAGCAAACACCCCTCTGACACTGATACAGTTTGTACTACGTCGGGTCGTGAACGGAATTGTATTCTGTCATTTGTGCAAGAACAGTATATACAGTCATGAGCCAAATGTTTAATAGCGTGGTTGTCCAGTTTCTGAACACAGTACAACAGCAGTTCTGGCTGGAAAGGATTCTACCAGGCCATGGTGTATTTACGGAGGTGTATGGCACCAGATGTCTATGCACAGGTCTCAACGACTTGTCGAGCCCTGTAACGTCCCAGATGTAATCAGGCACATTTGGTGGGCACTGTGACGCTCCTCAAAACAGCTCGACTGACCTTTAACGCGTAGTGCTATCTTGCTGGAATATGCCACTGGCGGCAAGGAAGACTTCAAACATGAAGGGATGCACGTAGTCTACAGCTACCAAGGTGCCATCGATTACCACCAAAGTTCCCATAGAAGCCAAGATGAATATCCCCCGAGGCTCCGTCCGTGGTGCGGTGCAAGTTTTGAGCAGCCGTTTACCTGTATAATAGCACAACTGACACGATCGTTGACCTAGTGTAGCAAGAAACGTGATCACGTAGGTCGCATGATTCAGTATCGATGATCCTCAGCACACTGCGGCCATAACTGACGGTGTCGTGGTGTGAACATCAGAAGAGCATGTGTTGTTGTCTAACCGCATGTTCGACAATGTGCGCTTAGCACTGTGCTCCGAAACACTTGTCCCTGCGTCAGCACTCTAGTTTGTCCTCCGGTATGCCACACATCGCCACCGACCCTACTTTACAGAGCAGGCAAGCCTCCGACTTCCAAATTCCGTGATGGGACATGGATGCTGAGCACATTCTCGAGTACTCATTCACCGCCCTTCAACCTCATTCCATGGATGACGACGGCAGTAACACGCGGACAGCCAATCACTTCATCGTTTCCGATGTGCATATCCCCAGGCGTCAGGCCGTAGCAAGTTGCTTATGTTAGTGGATTTCCCTATTTGTGGTCCGTATCCCCTCTGCTCTCCTTACATACTTTCCTTACAGCCTTGGGACCCGCAACGTCAGCCCGCCCGGTTAGCCGATCGGTCTAACGCACGGATTTCCGGAGTGGGAAGGAGCGCCTGGGCCCGGCACGGCGGACTTGTGTCGAGGTCCTGTGAGCAGGCCAGTCTTTGGATAGTTTTTAGGCGGTTTTCCATCTGCCTCGGCGAATGCGGGCTGGTTCCCTTCATTCTGCCTCAGCTACACTATGTCCGCGATTGCTGCCCAAACAAGTTCTCCACGTACGCGTACACCACCATTACTGTACCACGCAAACATAGGGGCTACACTCGTCTGGTGTGAGACGTTCCCTCGGAGAGGGGGGGGGGGGGGGTCCACCGTAGGCCGAACCGACAATAACCCTGGGTTCGGTGTGGGGCGGCGGAGGGGTGAAGTGGATTGCGGTAGTCGTCGTGGGGTTGTGGACCACTGCGGCTGCGGCAATACGATACAATACTCGCAACGTCAGCAGGCGCCGTTCAATATCTCGGTGGCCATATTATTTCGGTTCATCAGTGTACGATGGCAGCGAAGGTGCCTTTCGTTAATTCTTCCGACATTTCGGCATGCTCACGAGCAACTTACGGAAGTCACAACTACCAGATTCTCATTAACACCTAGGTGTCGAAGCAGCAGGTTTATGTTGTTACGAGTCTGAGCATTGACATCTGTGCTCGCCGACCAGTTTTCTTCTTATGTTGTTGTACTGTATGCCGAATCTCGTCCATTCCTGGAAACTCGTGTTACACGACAACGAAACGTGACGCTGTAGCACACGCCATAACGAAATGGCAGAAATCGCAATTCACCGCTGCCTGCATGCATGCAAGATACCTGTATGTTCCTCACCATATGCAGGACAACTGCTCTGTACATTGTGCGGGAAGTTGTGACTGTGCGTGGAATATCAAGGATGGGCATTATAATCAGATAATCTCTCGCATAAATTTTGTTACATTTAGTAAATGGACCAGGCATGGACACCGCAACAGAAAACGTAACATTTCATCACCGTAGGTTAAAGAGGCATACATCACGGCAGTTACCACTTATACTGCCTGTTCGTAAAATTCTTGGTACATGTCACACACAAGTGTAACGTACCCTGCTACTGTGAACTGCGTGAATGCTGTACAAGTCGACTCTTGGAAGAAAATTTTCAGCATAGATAAGCAAAGGTTGATTGGGGTGAACGAAAGGAAGATAGAAGTATTAAAGAACAGTAGAAACGAGATTATGAGCCAATCTTAGTATAAAAAGAGGGGGCCACGTGGAATACGAAGAAAGTCTGCTAGCTTGTAAGTAAAATAAGGTAAGAAGGATAAATCAAGGATATTGGAAACGAACTAGCACAGACAAAGATGATATTTCTGGCTCAAACAAGTACACCCGAATCAAACAAAGGCTTCAACATGGCAAAGAAGTTTTAGAGAACGCACGTCAGGAGTACAGCATAGCACGGAAGCGAAACATGGAAGAAGTTTTGCGCAAACAGCCTAAGAAAACACTAACTAGAGGAAGAGAGACGAAGATAAAACACACGTTTTGATATCAGTTTAATAAGTCACGGCTGCAAAATAACACGAATTCTTTACAGACGAATGGAAAAACTAGTAGAAGCCGACCTTGGGGAGGATTAGTTTGGATTCCGTAGAAATATTGGAACACGTGAGGCAATACTGACCCTACGGCTTATCTTAGAAGCTAGATTAAGGAAAGGCAAACCTACGTTTCTAGCATTTGTAGACTTAGAGAAAGCTTTTGACAATGTTGACTGGAATACTCTCTTTCAAATTCTGAAGGTGGCAGGGTTAAAATATAGGGAGCGAAAGGCTATTTACAATTTGTATAGAAACCAAATGGCAGTTATAAGAGTTGAGGGGCATGAAAGGGAAGCAGTGGTTGGGAAGGGAGTGAGACAGGGTTGTAGCCTCTCCCCGATGTTATTCAATCTGTATATTGAGCAAGCAGTAAAGGAAACAAAAGAAAAATTCGGAGTAGGTATTAAAATCCATGGAGAAGAAATAAAAACTTTGAGGTTCGCCGATGACATTGTAATTCTGTCAGAGACAGCAAAGGACTTGGAAGAACAGTTGAACGGAATGGATAGCGTCTTGAAAGGAGGATATAAGATGATCATCAACAAAAGCAAAACGAGGGTAATGGAATGTAGTCGAATTAAGTCGGGTGATGCTGAGGGAATTAGATTAGGAAATGAGACACTTAAAGTAGTAAAGGAGTTTTGCTATTTGGGGAGCAAAATAACAGATGATGGTCGAAGTAGAGAGGATATAAAATGTAGACTGGCAATGGCAAGGAAATCGTTTCTGAAGAAGAGAAATTTGTTAACATCGAGAATAGATTTAAGTGTCAGGAAGTCGTTTCTGAAAGTATTTTTATGGAGTGTAGCCATGTATGGAAGTGAAACATGGACGATAAATAGTTTGGACAAGAAGAGAATAGAAGCTTTCGAAATGTGGTGCTACAGAAGAATGCTGAAGATTAGATGGGTAGATCACATAACTAATGAGGAGGTGTTGAATAGGATTGGGGAGAAGAGACGTTTGTGGCACAACTTGACCAGAAGAAGGGATCGGTTGGTAGGACATGTTCTGAGGCATCAAGGGATCACCAATTTAGTATTGGAGGGCAGCGTGGAGGGTAAAAATCGTAGAGGGAGGCCAAGAGATGAATACACCAAGCATATTCAGAAGGATGTAGGTTGCAGTAGGTACTGGGAGATGAAGCAGCTTGCACAGGATAGAGTAGCATGGAGAGCAGCATCAAACCAGTCTCAGGGCTGAAGACCACAACAACAACAAGATATCAGTGAACAATTTTCGTACACTAGTCTTCTGATGGATACTGGGGCAACGTCTGTGTCGTAACTTAGAATGCATTATTAAAGGTAACGTGGTAGAAACTGGAGCAGCAATAGCACACACTTGTGTGGAGTTTATTTTTCAGCGCCATAACCAGCCTAGGGTTAACACAACTGTGAGACGTGTGAAAAAAGACTTGAATGCATTGCTTTTCACTGAACAGACTCGTATCTCTGCTGTAATTGGTGGACTGGGTTAGACAAATCACGGCCTGCACCTGAATAGGAAGGGGACGGACAGATCAGGTGAGCGTCGTTCAAAAAGTGTAGGAGGGGATACAAGCACACCAGGAACCATCCCTGTGATTAGTGGAATCAGAGGAACATATTTTCTAGGTTAGGTTACATGCAGACAATATTGAAAGAAATTTGAACTAAGCTGGATCATAATATATGTAACAGTTTGTAGAAAAGTAAAATTACCTTGTGTCATCTGAACATTATGAGGCTGGAAAACAAGATAGATGTTCTGTGGGCCTAGAAGAAAAGGAAAATTTTGTAGTGATAGATGCTCTATGCGTCTCTGAACGCTATGTAACAACAGGGATGGAGAACTTAAATGTCATGGGCTATAGACTATCAACATTTTTGGGTAGAGTTAACGTGGAAAAAGCAAGAGTTGCAGTGTATTTAAAAGTGGAGCACAAAATCAATTAAAAATTCTGGAACAAAGAGTTTTTGTGAACATCGGGACCAAGAAGCAAGTCCTTGTAACCTTTTGCTGCCGATTGCTTCTTTGGTAATTGTGATAGTCTACAGACTCCTTCTAGGAAACTTTCAGCTATTTATGGGTTTGATGTGGGGGAAGAGACCAAACTGCGAGGTAATCGGTCTCATAGGATTAGGGAAGGATGGGGAAGGAAGTCGGCCGTGCCCTTTCAAAGTTATCCCGGCATTTGCCTGAAGCGATTTAGGGAAATAACGGAAAACCTAAATCAGGATGGCCAGACGCGGGATTGAACCGTCGTCCTCCCGAATGCGAGTCCAGTGTGCTAACCACTGCGCCACCTCGCTCGGTTTCAGCTATTTATGAGACATCTTCAGGCATTACTGAGCTACCTGTCAGACACGACGAACCTAATAGTAGTTTGTGGAGATCTAACCGTATATTTATGAAAGGATACTGACAGGAAAAGTGAACTGGTACCATTATTTGGATGTTTCAATCTAATATGAGTACTTAATTTTCTAACGCGGGTGCAGCCAAGTTGCGTGGTCCTGATCAACAATATTTTTGTAGACAGTGCTCAGGTTTAAACAATTAATATGCACCCAGTTGTTAATGGACTGTCTGACCATGAAGCACAATTAATGGAAATAATGTGGCACTTTATAGACTATTGTAAGTTCACACATATCAGAGACGCTAGTCGATGAGAACAGGATACAACGTTTTAAAATAAATAAAAAGAAGTGGTATGGGTTAAGTTACTTAAAGAAAACAATATAAAGTCAAATTAAATTTATTCCACAGTAAATCTGTGTCAATATCTGACATTAGGTGTCCTAAACAGTTATCCAAAAGATCTGTACAAAAAACATTAGTAAACCGTCGATAACTAATGGACTTAAAATCTCATGTAAAAGGAAGAGGCCAGAATAAGCCGAAATCCGCGTTACTTCGGTGTTACAAGAAATACTGTAATTAAAATTCCTACAATTATGTACTCCATGATAGCAATTAATAATGTAGATAATAAGATTAAAAGTATGTGGGATATTATCAAACTGGAGACAACACAGCCAGTCAGCGCGTAGGGGAAGAATTAAACTAAATGTAGTGTTGTGACTGATAATAATTCGCAAGTTCTGAGTGCTTTTAACAATGGCTTTCTAAACGTAGCAGTAAAAACGGGATTCAATATTTTAGTTGAAGAAGCAAGTGAACATATCAAAAATGTTAATCCATAATACTTTAAGAAAGAAGGCGTAACACCAAAATCCTTCAGTGAACTTAATAAAATTGCAAAAAATTAAGAGGAGAAAATCTTATATGGAATTGGTAGGATTTCAATCAGAATTCTGAAAAGTTGGTCTAACCAGGTAAGTAATTTCCTAAATGACATTTGACGCATCACTGGCTCAGAAATTTTTCCAAGATGACTAAAATATGTAACGATTAAAATTTTTCATACGATAGGTGGCAAAACAGATTTAAAGAATTATTTTTCAGTTTCCTTACTCACATCATTTCCTTAATGTTCGAAAAAGATGTGTACTCAACAGCAGTCTCACATTTAAGTGGTAACAGTTTATTTAGCATATCATTTTTTTGGATTACAGAAATCTGAGAATGCTATTTACACATTCACTCACCAAATATTACAAACCGCAAATAATGAAAAATCGCTAGTTAATGATCTTTACGAGGCACTTGGTTAGACGAATCATGTTATACTCTTAGAAAACCGGAAGCGTTATTGAACTTATGGATTTACACACAACTGATTTGAATCATACTTAATAAAGAGAATGTGAGAGGTTGTGCTGAATACATCAAACAATGTTGGAAGAATGAAAAATTTTAGTAACTGGAGAGAAATCACGAAGGGAGTCCCACAGGTTTCGATTATGAGTCCACCTCTATTCTTTATGTATGTGTGTGACCTTCCACTCAACATTCAACAAGTAGAACTGGTACTTTATGAGATGATACAAGTGTTATAATAAATCCCATTACAGCGAAGGCAACAGGAGACGTTTCTGAAAGAATTATTACGGGGTTCTCTGAAAACCTACTCTTCGAAAATTTTGAGAAAACATCTGTCCTCAATTCTGTGCAACAGGTAGCGCCATACCAAAAATTGACGAAACAAATGAACACGTTCAGTAAATAGGGTACAATACTCAAATTTTCTGAGTGTACGTATTGATGAAAATCTGAACTCGAAGAAGCATATTATTGAGCTTCTCAAAGAATAAAATTCACGTGCTCTTGCTCTTCCCATAATTGCTGTTCTTGGAAACTACTGACATATTTTACGTAATTTCACTCAACAATGCCTCATGGATTAATCCTCTCAGATAATTCATTGCTTGGAAAGAAAGTGCTGATTGCACCAAAGGGAACCATATGAATAATATGTGTTGTTCACATGCAATTGACCTGTAGGTTCCTCTTAAATTAATTTTGAATTTCAACTGCATGATTACCTTTTACCCGGTGTAGTGTAGCAACTCTACGTTGCATGGACTCAACAAGTTGTTGGAAATCCCCTACAGAAATACTGAGCATTGCTGCCTCTATAGTTATCGATAAATGCGAAAGTGTTGTCGGTGCAGGATTTTGTGCACGAACTGACCTGTCGAATATATCCTATAAATGTCTGATGCGATTCATGTCGGCCGATCCGGCTGGGCAAACCATTCGCTCGAATTGTCGAGAATGTTCTTCAAACCAATCGTGAACTGTCCATGAAAGGCTGGAAATGGTCTCTAAGCACCCGAACAGATCCATTTCCAGTAGCGCCTGAGGATCCAGTCCATTCCATCTAAACACAGCCCGCACCATTATGGAGCCACCACCCGCTTGCACACTTCCTTGTTGACGGGTCGACGGCTCCAGTTGTCTATGGTCCGATATGCTCATGAGGCCAGGAGAGGAGAGGGGCTGCAGGCGATGTTGTGCTGTTAGCAAAGGCATTCACTTTGGTCGTCTGTTCCCATAGCCCATTGACGCCAAATTTCACCGATCTGTCCTAACGGATACGTTCACCATACATCCCACATTTATTTCTGCGGTTATCTCACGCGGTGTTGTTTGTCTGTTAACAGTGAAAACACTACGCAAACGCCGCTGCTCTCGGTCTTAAAAGTGAAGGCAGTCGGGCACTGCGTTGTCCGTGGTGGGAGGTAATGCCTAAAAACCTTTTCACTTGTATCACCTGAGTACAAACGACAGCTCTTCTACAATACTAGAGGAAAAATGACCTCTATTACCCATTATTAGACCTGTCAGTGACACGGGAACGAGTACAATATGCAACAAAATTATTTTTGGAAAAAATCTGGAAATTTGTGGAAAGTTCTTTTGGGACCAACTGCTGAGGGCATCGCCCATAGGCTTACACACTGCTTAATTTAACTTTAACTTACGCTAAGGACAACATGCACTCGCATGTCCGAGGGACGACTCAAACCTCCGACGGGGAGAGCCGCGCGAACCGTGACAAGGCCCCTAAGACCACGTGGCTGACTTTTTTTCTTTTTTTGACAGTTTCCCAAATAACATAAAATATCTGACATATAGCAAAGCAAGTTTTGAATCTAACCAAAAGTCATTTCTCCTGCGCGACACCTTGTGCTTCAGAAACGAATTTTATACAAAAATTGGTAGCCTGTAAAAATAATACAGGGTGTTTATAAATGAATATCGGGGTTTTAACGCTTTATAATATTTATTCTATTAAACTTACAGTTATAAATGATATGTCGAATGAAAGAGAAACTCAAACAGTTTTACCAAGAAGCTTATAAATGTCCAGTGTGAGCACCATCTGTCACACGGCACACATCAAGTCTACAGCCGAGTTCCTCCCAAACGTTGATAAGTGTGTCTTCAGTGATTGTAGCAACAGCTGCTTAATTCAGGGAGGTCTGCTGGTAGCGGAGGCATGTACACACGATCGTTGATGAAGCGAAAAAGGAAAAAATCGCATGGCGTTAGGTCGGGTGAACGTGGAGGCCATGTGACGCAAGCCCTGTCACTGGGCAGCTTGCGGCCTATCCAGCGCTTGGGTACAGTGAAGTTCAACCAATCTAGCGGATTGCGGCGGAAACATTGCCCGCTGCGCACGCGCGCTGGTGCCAAACACAACTGTTTGTGTTGCTCTTTCATTTGACATATCATTTATAACTGTAAGTTTAATGTAGTAAATATTATAAAGCATTAAAACCCCGATATCCATTTATAAACACCTTGTATAGGGCTTGTAAATAGTAGCTGCATGATGAGGAGTAAATAATAATATGGTTATTAATGTTAACACTAATCGTGTATTCAAATTCCTTAGACTGAGTCATACTACATCATTTCAATAACTTTTAAATGATCTATGGAACATGTATAACTAACTAACTAATGAACTGTGTAGTAACGGTAACACCGTCATGTGTATTTTTTGGTTCCATTTATGTGATATAAATTTAAGCGTTAAAATTCACCGTATTCCGCCAGTTTATGACCCTGATTGATCAAGTTTGCAATGGAAATCATTAATTTAATGTTAGTAGAAAGTCCAGAAAATCATCATGACCTGCAGAATTACCGTAATGGCTGCATCACATTATCTTAGTTTTTAAATATTTCCCCGTTTCACCCTTCCCAGCCCCCCTCCCCCTTGCTGTGCTTAGCCCGCATCTCGTGGTCGTGCGGTAGCGTTCTCGCTTCCCACGCCCGGGTTCCCGGGTTCGATTCCCGGCGGGGTCAGAGATTTTCTCTGCCTCGTGATGGCTGGGTGTTGTGTGCTGTCCTTAGGTTAGTTAGGTTTAAGTAATTCTAAGTTCTAGGGGACTGATGACCATAGATGTTAAGTCCCATAGTGCTCAGAGCCATTTGAACCATTTGCAGTGCTTAAAGTTGTACATTCGTGCACTAGGGTCATATGTTTAAACGAAGGGGTGCTGAAAGGTAAATGGTTCAAATGGCTCTGAGCACTATGGGACTTAACATCTGAGGTCATCAGTCCCCTAGAACTTAGAACTACTTAAACCTAAGGACATCACACTCATCCATGGCCGAGGCAGGATTCGAACCTGCGACCGTAGCGGTCACGTGATTCCAGACTGTAGTGCCTAGAACCGCACGGCCACCCCGGCCGTCGCTGAAAGTTATTGCCTCCCAAATTTTTACCTGAAAACACTTGGAGATTTTTTAATAAAACAAGCTTAATTAAGGCTCTGGATCTTTAGTCTTCATGTCTATATATTTATTTCTCAATATAGTCACCCGAGTGACGAACACATTTCTCCAAACGAGAGACCATTTTTTGATGCTGTTCACAAGAACGTTTGACTTTGTTAACGGAGCCACAGCCTCACTGCTCTGATTACACCACTTCATCGCTAACAAAATGAAGCCCTCGAAGGTGTTCTTGAAGGTTTGGGAACAGACGAAAATCGTTCAAATAACTTAGGGGATTGCCGCTGCTTGACGTCTCCGACAACGGCCGTTATTTCGATTGGAGCATAGCCTGTCATTTCGAGTGCAAAATGTCAGGGTGCACTCCTCTCGAAACATCGGCGGTTGTCGACGATGTCACCCGTCTGTATTCCCGTACGTTATTTGAATATTGTATGCGCCGAGAGAAACTCAGGTCTCAGATGAAAATCGGATGGTGCCAAGTTGGGAAATGTACGGAGGATGATCGACGACAGTGAACCGAAGGAGTCGGATAGTTGCAGATGTCACATCGCGCGTGTGTGGTCTCGCATTGCCATGGTGAGTGTAGGATACCCCGTCCGCATATAAACTCTTCCAATTCGAAACTCCATTACAGTGCAATGTTTCTCACGCACAGACATAGTTACGTTACACACAGCCATGTTACACGATATTCGGAGCCCTCTAGCGGCAGAGAGCTGCAATTGTGTAGACATGATGAACAAAGATGTAGAGTATTAATATTCGTTTAATTTAAAGAGTTTTAAGAGTTTTCAGAATGCCCTCGTAAATATCTCTGGCACATGACGACACCAAGGATCTTGCCGGTAACACTCCGTAGCTGAGTGATGGCGTGCCTAACTTAATGCCAATGAAATAGTACTAGGAATTTGGCTATAAAAGGTGTCCGAAACTAGAAATAGATGATAGTGCTACTCCTGGAACAAATATAGTCATCTCTATAACTAAAACGAAATCATGTTACTTATTAAAAAATTTGTCAATGGGAGAAAGGTTGTACATGTCACTGAAATCAGTCCGCTGTGTTTAAACATTGTATTATTAAACTAAACTGTTTTGGTAGTAGCCCCTTAGTGTTTAATCCTTCGGCCTTGTATTACATGCCGTGGAAACCTAAGGTGTAAAACACGCAGATCGTTAATCCTAAGACAAAAATATGGCAGGAACTATCCACCTCGTCTGACCGGATACATTCGTCTCTTCAGTATTTGATAAATTGTTGTCGGTTGGTTTTTAGTTTCCCCTCTACCTAGAAAAGCACTTACAAACTGCCACCATTTATCTCTGTCTCACGCTGCCGCTGGCCATGATATTATCTTCTCATCTCGGCGTCTTTGTCTCCTATTTTTCCTCCTACCGGCACCTATTCCGAGCGTAGTATACCCGCTCTAAGTGATGTTCTGTCATGCACATTGCCACTTTCTATTTCACTTTTGTTTAAATGTATATTCTATTTCTACAGTTTTTCATTGTCTGTATCCATTCATAATTCCATAAACGCCATTTCTTTCCAATATTCCCTGCCTCGTTCTCATTTTATTTTCGCTGCATCTACGTTAAAACTGAGACCAACGAACTATATCTGAGGACTGAAGCGAGATGCGAAAGTAATGTTCTTTTCGTTTAGAAAGAGATGTCGATCACCCTTCGAATAAAACATAACATACACCGTGACTGATAGATTTTGTTCAATTAGGCATTCCCCTTCTGCTGCTGGTGGCTTCCGTTAATAAGATCTAACCAAGGTTTCTACACTGATGTTTGCTTTGAAGTGACAATTTATGTAAATATTGCTTGTGTACTCCATCAACCACGATATTTTTTTTAATGCAACGGCTCCATCAGAGCAGTCAGAAGATTGAGACAGAGAGACAGAGAGACTTATGTACAAGGCGTCCCAGGAGGAATGGTAAATTTTCAGTGATATAACAGGAGCGATCATTCGAAGTAAAAAAGTGTAGTAAATTTAGGCTCTAAAATACACACCTGAGAGATTCAAAAATTCATTATCTTCGATACTACACTGAAGAGCGAATCAAAATGGTACACCTGCCTAATATCGTGTAGGACCCCCGCGAGTACGCAGGAGTGTCGCAAAACGAAAGGCATGGACTCGACTAATGTCTGAAGTAGTGCTGGAGAGAACTGACACCATGAATCCTGCAGGGCTGTCCATAAATCCGTAAGAGTACGACGAGGCGGTGATCTCTTCTGAAGAGTACGTTGCAAGGCAACCCAAATATACTCAATAATGTTCGTGTCTGGGGGGTTTGGGGGCCAGCGGGAGTGTTTAAACTCAGAAGAGTGTTCCTGGAGCCACTCTGTAGCAATTATGGGCTTGTGGGGTGTCGCATTGTCCTGCTGGAATTGCCCAAGTCCGTCGGAGAGCACAATGGACATGAATAGATGCAGGAGATCAGAGAAGATGCCTACGCACTTGTCACCTATCAGTGTCTTATTTAGAAGTAGCAGTAGTCCCATATCACTCCAACTGCACACGCCCCACACCATTGCAGAGCCTCCACCAGCTGGATCAGTCCCATACTGACCTTCAGGTTCCATGGGTTCATGAGGTTGTCTCCATACCAGTAGATGTCCATCCATTCGATACAACTGGAAATGAGACCTGTCCGATCAGGCAGCATGTTTCCAATCACGAACAGTCCAATTTCGGTGTTGACGGGCCCAGGAGAGACGTAAGGCTTTGTGTCGTGCAGTCGTCAAGGGTACACGAGTAGGTCTTCGACTCCGAAAGCCTATATCGATGATGTTTTCATTGAATGGTTCTCACGCTGACACTTGTTGATGGCGCAGCACTAAAGTCTGCGGCATTTTGAGGAAGGGTTGACCTTCTCTAACGTTAAACGATTCTCTTCAGTCGTCATTGGTCCCGTTCTTGCAGTATCTTTCCCCGCCACAGGGATGTCCAGGATTGATGTTTTGCCGCATTGCTGATATTCACGGTACACTCGTGAAATGACAGTAAGGGAAAATCCTGACTTCATAACTACCACGGAGTTGCCGTGTCCCATCGCTCGTGCGCCGACTATAACACCACGTTCAATCTCACTTAAATCTTGAAATCAGCCATTGTAGCTTCAGTAGCCGATCAAACAACTGCGCCAGGCACTTGTTGTCTTCTATTGGCGTTGCCGATCACAGCGCCGCATTCTGACTGTTTACATTTTTCTTTATTTGAATACGCGTGCCTATACCAGTTTCTTTGGCGCTTCAGTGTACGAAACAAATCTCTTGTACAACATGCTCTTTGCTTTCCATAGTTTGTGGCGTGGTAGTATGGACTAATCAAGAAAAATGTTCGGCAAACGTTGGCTCTAAAGTGGATGCCTTAAGCGCTATGAGCAGCAGCGAAGATGAAGAAGTGTTCATACCACTTAATTTTTGTCTTTTAGAACCCATGTTTACTTGATTTTCTACTTTGAATTATCTTCCTGTCATATCTCTGAATATCAACCATTCCTTCTAGGACATAGTGTATGAGAGGGGTTTCGGAAATTCCCGTTACAAACTCCTATGACTTGTAGAGGAAAGTGAGTACATAACATTTTGAATAGGAACGCATGTCCGGAAATCTAACGTCTCCGTGCTACAGTGGTTTGAAAACATATTTGCTATGTAGGTACGCAATAGGTTAATAGGTTTGTTTATAAATAAATAAATCTTCTGCTACCAGTCACGATTTTCTTTATTTTACTATTCACACGACGCGTTTCGAGAAATAATTCCCATTTTCAAGTGCGTTTTTATGATGTGTGTTAAGCCATTTCTTTTGATGTTGTCAGTGTGTGTGAGTCTGCTTCACTTTGTTGACTTTTACTGTAATACATAAGAAACGCGATTTTTAGTTGGGTATCAATTCTTTCTGTGAGGTTAGTGGCTAAAGTTTGAGAACAATTTGTACTTACAATTTTCTAATGGTCCATTTGTGTAGAGAGTCACACACACTTAACATCACACACAACTTGTACATTTTACACATCGAAAATATCTTATATAAACAAAACAGTTACAAAGATCTTCTTATAGGTAGTTCACAGAGATAACATTATAGGTCTTCCACAGATTATGATATGCTTTTGTACAGAGGTTAATTTATCTTTACAATTTGGCTCATGAATTACTTATACTGATTTCACAATTGTGCTTATTTCTATGTTTTACTATTCTTATTTAAGTAAACAAGAATAGTAAAACATAGAAATAAGCACAATTGTAAAATCAGTATAAGTAATTCATGAGCCAAATTGTAAAGATAAATTAACCTCTGTACAAAAGCATATCATAATCTGTGGAAGACCTATAATGTTATCTCTGTGAACTACCTATAAGAAGATCTTTGTAACTGTTTTGTTTATATAAGATATTTTCGATGTGTAAAATGTACAAGTTGTGTGTGATGTTAAGTGTGTGTGACTCTCTACACAAATGGACCATTAGAAAATTGTAAGTACGAGGGCAGTTCAATAAGTAATGCAACACATTTTTTTTCTGAAACAGGGGTTGTTTTATTCAGCATTGAAATACACCAGGTTATTCCCCAATCTTTTAGCTACACAACACTATTTTTCAACGTAATCTCTATTCAATGCTACGGCCTTACGCCACCTTGAAATGAGGGCCTGTATGCCTGCACGGTACCATTCCACTGGTCGATGTCGGAGCCAACGTCGTACTGCATCAATAACTTCTTCATCATCCGCGTAGTGCGTCCCACGGATTGCGTCCTTCATTGGGCCAAACATATGGAAACCCGACGGAGCGAGATCGGGGCTGTAGGGTGCATGAGGAAGAACAGTCCACTGAAGTTTTGTGAGCTCCTCTCGGGTGCGAAGACTTGTGTGAGGTCTTGCGTTGTCGTGAAGAAGGAGAAGTTCGTTCTGATTTTTGTGCCTACGAACACGCTGAAGTCGTTTCTTCAATTTATGAAGAGTAGCACAATACACTTCAGAGTTGATCGTTTGACCATGGGGAAGGACATCGAACAGAATAACCCCTTCAGTGTCCCAGAAGACTGTAACCATGACTTTACTGGCTGAGGGGATGGCTTTAAACTTTTTCTTGGTAGGGGAGTGGGTGTGGCGCCACTCCATTGATTGCCGTTTTGTTTCAGGTTCGAAGTGATGAACCCATGTTTCATCGCCTGTAACAATCTTTGACAAGAAATTGTCACCCTCAGCCACATGACGAGCAAGCAATTCCGCACAGATGGTTCTCCTTTGCTCTTTATGGTGTTCGGTTAGACAACGAGGGACCCAGCGGGAACAAACCTTTGAATATCCCAACTGGTGAACAATTCTGACAGCACTACCAACAGAGATGTCAAGTTGAGCACTGAGTTGTTTGATGGTGATCCGTCGATTATCTCGAACGAGTGTGCTCGCACGCTCCGCCATTGCAGGAGTCACAGCTGTGCACGGCCGGCCCGCACGCGGGAGATGAGACAGTCTTGCTTGACCTTGCGGCGATGATGACACACGCTTTGCCCAACGACTCACCGTGCTTTTGTCCACTGCCAGATCACCGTAGACATTCTGCAAGCGCCTATGAATATCTGAGATGCCCTGGTTTTCCGCCAAAAGAAACTCGATCACTGCCCGTTGTTTGCAACGCACATTCGTTACAGACGCCATTTTAACAGCTCCGTACAGCGCTGCCACCTGTCGGAAGTCAATGAAACTATACGAGACGAAGCGGGAATGTTTGAAAATGTTCCACAAGAAATTTCCGGTTTTTTCAACCAAAATTGGCCGAGAAAAAAAATGTGTTGCATTACTTATTGAACTGCCCTCGTACAAATTGTTCTCAAACTTTAGCCACTAACCTCACAGAAAGAATTGATACCCAACTAAAAATCGCGTTTCTTATGTATTACAGTAAAAGTCAACAAAATGAAGCAGACTCACACACACTGACAACAACAAAAGAAATGGCTTAACACACATCATAAAAACGCACTTGAAAATGGGAATTATTTCTCGAAACGCGTCGTGTGAATAGAAAATAAAGAAAATCGTGACTGGTAGCAGAAGATTTATTTATTTATAAACAAACCTATTGTATCTACAGTCGCAGGCTTTCAAAAACCATTTATAATGGATCAAATCAGACAATAGGTTAATAATGAGTGGGGGGGGGGGGCGGTTATGTCGGATCGGCTAATGCCTTTGACTTCTATCCTACGTCTCTGGCCTGGTCCGAGCCTCATTGATGTGTCTGTGCGTGTTAGAACAACAGTGTTGAACGTTTTCAGAATACCGACATGATTCTCCTGAATGGAGAAGCTCATGATACTGGAATAGCTGCTAGCCGCCTTTATCAATATCGTGCTCCACAACGTCCGACTTTATCGCTTACCTTTTTCGCAAAAATTACGCAACGGCTTCAAAGAAGGGTTCCTTCACCGTCAGCAGGCATGACTGGTGGTGCTCAATGGAGACGCCGCGCACCCGAATAGGAAGAGGACGCACTGCATCACGTTGAAGAGAACGCGTCATCGAGCACACCAGCAATTTCTATTAATGAGTGGAATCGTAAATCAAGTGACGTGTTGGGTCACGCCTAATCAGTTACTTGTAAAAGTTGTCGCGTTGCCAACATGATTTCAGATGGTTACAGCACGGAAACGGAACGTTTCCGGACACGGCATACAATTCAAAATATTAGCTACTCACTTCCCTCCACAAGCCAAACTGAACTAAGTCATTTTTAAATATAATTTGGTACAGTTTATTTCCCGCATT